>NC_135598.1:2682500-2990625 GCF_965152235.1 Eretmochelys imbricata | reverse complement strand
GCAGCATGTGCATTGTCTACACGAGAATTTTAAAATCTGTTAGCACATGTTAACATAACTCCTTTAAGTAGTAGTTTGAACAAGGCCCTGGATACCAGAAGGCCTTTAAGATGAGTAAACATTTTTGTCACTTAGGGATTTTTTCTTATTTTCCTCCATATTTGAAATTCTCTAAAAAAGGCACAGGCTGCCATCCTAGTCTGATCACATTACAAAAGCATAAAGCATTTACACTCCTATGATTTCAGGTGCTTTGCAGACATATCAGCTCCCCTTGTGTGTGCAAACAATGGGGTCATGGCACTCCTTGGGCTTCCCTATGTGCAAATGCCTCAACACAGTCTGGAGCAGGAAAATAGTCAAAGCAGACACTACCTTGGTGGCTTATGGGGAGTAGGTGTGTCTATATATTTCACCCAAACAAGAACAAACAGGTACATGTCAGTTCTGCTCTCCTGGACCATGAGCTAGATAATTAAGAAAAAGTGTTTACTTACGTAACACCATCACTTTGAGATCCTGCGCACATTACAGCTTGAATCATAAAGCAAAAACTACATCCAAAAGTTGTAGTCTAGTAATAGCTTAAGGAAACAAGACTAAAACAGTGCAATATAGTGTAGTTGAGGCCCTATACTCAACTCAACACCATCCCTCTGTCTCATGTGATAACTACGGAAAACCGCATTCCATGAATTCCAAAATTTCAGGGAAAATTCTCGACATCAATAGACACAACCCCAGTGGATTCTGCTGCAAATAGGAACACTGGAAAAGCCCAATTCAGAAGAAAATCTGATACTGCAGGCAGAAGAATCTGTTGCTCCCTGTCCAGAAGCAGCACCTTAACTTGCTGCTTGGGGAGCTTGTCAGCAGCCTGAGCTCTAACAGAAATAAGAAAGCCTTGCAAGGTTGGCTTACAAGGGAGGAAGCAGCAGGGACTCAGAAAGGACTTGGGAGCGAGTGCTGATGGTGAAGTGAAGAAGCAAAGACCAGGAGGGTCAAAACAGGGACCCCAAGAGCAGTGGGGCTGTTAGATTTTAAGGCCAGAAAGGAAGGTTACATCTTATAGTAATACCCTCCACCTTACAGTAAGTGGAGTTGCAGATGTGTGCTCCCAATTTGTATTCCATTATGGGTGCGTATGTGCTCTACACATCTAAGACCAGAAGATTCTTGCTAGAAGATGCGCCTGCTAGCAAGAATCTTCCAGTCTCAGTCACATAAAGTGAGTGCATGAGCACCAACGCTAGAATACACACAGGGACCATCAAAGAAGAAGGGACCACTGTAATCATGAAGAATAACCTCTTGATTTAAAAATGGCCAGCGATGAAGAAACCACTATGACCACTGGTAAGTTGTCCAAATAGTTAATTACCTGCACTGATAAAAATCGATACCTTACTTCTAGTCTGAATTCATCTCACTTCAACTACCATTGTCTGGTCTCTAAGGTGACTTGATTACCGTGTATAAGTACCTTCACAGGGAGAGTATACCACGTATAAAAGGACAAGTGTAGAAGAAAAATTTCTGTTCCTCAGGTAGATATTTATAGACTGTGATCATGTCATTGCTTAACCTTCTCTTTGTTAAGCTAAATAGATAAAGCTCCTTAAGACTAACATTATAAGGCAGGTTTCAGAGTGGTAGCTGTGTTAGTCTGTATCAGCAAAAAGAACGAGGAGTACTTGTGGCACCTTAGAGACTAACAAATTTATTTGAGCGTAAGCTTTCATGGGCTATAACCCACTTCATCAGATGTATGCAGTGGAAAATACAGTAGGAAGATATATATATAGATATATAGATATACACACACACACACACACACACAAACACAATATGAAAAATTCAGGGTTGCCATACCAACTCTAACTAGACTAATCGATTAAGGTGGGCTATTATCAGCAGGAGAAAAAAAAAACTTTTGTAGTGATAATCAGGATGGCCATTTCAAACAGTTGACAAGAAGGTGTGAATAACAATAGGGGGAAATTAGCATGGGGAAATAGTTTTTACTTTGTGTAATGGCTCATCAACTCCCAGTCTTTATTCAAGCCTAATTTAATGGTGTCCAGTTTGCAAATAAATTCCAGTTCTGCAGTTTCTCATTGGAGTCTGTTTTGGAAGGTTTTTTTGTTGAATAATTGTGACTTTTCGGTCTGTAATTGAGGGACAAAAGAGACTGAAGTGTTCTCCAACTGGTTTTTGAATGTTATAATTCTTGATGTCTGATTTGTGTCCATTTATTCTTTTGCGTAGAGACTGTCCGGTTTGACCAATGTACATGGCAGAGTGGCATTGCTGGCACATGATGGCATATATCACATTGGTAGATGTGCAGGTGAACAAGCCTTTTATGGTGTGGCTGATGTGATTAGGTCCTGTGATGGTGTCCCTTGAATAGATATGTGGACAGAGTTGGCAACGGGCTTTGTTGCAAGGATATAGATATATATACACCTCTTCCTACTGTATTTTCCACTGCATACATCTGATGAAGTGGGTTTTAGCCCATGAAAGCTTATGCTCAAATCAATTTGTTAGTCTCTAAGGTGCCACAAGTAAGCCTTGTTCTTTTTATTATAAGGCAGGTTTTCCAATCCTTTCATCATTTTCGTGGTTCTGCTCTGAACCCTCTCCAATTTATCAATATCCTTCTTGAACTGTGGACACCAGAACTGGACACACAATTCCAGCGGCGAACACAAGCGCCAAATACAGAGGAAATAGCACCTCCCTATTCATACTCAGTATTCCCATTTATGCATCCCAGGATCGCATTCACCTTTTGGGACACAGCGTCACACTGGAAGCTCATGTTCAGCTGGTTATTTGGGGAAGTTCAATGGCCTGTGCTATCCAGGAGGCCAGTCTAGATAATCACAATGGTCCCTTCTGGCCGTGGAATCTATGCGTTATCCACCAGGACCCTGCAAGACTTTTTCAGAATCACCGATTCCCAGGACAGTTGCTCCCATTCTGTAAGTAGGGTCTGTATTCTGAGTTCCTAGATGTATTTGACTTTTACATTTGGGGAGTAGTGATAAGAGAGAGTAATGTGGGGTGGGGAGGGGGAGAATGGGAGGAGGCCCATGTATGCGGCAGAGGGGGAAATGTGGGACACACAGCCTTGTGGGGGGCGGGAATTGGGAACACAGAGCCCCAGTGTGGGGTTGGGTGGAGTTAGAGAGGGTGGCACACAGGGAACTCATGGGGCAACAGAAGGATGAAAGGAACCCCTGGAGCGTGCAATGAGCTCGGCCTACAGAAGCTAGGATGTGTGCAACACCCTACGGTCGATGAGGCCTATAAACTGATTGTTTAACATAACACTGCACCCAATTACCTCTTCCTAAGCCCATTTTTAAAGGAGAATATTAATTCAAACCAACTTGGCCAAACTCTAAATACACAATAAATACCTCAATCTAAGCCTCAATCACTCATTTCTAGCCATTTAAATATCCACCAGATGCCACTGGGACAGAGAATAAGGCAGGGTCTTTTTTCTGCCCATATTTACACTGTCAAGCCATTTTCTCCCCTCCAAAATCCTGCTTCAAAAGACAATCTTTTGTGGCTAGCAAGGAGCTGGAGACAATGTGAACAGTATGCGAGAATATGCTGTCGCGCTGGCAATCTGCCACCAGCACAAGTCATTACAATTGTGACCTTTCCGAGACTTTCCTAATCTCCTAACTTGTCATCAGGACCACCCCCTCCAGCCAGCATAAGGTCTATTTTAACAGGTGTGTACCTCAAAAGAGAAAGAGCTCACAGATACAGTTTTATAGCAATAAACTGGAGAGGAAGGGACTTGCAGGGGCTCAAATTAACACTCTCCTGATAGCCCTACAGCTGTAACTGATCAGTACATTTTTTAGAGGAAAGAACAAATCCTTATAAACTTCAAATTCTGCCTCTCCTTCAGCAAAGGATCTTGTCAAAAGCACAGAGATGACCCTTTTCCTGTAGCAGGCACAAACTACCAAAGGTCGCCTCTAACAGTCTATTTCTGCTCCACTGCACATAAACAGTATTTAGACTTTTAAGCTATGGCTGACTATTAAAATCTGCCTTTAGCGCTGACTGTACAGAAAACTTAAAAGAGGTACAGAAAAGTTAACTCATCCCCTTGTCCCCTGTATCCACGCCCCATCCTAATGGGGCAATTCAATTTACCAAAAGTAGTTTTGCATTATTGTCCTGCTTGCTAGCCAGGTTTTTTGGTGGGGAAAAATTAGTGACAGAAGAAGGTATCATACAATCTTGGACAAAGGATAGGAGAGCCCAAACTTCGATGGTGCAGCATACTGAAGGAAAATGTGAATTTGAGGCATTTATGCTTACTGGGTGTTTATGTCTTTATCCTGTGACTGCTGAAGTCAGTGGCAAAGCTCCCACCAACTTCAAAGGGTCTGAGAGCAAAATTTGGGACCCATTTCCTTGCTCTTGATGCTGTGTGAAGCAGATACCAGACTACATGATACAAAACAGTCATGAAAAATATGATGCAAAACCAGTATAAAAAAACCCACAAGAATACTTCCAAATGCTCCCACATTTACCAGGAGGCTGCCAATAACATCCTAACTGAGCATGACCACAAAACCTGGGACAGAGAAGGTTCCTTTATTTGTCCAAGATGGCTACCACTACTCCAGTTGGAGTTCTAATATTGGAGGAGGGCTATCTAACCCAACCTACACTAGCATCTCCTCTTACCATAGGATCTAAGTGTTGTCAGCAGTTAACAGATTGGGCGACCGCAACACCTGGTTGAAAAGGGATCCTGGCAGCTCTGGTTAGCACCACTGACCGTGCCATTGACTGTCCGATTGGCAGCACCGTGCAGCAGGGCTAAGGCAGGCTCCCTGCTAGCCTCCACACCGTGTGGCTCCCGGGAAGCAGCCGGCACGTCCCCCCCTCCGGCTCCTAAGCGTAGGGGCAGCCAGGGGTCTCCACATGCTGCCGCTGCCCCAAGCACTGCCCCTGCTCCTCCCATGGGCCGGGAACCAATGAACCAGAGCCATAGGAGCCAGAAGGGGAACATGCCACTGCTTCCAGGAGCTGCTTCAGATAAGCGCCACCTGAAGCCTGCACCCCTGCCCCATCCCTGATCCCCTTCCCGCCCTCCGAACCCCTCAGTGCCAGCCCAGAGCACCCTCCTGTACCCCAACCCGCTCATCCCCAGTCCCACCCCAGAGCCCGCACACCTAGCCAGAGCCCTCACCTCCCTTGCACCCCAATTTCCTGCCCCAGCCCCCTCCCACACACTGAACCCCTCATTTCTGGCCCGACCCCAGAACTTGCACCCCCAGCCCATAGCCCACACCACCTCCCACACCCCAACCCTCTGCCTCAGCCCGGAGCCCCCTCCCATACTCCAAACCCCTCGGCTCCACTCCCCAAGCCTGGTGCCCCCTCCTGCACACCACAGCCCTCATCCCTGGCACCAGCCCAGAGCCCACACCCCCAGCCAGAGCCCTCACCTCAGCCAGCCTGGTGAAAATGAGCCAGTGAGTGAGGGTGGGGAGAGCGAGCGACAGAGGGAGGGGGGATGGAGTGAACGGGAGGCAGGGCCTCGGAAGAGGGGCGGGGCAAGGGTGTTCGGTTTTGTGCGAATAGAAAGTTGGCAACCCTACTTACAGCTCAAATCATGACTCAGTACATAAGTGAAACTGCAGTACTTTTAGGGTACACATGTAGCCTGGAAGGGACAGAATGGGGATAGTTTTATTGTTAATAGGGGAAACTATTGGCGTTCAGATTCACAAAGTGATTCCCGGGAGTAATAACACCAAATGCTGATCAGTGAGTCACTCTCTCAATGCACGGGGCAATAATCTTCCAATTAGTCCTAGATTCCAAGGCCAGAAGGGACCATTATGGTTATCCAGTCTGACCTGCACAGCACACACTATAGAAAGTCCAAAAAATAATTCCTAAAACAGATCTTTTAGACAAACATCCAATCTTGATTTCAAAACAATCAGTGATGGAAAATCCATCATGACCCTTGGTAAGTTGTTCCGTTGATTAATTACACTCACTTCAAAAAATTATGCCTTATTTCCACTCTGAATTTGTCTAGCTTTCCAGCCATTAGATCATGTTATATCTTTCTCTGATAGACCGAAGAGTCCATTGCCATATATTTGTTCCCCATGTAGATACTTACAGACTGTAATCAAATCATCCCTTAACCTTCTCTTTGTTAAACAGGTTGAGCTCCTTGAGTCTATCACTGTAAGGCAGGTTTTCTAATCCTTTAATCGTTTTCATGACTCTTCTCTGACTGTATCTCCAATTTATCAACATCCTTCTTGAATCATGGACACTGGAACTGGACACAGGATTCCAGCAGTGGTCACATCAGTGCCACATACAGAGGTAAAAAGAAAAGGAGTACTTGTGGCACCTTAGAGACTAACCAATTTATTTGAGTATAAGCTTTCGTGAGCTACAGCTCACTTCATCGGATGCAAGATAAAATAACCTCTCTGCTCCTCCCTGAGATTTGGCTTCACACTGGGAGCTCATGTTCAACTGAATGTCTCCCATGACCCCCAAATCTTTTTCAGAATCATTGTTTCCCAGGACAGAGTCTCCCATCCTGTAAGTAAAGCCTACATTCTTTGTTCCAATTGCAGAAATTTACATTTCTATTAAAACACGTTGTGAGCTTCCACAAGCTAACCAAGCAACCCAGATTGCTCTGTATCAGTGACCTGCCCCTTAATTATACATCACTCCCTCAATTTGTGTCACCTGCAAACTTTATCTGTGATGATTTTATGTTTTCTTCCATGTTATTAATAAAAATGATAAATAGCCAAGAACCAATCCGTGGGAGAGGGGGGAAAGAAGGGGCACTAGAAACACTCCCGTTCGATGATCATTCTGTGTTTGCAACAACATTTTGAGACCTATCAGTTAGCCAACTTTTAATCCATTTCATGTGTGCCGTGTTAATTTTATATCTTTGTAGTATGTTAATCAAAATGTCATGCAGTACCAAGTCAAATGCCTTACAAAAGTTCAAGTATATTACGTTAACACTATTAACTTTATCAACCAAACTTGTTATCTCATCAGAAAAAGAAATCAAGTTAGTTTAAAAGGATTTATTTTTCATAAATCCATGTTGATTGGCATTAATTATATTACCCTCCTTTAGTTCTCTATTAATCAAGCCCCTTATCAACTGCTCCATTATCTTAGCTGTTTATCCTTTTTAAATATTGGCACAACATTAGCTTTCCTCCAGTCTTCTGGAACTTCCCTGGTGTTCCAAGACTTATTGAAAAGTAAACCTTCCGTCATTCTTCATACCTAGGCATATTGACCTTGCTACTTATTTATTATTGCATTACCCTCCTTTGCTCCTCTTCTGCATCAGCAAAGAGCTTGCGGATGTTGGCCTCAGACTCTCCTACATATTTGTTGAGGATTTCTGGACCATTGACCACCTTTGGCTCTCTGGCATTCAGCATCTTGCCAATCTGTCTAGCCATCAGTGTTTTACCACAGCCTGGCGGTCCATATAACAGGATGCCTTTCACGTGCTTGCAGCCTAGAAAAAAAGGAAACATAAGAAGCAAAGTAACTGAAAGATATGAAAAAGTACCTGTTAATGGGAAACAGAAGGTTTTGTGTGAGCCTGTGCAGGTTAAATAGGAGCAGGGAGAAGAGAAAACGTGCTGCTAAAATGGCTCCTGTACCTGAAACACTGGGCCTTTCCTTGTTCTCATTCTGGAAACTCTTTTAATAGATTAATATATTTTTAAGGTTGGTAGAGACCATTAAATCATCTAGCCTGACTTCCTGCATAATGCAGGCCAGAGAATTTCACACAGTGATGTGAACTTTTGGTTGAGTTAGAGCTTATTTTTTCCCCGTGATTTAAAGACTTCAGGTGATGGAGAATCCAACACGTTCCAGGAGAACTTGTTCTAGTGGTTATTCTCTTAATTTTTAGTTTGAATTTGTCCACCTTTAGATTTCAGCCTTTGTGTGCTAGATTTAATCTTCTTTTTGATGAATTGGTGAGCTTCTTAAAATTTCTCTAACTGTAAGGCATGTTACTCAAATGAGTTCAGTTTACCATGTGATCCTGATTGCTCGTACAACTGACTTATTTACCAGTCGACCAGTTCATGTCATCTGTAAACTTTACTAGCAATGATTTGATATTTTCACACTATGCATAATTAGACTGTGGAACACATTGCCACAAGATATCACTCAGGCCAAGAATTTGGTAAGATTCAAAAGAGGGGTTGGCCATTTCTATGGATACCAACACTATCCAGTGTTATAGTTAATATAGTAATTTCTGGAAGGAATATAAAACTTATGCTTCAGAGCTCAAGCCCTCTTTTAGCTGTTAGGTTTAGGCAGATTATCCTACATCTACATACCCCAGGGTTTCTTGCACCTTCCTCTGAAGCATCTGGTGCAGGCGACATTCTGAGTCAAGGCACTAGACTAGATGGTCCACGGGTCTGATCCAGTCTGACTATCCCTATGTTCTTTCACTTCATTGATAAAGATATTTAACAGCATTGGGTCAAGAGTACATCCATCCAGGACCCCAGTAGAAACAGCACTGGATCCCCATCTAGTATGACTGCCTACATAGCACAGGCCAGAGAATTTCACACAGTGACACCTACATCAAGCCCAGAACTTATGGGGGACCTAGAATAGAGTTTAGAAAGCCATCCAGTCCTGATTCTAAGTTTTTAAGTGATGGCAAATCTATCACTCTGTGCTACGCATCTGAAGGTAGTAGGTTCTAACTACCTAATGACCCATATGAGAGAAAAATATGTATGCAATAAAATACAGTGATGATCGGTGGCAGTATAAATCCTAAGACAGGTAAATAAAACTAGGCATCTGGTTAAAATGAAACTATACATTTATATATACAAATATGGAAAGCTTAAAAGTAAAAATAGATGAACTAGAGTGCCTTGCAATGGAAGACCATATCATATCTCTTATGGAAAGATGGCAGAATTTAAAAAAAAAGTCTGTTGGACACTGTAATCCCTGGCTATAGACTAGGCTGAAGAAGTGGGGGAGTAATGGTGGGTTGAAAAAGATTCTACAGAACAGTGAGATAAACATTCTGAGTGGTGAGACCCACCCAACTAAACCAGGACAAATACAAACACCAAGTTGCAAAAATATTCATCAGGCTATACATACCACCTCAAAACAAAGAAAAGGAAATTGACTGCAAAATGTCAAGAGAGATCAAATAGGCAGCACAGTCTAAGAAAATGATGATAATGGAGTTTAACTACCCCCAGATAAACTGGTCAACTGGCACAATGGAACAAAGCTGAAAGAAGCAACAGTGTGAAACTTTAAAAGCTTGCTTAGAACAGCTAGCTCTAGAGCACACAAGGGAAGAGGCTTAAACAACACACACAAGTTAATACAAGTACTAACTGTAGCTGAGCCACTAAGTAATAGCAACCACAACAGAATCAGGTTCAGCATATGCAAGGATGTCTTAAGCCAGGGGCAAACTGGCCATGTGTCCAGGGTCCCCTGCAGAAAGAGGACCACAGCAGTGATGTGGGAAAAAATATTTTATGCAGGCTCTGATGAATACTGAGTCCGAAGCGCTTCAGGAAATTGAATTTGCAGATGTGATTTGTGACTTTGCTGCTTGCAAATCTAGAAAGTGATGCTTTTAAACCAGCAAAATATATATACATTCTTTTCTGTTACAACTATGTTGTGTTTTGGTTCACAATAAAATTTTAAAGACAATAATTACTGTTTATTTCCTACTGTAATATAATAGGGGCACCAAATTTACACTGCATCCAGGGGCCTGCAAAGTTATTAAGATGGCCCTGCCTAGGGAGATGCGATATACCATAAACTGATTGACCCTGAACATTAAAAAGGAAGATTTCATTACATTAGGCGGCTTCTCAAAAAGGCCCTAAAGGAAGAAGTAAAATCCTTAGATGTAGCATGGCTGCAACTTATGAAAACACGAACAATCTTAGCAGCACAGATATAGCTGAATAAAATTGGTACCAGACAGGCAAGATATAAACCAAAGTAGCTTATCCAGCAAGAGATCTTTCAAAGTGAGCAATTTTAACCTAGCAACACAACTGAGTGTCTTTTTGTCAGCCAAGAAAACTGAACTACTACAGGATCAATAGGAAAAATTAACCAAACCCCACTATGAACACAACACAGGACTATTTATTGAATACATACAAATGCATTTAATGCAACATTTATGGATGAGATTTTACATCACGAGCAAGTTCCAAGACTTTCCACAGTAATCCTAAACCAGGACTCCAACAAAGATGCAGGATTTTAGGGGCTCAGATGACATGGTGATGCATTCAGTGTCAAACACAAAAATCTTAGCCCTGGTCTATACTACGAGTTTAGGTCGATTTTAGCAGCATTAGATCGATTTAACCCTGCACCCGTCCACATGACGAAGCCATTTTTGTCGACTTAAAGAGCTCTTAAAATTGATTTCTGTACTCCTCCCCAACAAGGGGATTAGCGATGAAATCAACATCGCCAGGTCAAATTTGGGGTAGTGTGGACGCAATTAGACGGTATTGGCCTCCGGGAGCTATCCCAGAGTGCTCCATTGTGTCTGCTCTGGACAGTACTTTCAACTCAGATGCGCTAGCCAGGTACACAGGAAAAGCACCAGGAACTTCTGAATTTCATTTCCTGTTTGGCCAGCGTGGTGAGGACATCAGCAGAGGTGACTATCCAGAGCTCATCAGCACAGGTGACCATGCAGTCCCAGAATTGCAAAAGAGCTCCAGCATGGACCGAATGGGAGGTACTGGATCTGATAGCTGTGTGGGGAGACGAATACGTGCTATCAGAACTCCGTGCTAAAAGACGAAATGCCAAAATATTTGAAAAAATCTCCAAGGGCATGAAGGACAGAGGCTATAACAGGGACCTGCAGCAGTGCCATGTGAAACTTAAGGACCTCAGGCAAGCCTACCAAAAATCCGAAGAGGCAAACGGCCGCTCCGGGTCAGACCCCCTGACATGCTGCTTCTATGATGAGCTGCATGCAATTCTAGGGGGTGCCCCTACCACTATCTCACCCCTGTTTCTGGGGAGGGCAGCCTTATTCCCTCCTCCATGGTAGGACACTTAACGACGCCAGGCCAGTAGCACGTAGTCTGGAATCACTGCATAAGAAAGCATGGCAGTGTATGTCCCAGTGCTTGCTGGCATTCAAGCAACATCTGTTCTTTATCTCTCTGTGTTATCCTCAGGAGAGTGATATCATTCATGGTCACCTGGTTGAAATAGGGGAATTTTATGAAGGGGACATTCAGAGGTGGCCGTTCCTGCTGGGCTGTTTGCCTGTCGCTGAAAACAAATCATCACCGCTATTAGCCACGCGATGGGGGGAGGGGTGAAGCGATTATCCCAGAGAATTGGGCGGGGGGGGGGGCACGACCTTGTACCAACAGCACATGTGCTATGTAATGTTAACAGCTTGGTTCACTGTGAAAGAGTCTACCCATTGTTCTCTAAAACGTGTCTTTTTAAATACTACTCTCCCTTTTTTTCCACCTGCAGCTGCAAATGTTTCAACGCTCCCCCTATCATCCTGAACAAAACCACACTTGCAATGAAATGTTCTCTGAGCTCATGCAGTCCTCCTGCACTGAAAGAGCTCAGCAGAATGAGTGGAGGCAAGCAATGTCAGAGTCCAGGAAAGCACAAAATGAACGCGAGGACAGGAGGGGGAGCAAGAGGAGCGGTGGCGGGATCAAGATGAAAGGTGGTGGCAGCGTGATGAGAGGAGGCAGGATGCAATGCTGAGGCTACTGGAGGATCAACTGATATGCTCCAGCGTATGGTTGAGCTGCAGAAAGGCAGCAGGAGCGCAGACCGCTGCTGCAGCCCCTGTGTAACTGTCCGCCCTCCTCCCCAAGTTCCATAGCCTCCTCACCCAGATGCCCAAGAATGTGGTGGGGGGTGGGGGGGAGAAGAGAGCCTGCAGGCACCCAACCACTCCACCTCAGAGGACTGCCCAAGCAACAGAAGGCTGGAATTCAATAAGTTTTGAAGTGCAGTGTGGCCTTGTCCTTCCCTCCTCCCCTCATCCACCACCCCACCCGGTGCTTCCCTCCTCCCCCACCCCTCTCGGGCTACCTTGGCAGTTTTCCCTCTATTTGTGTGACGAATGAATAAAGAATGCATGAATTTGAAACAACAATGATTTTATTGCCTCTGCAAGCGGTGATCGCAGGGGGGAGGGCGGTTGGCTTACAGGGAAGTAGAGAGAACCAAGGGGGCAGGTTTTCATCAAGGAGAAACAAACAGAACTGTCACACAGTACCCTCGCCAGTCATGAAACTGGTTTTCAAAGCTTCTCTGATGCGCAGCACTTCCTGCTGGGCTCTTCTAACCACCCTGGTGTCTGGCTGCACGAAATCAGCGGTCAGGCGATTTGCCTCAACCTCCCACCCCGCCATAAACGTCTCCCCCTTACTCTCACAGAGACTGTGGAGCGCACAGCGAGCAGCAATAACAGTGGGAATTCTGGTTGCGCTGAGGTCTAACCAAGTCAGTAAACTGTGCCAGCGCGCTTTTAAAAGTCCAAAGGCACGTTCTAACACCATTCTGCACTTCCTCAGCCTAGAGTTGAACAGCTCCTGACTCCTGTCCAGGCTGCCTGTGTATGGCTTCATGAGCCAGGGCATTAAGGGGTAGGCTGGGTCCCCAGGGATAACTATAGGCATTTCAACATTCCCAATGGTTATTTTCTGGTCTGGAAAGTAAGCCCCTTCCTGCAGCTGCTCAAACAGACCAGAGTCCCTGAAGATGCGAGTGTCATGTACCTTTCCCGGCCATCCCACGTTGATGCTGGTGAAACTTCCCTTGTGATCCACCAGTGCTTGCAGCACCATTGAAAAGTACCCATTGTGGTTCATGTAATGGCTGCCCTGCTGGTCTGGTCCCAAGATAGGGATATGCATTCCGTCTACAGCCCCACCACAGTTAGGGAATCCCATTGCAGCAAAGCCATCCACAATGACCTGCACGGTTCCCAGAGTCACTATCCTTGATAGCAACAGCTCAGTGATTGCGTTGGCTACTTGGATCACAGCAGCCCACACAGTAGATTTGCCTACTCCAAATTGATTCCCAACTGACAGGTAGCTGTCTGGCGTTGCAAGCTTCCAGAGGGCTATCACCACTCGCTTGTGAACTGTAGGGGCTGCTCTCATTTTGGTATTCCTGCACTTCAGGGCACGGGAAAGCAAGTCACAAAGTTCCATGAAAGTGCCCCTACACATGCGAAAGTTTCGCAGCCACTGGGAATCATCCCAGACTTACAACACTATGCGGTCCCACCAGTCTGTGCTTGTTTCCCGGGCCCAGAATCGGCATTCCACAGCATGAGCCTGCCCCTTGCCACCAGGATGTCCAAACTGCCGGGGCCCATACTTTGAGAGAAGTCTGTGTCCATGTCCTCATCACTCTCATCACCACGCTGCCGCCGCCTCCTCGCCTGCTTCTGCAGGTTTTGGTTCTGCACCTACTGCAGGATAATGCGCAAGATGTTTACAATGCTCATAACTCCCGCGGTGATCTGAGCGGGCTCCATGCTTGCTGTGGTACGGCGTCTGCAGGAGAGCAGAGTTGCAGCGGAATCAGCGGCTGACAATGGATGCCACAAGAATAGATATTTATTGAGAATGATGAGAGGACCCGCGAGGTGGATTCATGAGAGCAGGAGAGCAGAGTGGCAGCAGAAGTGGGAGCCCATGACAGCCAACATGGAGAAATTCGCTATCGAGACACGAGCAGGAGAGCAGAGTGACAGCGGAAGCGGTGGTTCGATGATGACGGTGAGCAGTCCTACTGCACCGTCTGCTGAAAGCAATATGGTGTCCATACGGAAAAAAGGAGCGAAACGATTGTCTGCCGTTGCTTTCACGGAGGGAGGGGCGTCTGATGACATGTACCCAAAACCACCCGTGACAATGTTTTTGCCCCATCAGGTATTGGGAGCTTAACCCAGAATTCCAATGGGCAGCGGAGACTGAAGGAACTGTGGGATAGCTACCCACAGTGCAACACTCCAAAAGTCGATGCTAGCCACGGTACTGTGAACGCACTCCACCGACGTAATGGTCTTAGTGAGGACACACAATCAACTGTATAAAATCGCTTCCTAAAAAATCGACTTCTATAAATTCGACCTAATTTCGTAGTGTAGACATACCCTGAGCTAGCTATTCCACTGTAATTGAAAATTAAGCCTACAGCAGCTCCATCATACACAGCCCTGTGAAAAATACACATGTTCTAGTGTTTGCTGCAAGAGCCCTAATTTTCAACTGATGATGACAAACAGGGGAGCAAACAAAGACACACAAATGGATTTAAAACAGCAGAATGCAACTTTATTAACTGTAATATTAAAGACAGGGACTGACACGCTCCAAACGACCTAACATTCAGTAGCTCCAGCAAAGGGTTAAATGTCAAGGTTCCTTCCCCACTCTGAACCCTAGAATACAGATGTGGGGACCCGCATGAAAGACCCCCTAAGCTTATTCTTACCAGCTTAGGTTAAAAACTTCCCCAAGGTATGAACTTTGCCTTATCCTTGAACCCTCTGCTGCCACCACCAAGCATGTTAAAGAACAAAGGAAGAGCTCACTGGGAGACGCCTTCCTTGGCTAAACCCCTGCCATGCAATTTGTGATTTAGTCCACTACTGAATTTCACCACCCTCCCCATGTGAGGGAGGATGAGGCTCAAACAATCGGGCGCTCAGGATGTGCAGACTTAAAACTGCCTCTCACCTCACAGGCTAACAGAATCCCTTACAGTCCCTCACCCACACTTGGACACCAGCTGCATTTGACATGTATTGCTCCCCACACCTTCCCTACCCTTCTCTGTCCTGAAAACAGTACTCCTGTCTCATCCTTATTATCCCCATCCACCAGGTCTCCAGGACCCTCGGGATATGTCGACACAGCAACGAGACTCCCACGGCTGGCCCAGGTCAGCCGACTGAGGCTCAAGCTGCAGGGCTGTTTCATTGCTGTGTCAACTTTCGGGCTTGGGCGGAAGCCTGATCTCTGGGAGCCTCTCATGTCTCAGGGTCCTAGAGCCTGGAAGTCGACACAGCAACGAAACAGCCCCAGAAGCCTGACTCAGCTGCCAAGGGCCAGCGACGGGTGTCTAGTTGCTGTGTAGACAGACACTCAGAGGAAAGAGGAAAAAAACCACCGGACACCTTGCCAATCTTGCCTTGCAGAAGAAAGTTCTTTCTGGACCCCATAAGACAATTGGGTTAGACTGACAGCAAGCATGGAATCCCAGCTATGACATCCCCACCACCTATAGGCAGGGAAGCTTTCAGCAGCGAGAATGGCTGCTGTGAGCTTGGGAATGCTTGAACACATGGATTCACTGGAGACAGCTCCACTCCATGAGCCACATCCCCCACTCACTCATGATCCCACACATACATTCTGGGCCAGGAGAGAGTAAATGGGGCGGGGGGGGAGGATCGACTGATGCTGGAAATCTAACCTTGATGAATGAACTAAGTTAATTTGCTTTGTATGCCCAGTGGAAAATTGGGAGACCAAAACTACTTCGGAAAATTGGTACTGATATATTTGAACACATTTCAGAACTATGTTTGATTCACAGTAGATTAGATCAGTCTAAAAACATATTTAGAAACCTTTGAGTGTTTAATTGTTCTATGGAGAAAAAGCCATTAGTCATTGGAACCAGTTCGGTGCCAGATATAGCTAACTACATAGATCATGTTTATTTTCAGAGATTAGTTTCCTTTTATCCATGTTGACTTTCTGCTTTACTATTAGATTATTTTTTCCTAGTGTAAACCCCATATTAAAACTCTTGCAGCATTTAATATACTGGTTAATAGAGAAGTAAGGTGGTCATCTTTTTAAGGTGCCAAACTGGCACACACAGGATCTGAGTTCAATTTCTAGTGCTGCCACAAACTGAGCAATCTTGGGCAAATTATGTTAATTTCAATTTGAATAAATGAGCATAGCAAGGCATTGTCATTGATCTGTGTTAGTTTGTTTCCCCACTGTGTTTTTCTTGCTGCTGTCTTATGTTTTCATGTTGTGCCTCTATAACACATTCAGTGAATAAAAAATTCTGCAGCTTCAAAAGAGAAGAATACCAAAACGAAGAGTATCCAGCCCTCTCAAGCAACCTCAGAAAACTACAGTTCAATTTGTTACGCATTGCAACAAAACAAAATTTCTGGGCTGAGAACAATGAAACTGTTTTGCCACAACAAAGATGTTATCAAGGAAGCTGGGTTCACAAAAATTTGTTACTCAACTTTCAGATATTCAGAAGTCAAAAACAAAACAAAATACTGGTTAGCAAAGACCATTTTACACAGGAACTAGCAAGGCAATGATAAATTAGAAGTGATTCCTGTCCAATTAGTGCCAGAAGAGGAACTGTTAATACATTTGTGGGAGAATATGATCTCCTGTGTAGCCAAGAAGTGTGGGGCAGGATTTGTATGATGAATGATGCTTCGAAAGAGAATCCCAAGCACACTTAGATGGCTCCACTGTGCTCAGAGTTGACGAAGGCAAACAAAAGGCTACTGGCAAGTCAGGGCACATGTTCACAAACAGATTTGAGAGTTTCTTCCAACAGCTGTATTGAACGCAATGTAGCACACCTGCAAAAAGGGGCAGGATGAGAGGAGACAAGCTTCTCGGACTGGCCAAGTTCCTTCTCTTCGGACCAATTCAGTTTCTGTAAGGTTGTCATTTGACGTGCTTTTTGTAGAGCTTTTAGGGACATCTGGAGTTTTGAGCTCAGTCCCAATTATCATCATCATACTTGCTACAAACCTGTCACATGCTTTTAGATAAGGGTTGATGATTTCTCTTCTGCAGCTATAAGGAAGGGAAACCTCTTGTTCCCCATGAAATGTACACATAAGGGCTCATTTCACCTCACCCTTTGTGACAGGGATAATGGCACGGGGGATCGGGGGGAGGAAAGATACACCAAAAAGGAATTTTACTTGCCTGTAGCTGGAGTTCTGAGAAAATACTGCAAAGGCTATTCTCTATGGAAAACCAAGAGCCAAAACCTACCCAGAGACTCCAACAGGTTTGTAGGAGAGTTAGTTTGGGGTGGCAGGATATCCTTTAATCAGAGAGCTGCTCAGCAAGGGGTGTCATGTTGAAGTATTTTCCCCCCCTTTCTAAGCAACCACAGACAGTTCACTTTTCATAAGACTCATCTGACATTGGTTAAATCAGGAAAATAAGATCAGAGCTCCTGAGCAGCCACTTGGCAGCATTAGTTTAGTCATGTGGGATTTATAGGCATGTCTCCCATGTAAAGGGCCAACAGCACAGAGAGCAGTTCAGAGGGAAAAGGTGAAGTCTCTAGGCACAGGGATGGCCCATGGGATGTTATTTATATTTTCGTGGCATCTAGGTACTCCAGTCAAGGACCAGGGTCCCTTTATGCTAGGCTCTGTTCAAACACACACACCAAAAAGACAGTCCCTGCCCCAAAGAGCTGAAAATCTAAGTATACAACAAGAGATAACAGATAGATATGGACAGACTGGGGAGCACAAGGAAACAATAAGACAATGCTGGTCAGCATGATAGGCCATGGTCTCAGCACACCAGCTGCCTAGCTACTGTCAAGCTTCACATCACGGACCATGGCCACTCACCACTACTGCAGAGTGGAAGTCTTTAAGGAGGTGACAGGTTCCAATACACAATACTCCACCTCGAGACAACTAGAAAGCTATCCATTGAGCATTATGAGCACAGGACCAGGAAGTACTTAGTCCCGCCTTGAGTGAGGGGACTGAACTAGATGACCTCTCAAGGTCCCTTCCAGTTCTATGATTCTAAGCGTTGGAGTCCCAGCTCCAACACTAACTCCTTCTGTGGCCTTGGCAAGTCACTTCACATTTCTGCCTCTGCTTTCGCCATCTGACAATTGAGGACATTACTATTCATCTGCACTTCACAGGGATGTTTGTGTTGCTGAATTGCACTGTGAGAGTGCTAAATTATCTCCCTATTAAGTGAGAACATTTCTTCTGGAAGCCAAAGCAATGAATTCCTTTCAAACAGAAATCCTACACGCTGTTACAATCAGAAGATTTTCTTGCACAACTAGAGCTACACCTAGCCAAAATTTAAAAACATTTAAAACAAACAGGCCCTGGTTAAAATAGACAGGTGATGACAGACTACAAATGTTATGTCTTAAATCACAACTCAGTTCCACAACAAAGCAGGAGTTTTGATTAAGTTTTATCTCCATTTTGCAATTTATCCAGATCAGACCAGTGTGGCTAAATGTCAAGCAGATCTTATAAACTCAATTTATTCTCTGACCAAGCATTTCTAACTGGTTAGGCTTAGCATCAGGACTACCGCTAAATGTAAGGTCATTAATGTCATGGATACTGGATTATCATGCTATGCCATGGGGAACGGCAAAGCAGGAGGGGAAAAATAGGAAACTACACAGATAATGAAGTTGGGGGAAACTGATGACGAAGATCCAAAAAGACAATGGCAGAGCCACCACTGTAATGGCACTGTGATAGAAATCATAAATGGAGACTCGAGCCAGAATGACATTTAGCCAAAATGAGACTAAGTTTAATAACATGTATTTCTCTCTCTTAATAATAAAATTGCCTTAGCGGGTCAGGGGCCTTCCTACCTAGTGGCGTAATTCCTCCCTGAATTAAAATCAAAGAATTCTGGTATGAGGTTACCACTCAGGTGCACCAATGTGAAATGGACATCTGCACACAATGTACCGGTCTTGTGTACAGTGGGGGAAAGATGATATATATATATTAATCTTCAAGCAGGTTAGTGTATGATTAGGGTTCCAAGACTTTACCTGCCAGACAGAAAAGATTTTCCATTAACACACAGAAATGTCCCCCTCCTCTCCCACGTAAGCCTTCCATTATTCCTGCCTAGATCCACTGCCTCCAGTTGACCGCTATGTAATATTTAAGTGCTACTGACATGAAGTTAAACTGAAGGGATTTGCTCCTGTTTCTTCCTCAGAAAGTAGGCGCATGCATGGGTCTAGATCTTAAGCAGCCAGCAGAGGTTTTAATTTAAATGGACCCTGCAGAACGGACTGTTTGACAAAACAAATCACATATTTCTCCAAACAGTTCTTATTAGGCCTTTGTTAATTTTCTCCCTCCCTTCCCCATTATCCACTACATGGGGATGATTTTTTTTTAAATGCATGTATATTCCGTACAGAAGGCACTAACTAGATTTATGGCAATGACAGAACATTTATCAGTTTTCTTCTGATGGAATGTGATAAAACTGAAAATAAATCAGCCCCAAGTATGAGCTCCCAAAACACACACAGTGCCTTTGGCTACACGATCAAAACACATCACCCCAAATGGGACTGTGATAGCAAATGAAACAGCCTAATTTCAGGCTTTTAACAATCATTGCATCATCAAGAGATAGAGACTGCCCTCATCTTTTAACAGTTTAATAATAAAAATGCAGCCAGATAGCTAAATTAAGATTAAAATAATATCACTGGATGGCTTCCAGATCACTGGGTCTTACATTTATCTGTACAGTTCATACCTCACCTGGATGTTAACACCATGGCCTGCCCCAGCAATTTTCTGCAGTCTTTAGAATGAAGCTAGGTGCTTATTTAGTCTAAACCGCAGTGTCTATAAATAGGATGCACACTTTTTAAAAGATGAACACAAATGTATTACAAAACAAATACTGATATCAAGGAGCCACCAGGTGCTCAGGACATCATCGACGTAACAGGGCCACTGGCTGGCCACACAAATCAGCCAAGTGTCCCTTTGGGGGAAAAGGAACAGTCCTTCAATCATTACAGCTTCTGACAGCACAAGAACCCTCCTCAGTTCAAAAAAAGTGGGTATATGCTCCTTTTCCCCCACCTAACGGGGGCTGAAGTCAGGAGTCGCCCCCTAAAGGACACTAAAGAGCAGTTCCTCTTCTCTTCTCAGAAGTCCTTCTCTCCCCTCTCTTCTGGAAGCCTTTATTTCCTTTTACAGCTTTCCCCACTTAAGAAGCAAAGCTGTCTGTTCCACTCCCAGCATCTTAGCAAGGAATTGCTCTCAGCTCTTCCGTCCAGATCTGATAGTGCAGACAACTTCAGCGCTACCTTCCTCTCTTCTACCTAGTGAAGTGGTTTAGCCCTTTCTTAGCTCACCCAGGGATGTGGCACACGCATCTAACAACACAGGACTTCTACTGAGGTGATCATATCATCAGCTTAGCTTTGCTTTGGTTAATGTTTACCTCCCAAGTAAATAAATCTTGGCTGTCACTTTAATACATGTTTTAAGGCCGTCTAAGAAAGAGATGACTGAGGATTACAGAGGATAAGTTACTTACCACGGTCTCATGAAATCCGAAATCTACAGCTAAGTGCAAGACCAAGTAACTTGCAATCCAGCCAGAAGAATGTTTACGTAAATTTTTTTAAGTTTTTTGGTGTAAGAAACATGTCTTATCTATGCTCCATAAAACGTAAAGCAAATTTACAGCAATATGTTTGTTAATATTAAAGCTAGTAACAGAGCTAGAACAGAGCCATGGATTCCTGACTTCCAATTCACTGCTCTAACCACTAGCCACATTACCTTCAGAAAAGGAAGGTCTCAATCTCTCACAATGCTGCTCTGGTGCCACCTAAAATGGAGCTGTAGACAAGACTGATTCAGTATCGATGATTACAGGTTTCAGAGGGGTAGCCGTGTTAGTCTGTATCAGCAAAAACAACGAGGAGTACTTGTGGCACGCACCTTAGAGACTAACAAATTTATTTGGGCATAAACTTTTGTGGGCTAAAACCCACTTCATCAGATGCATGGAGTGGAAAATACAGTAGGAAGATATAACTCCCATCTTTTCATGTACTGTTTGTGGCAAATTGCCGGTACGATTATGATGGGTCCCACGCTTCCTCTTCTTGAGGGGAGGGGGGATTCAGGGCGTAGTTTTCTACCCCTGAACTAGGGTATCTACTGTCCCA
Source organism: Eretmochelys imbricata (assembly GCF_965152235.1). Lineage (NCBI taxonomy): Eukaryota > Metazoa > Chordata > Testudines > Cheloniidae > Eretmochelys > Eretmochelys imbricata. The sequence goes on along the minus strand of NC_135598.1, from coordinate 2,969,484 downwards.
CTAGCAACCCAGAGAAGGGTAGTGGAGAGGGAGGGACCCAGGCCCGCCTTCTACTCCAGGTCCCAGCCCAGGGGCCCTAGGGATAGTGGTAAACCACTTGAACTACTGCTTCCTTCCCCTGGGCTACTTACCTCTCCTGCTCTTCAGCTTGTGGGGCTTCCTGCCCTCTCTCTCTGCACAAGCCGGGTGTCTCTTTACCTAGGGTCTTTGTCTTCTAGCCCCTTCTAGCCCCACTCCTTCAAACTGCTCTCTGCTCCAACTCCTTCCCCTGGCTGATGGAAGCAGGGGTTTTTTATCAGGTGGCTAGCTTCAGGTGCTCTAATTGGCTTCAGGTGCTTTTAATTAATCTATTAAAACCTTTCTTCCCTCTACAGGGAATAAGGCTTCTCCTCATCCTGGGACTTACATATCTCTCCTATATCACTCTCCTGATGCCTTCTGGCCATGCTGTATCACATATCTTGCCCCCCTGCTCAACACCATGGGGTTGGGTTACTTGGGACAAGAGGCAATGCTTTCATGACAAGCCATCTGCGTTGCTGTCTTGGCTTCTGGCCCTATGCTTTACTCGGAAATGAAAGGGTTGCAGAGATAGGAACCATCTAGTCACTCTTGCATTCTTCTTCTTGTTTCTGTGCATCCACTGGAGCGGGACATGGTCTGTCACCAGGTTAAATCGCCGCCCCAGTAGGTAAGTAGCGGAGAGTTTCCATGGTCCATTTTATTGTCTGACATTCCTTTTCAACAATGGCGTACTTTTGTTCCCTGGGGAGGAGCTTCTGGCTGAGATACAGGATCGGGTGTTCCTCCTCCCCTACCATTTGCGAAAGGACGGCTCCTAGCCCTACTTCTGAGACATCTGTTTGTAGGACAAGTTCTTTCTTGAAGTCTGGGGCTATGAGTACTGGATGGCAGCAAAGGGCTGTCCTTAAATCTGCGAATGCTCCTTCTGCTGCATCAGATCATTTTACTATCTCGGGGCCCCAAGCCTTTATCAGGTCTGTCAATGGCCCTGCTCTTGTGGCAAAATGAGGGATGAATCTCCAATAGTACCCTACTCACCCGAGAAATGCTCTGACCTGCTTTTTATGGACTGGCCAAGGCCAATCTTGCATTGCCTCCACTTTGTTCCATTGGGGTTTTACCAAGCCTCTCCCTACTACATACCCGAGGTATCTGGTCTCAGCTAGTCCTATCATGCACTTGAGAAGGTTGGCAGCGAGGCCAGCCTTCCGCAGGGCGTCTAGTACCGCTTCTACTTTCCCTAGGTGTGTGTTTCCCAGTCAGGGCTATGGATGACTATATCGTCTAAATAGGCGGGGGCATACTTGGCATGGGGTTGCAGCAATTTATCCATAAGTCGTGGGAATGTTGCAGGGGCCCCATGGAATCCGAAAGGGAGGACAGTGTATTGGAACAGGCCATCAGGTGTAGAGAAAGCAGTCTTCTCCTTGGCGTTCTTGGCCAGGGGAATTTGCCAATATCTTTTGGTCAGGTCCAGAGTGGTAGGTATCGGGCCTTGCCTAACTGATCAACTAGCTTGTCGACACGTGGTATCGGATAGGCATCGAATTGGGATACTTCATTCAACTTCTGGAATTAGTTGCAAAACCTCAGAGTGCCGTCAGGCTTGGGTACTAGGATGATAGGGCTGGACCACTGGGTTGTGGGATTCTTCAATAACCCCAAGGTCCAACATCTTCTTCATCTCCTCTCTTTTAGCTTCCAGTATCCGGTACGGTCTTATCGTCACCCTTATTCCGGGCCTGGTGACGATATGATGTTGGACCAGTGCCGTATGGCCCGGCTTTGTACAGAACACATCTTGGTTCCGTTGGATCATATCAATGACCTCTATTTGTTGTTCTGGGGCTAACTCGGGGGATATCCTCACCTGCTCCTGTGGGTCGTCCGTCTGAGGTTGAGCTCTCTGAATGACCAGGCACATCTCTCAGTCACGCCAGAGCTTCAGTAAGTTTACTTGGTAGATCTGCTCTGGTCTTCGGCGGTCTGGTTGTCTGACCTTATAGTCCACTTCCCCAATGGCTTCCACTATCTCATATGGCCCATGCCAGCTGGCCAGGAGTTTGCTTTCTGCTGTCGGCACTAGCACCATCACCCGTTCTCCCGGCTGAAACTTCCATACTTTCGCCTGGAGGTTATAATATGTCCGCTGGGTCTCCTGTGCTTTTTCCAAATGTTCTCATACTACAGGGGTTACTCGAGCTATTCGCTCTCTCATCTGTGTCATGTGCTCAATGACATTCTTTCCTGGGTTGGGCTGTTCTTCCCAGTCCCCGTTGGTGATATCTAATATTCCGCATGGGTGACATCCATATAGTAGCTCAAAAGGGAGAGAAACCGGTGGATGCCTGGGGGACTTCTTGTATTGCAAACATTAGGTATGGTAGAAGGGTATCCCAGTCTTTTCCGTCCTGTGCTACCACCTTCCGGATCATACCTTTAAGGGTGTGGTTAAACCACTCGACCAGTCCATCTGTTTGTGGATGGTAGACTGAGGTTCGTATGGCATGGATGCGGAGCAGGGTACATAAGTCCTTCATTAATTTCAAAATGAAAGGGGTTCCTTGGTCAGTCAGGATCTCCTTAGGGATGCCCACTCTGGCAAAAACTGAAGTAGTTCTTTTGCTATCGCCTTGGATGTGGGGTTTCTTAAAGGAATGGCTTCTGGATACCATGTGGCGTAGTCAAGGATGACTAGTCTCTAAGGTGCCACTAGTACTCCTTTTCTTTTTGCTAATACGTTTCGGTGGCCCCGTGCTGATCTTTCCAGCGGGCCCACTAGGTCCATGGCTATTCTTTTGAAAGGCACTTCAATAATAGGCAAAGGTACTAATTGGGCCCGCAAGTGAGGTCAGGGGCTATGCAACTGGCATTCCAGGCAGGAGGTACAATAGCGTTGGACCTTCGCGCATATTCCTGGCCAATAAAATCTTCTTAGGACTCTATCAAGTGTCTTGTCTACTCCTAGATGTCCCACAAATAAATGACTATGAGCTAACTAGTACTGCCCTTGTGTGTTTCCGTGGGACTAAGAGCTGCTCTACTTCTTCCCCTCGAATTTGCACTATTCGGTACAACAGATCACGTTTGATCACATAATACGGCGTTGGGCCTTTGGTCTTTCCTTCCACGGGTACACCATTTACTTTCACTACCTCCTCCCTCACATTCACATATACCGGGTCATTGGCTTGGTCCTGCCCGAAATTCTCACATGCGGTACTACTTGACCTAACCCAATGGGACCTATTTTTTCTCCGCCCCTTGGGTTGCCCCTACTTGGGCTAGGAACCGCCTCTGAGTCCTCACAGGCCTGAATTATCTCCTGGCCTCCTGAACAGGTTCGCTTACCAACAAGGGAGGCTTGCTGGTTCTGTGCTAGAATCCTGGTCCCTAGCCTTTTATCTGCCCTCTTTTCCCGCCTAGACTTTCGGGGTTTCCCGGGGGATGAAAATAGCTCTGGGGCAAATTCAGCAAAAATTGGAGTGAGGCTATCTGTAGGTGCCTCTCTCTCAGCCCGGGGGTTGCTACCCTGGCTCTACTGGGGGGAGTAAGTTCACAAACCCGGGGAAGTCCCTACCAATTAAGACAGGGTAGGGGAGCCTAGGAACCACTCAGTTACCCTGGTTTCAGAGTAACAGCCGTGTTAGTCTGTATTCGCAAAAAGAAAAGGAGTACTTGTGGCACCTTAGAGACTAACCAATTTATTTGAGCATGAGCTTTCATGAGCTACAGCTGTAGCTCACGAAAGCTCATGCTCAAATAAATTGGTTAGTCTCTAAGGTGCCACAAGTACTCCTTTTCTTTTTTCAGTTACCCTGGTAGTGTTTCCCTGGATCTCAATCCATACTGGGATTGTAGGGTAGAAATTTATGGTGCCATGAAAGCACGTTACCTCCGTGGTTTTGGCCCAGGTTAGTTGGTCTTGCCCCACCAACTTCCCCAAGACCAGTGTGACAGCACTCCTGGAATCTACTAATGCTTTAGTCACAATACCATTTATCTTTACTGACCTTGTATACCCCTGTGAGGTCATTGCGACCCCTACCAGGCCGATTAGGCCACATTGTTCCCCAGGATCCCTCAGATTGCACTGCACAGGCTCTTCCCTGTTGGGGCACTGGGCTGCTATATGCCCCAATTCCCCACACTCGTAACACCAACCCCTTATCCTGGTTGCCGCCCTCTGCCTGGGGCTATTTGGTTGGCCCCCCCCCGCCCTCTCTTCCCAATCCCCCAGGTCCCTTCTTGGCCTGGGGCCATTCCTCAGTGTCTTTCCTCCCAGTTATGGTTCTTCTGTAGTTCTCGACAATCCGGGGCCTTGGGTTTGAGGCGGTCTTCTTGGTTTGCTGTGTCTCACTCCCTGGGGTCTGGAACAGTTCACTGGCTGCCAGCTGTCTTTGCACAAGGGAGACCAACTCATCGTAGGTAGAGGGGTCATTCTGGCCAACCCAAGCCCGAAGGCCTGGTGGTAGCCCCCTCATATACCGGTTCAGTACCAGGAGCTCCATCATTTTTTCAGAGCTGAAGGCCTCAGGGGGCAGCCATTTCCGGGTCAGGTAGATCAGGTTAAACAGTTGTGATCGGGGTGTCTTGTCCTCTGTATACTGCCATTCATGAAACCTCTGGGCTCTCAACGCCGTGGTTACTTCGGATCTGGCCAGGATCTCTGCCTTCAGCTGGGGGTAATCCTCCGCAGTCTCTGCAGCCATATCCTAAACGACCTTCTGGGCCTCTCCACACAGGAACGGGGCAAGGATACCAGACCACTGATCTCGGGGCCAGGCCTCCCGCAGGGCTGTTATCTCAAATGCCTCTACATCATCCTCCCGTGTCATTTTCTGTAGGCAGTGGCTGGCCCGTATAGTCCGGGTTCCGTCACAATTGTGGTTCCGCTCCATAAGGGCCTTCATCTGGTTTGCCAGCTCTTGTAGCAGCGCTCAGTCCTCAGCAGCCTGATTCATCAACAGTTGATTAGTCTCCTGCTGCACCCGAGTCGCTTCCTGTTGGGCAGCTGCTTGGATTCGGGTAGCTTCCTGCTGGGCCGCAGTGGCTTGTATTAGAGCCTTGACCACATCGTCCATCTTGGGGACAGGATGGTTTTGGTTAATCATGGTTTAAGTCCTCAGCGCAGAGATCCCACTGCTCACACCACGTGTTGCAAATTGCCGGTACGATTATCATGGGTTCCGCGCTTCCTCTTCTTGGGGGGGGTTCAGGGCGCAGTTTCCTACCCCTGAACTAGGATATCTACTGTCCCACTAGTAACCCAGAGAAGGGTAGTGGAGAGGGCGGGACCCGGGCCCGCCCTCTACTCCAGTTCCCAGCCCAGGAGTCCTAGGGATAGTGGTAAACCACTTGAACTAGTGCTTCCTTCCTCTGGGCTACTTACCTCTCCTGCTCTTCAGCTTGTGGGGCTTCCTGCCCTCTCTCTCTGCACAAGCCGGGTGTCTCTTTACCTAGGGTCTTGGTCTTTTAGCCAGCCACGGCACTTCTCCAAACTCTCCTCTACCTCAACTCCTTCAAACTGCTCCAACTCCTTCCCCTAGCTAATTGAAGCAGGGGGTTTTTAATCAGGTGACTCGCTTCAGGTGCTCTAATTGGCTTCAGGTGCTTTTAATTAATCTATAGAAACCTTTCTTCCCTCTAGAGGGAATAAGGCTTCTCCTCATCCTGGGACTTACACATCTCTCATATACCACTCTCCTGATGCCTTCTGGCCCTGCTGTATCACATGTTATATATATCTTCCTACTGTATTTTCCACCCCATGCATCTGATGAAGTGGGTTTTAGTCCACGAAAGCTTATGCCCAAAATGTTTATAGGAAAGCTCTACTCTCAAAGATCATGGGAAAGCCATCAGATTGCTGAATGGAGGCTCACAACTAAAAGATGAATAAAATAACACGTTACAATATGAGAAGTTGCATCAGTCATTTACATAACCATTAATGCTTCTGAACTATTTACCAATGATACACACAAAAGACTAAGTCATCTTTACTGCTACGTGACCCTAGTTATCAGTGAAGGTTATGAGGTAGTTTCAGGTCTTCAATCTCACTACAGAAGATACTAAGTGATCCCCTGCACACAGACATACACAGGGAGTGTTAGGTATCCAGTGTGTGCAAAGTCTATCATGATTGCTCCAGACAGCTTAGATTTAAAAGTCAACCTTTCAAATCAATCCAGGCTATCTTCAAAACCAACTTCCCACAGCACTTCATATCAATAGGACAGCATTTTATTGGCGAGTGGGGCAGGAAATGGAGAAGAGGAGACCAAAGTCACACTTCTATCTATCCAATTGTGCACATTCTACGGTTTTTCACTCTAATTTCATTTTCAGCATCCCCTTCTAGAGCCGATATAAAGGACCAAGCACTTGTTTCTCAGTTTGTTTTCCTCCTAGTGTTCTTCTGTGATCTCATTATCAGCTTTGCTGTTGTCAAAGTTTGTATCTAAGCTACTGTTGAAGGTCCTTCGTCTCTGGCCACTACTTTGATTGAACTAGAATGTTTAAGTTTTTGCCACAAACTCTAATGATTCCAGAGAGTTCCCTGATAACCCTATGGATTCTCTTCCTCCTTCCAGTGTTTCCATTCTTCTTAAGATGGCCGTGAGTCCTTTCAGTAACTATGGTCTTGGTTTCACAAACACGGGCTTAAACTGCACTCAGAAAGCTCACGGTGTCTTCAATGGAAACTACTTGTGCACATACACAAACATAGTTTTGCCCACTGATTATTTTAATTAAAAATAAGATGTGAATATGCGCAGATGGTGCAGGAAAGGAGAACCACGAAGGGCAGTAAATAAGATAGGAGTTTGGACACAGAGTGCCTTTCTCAAAATCCATATCATACTGTGGCAGAGTAACCACACACAAGCCATCGGAACAAAGAGCAATCAGGTCCAGGTCTTAAGGACTCTTGTTGGGCTTTTGTTTACCTGTAGGCTGTTTGGGCTCTGCTTGCAGCAATGAAAGGCTCCCTGGAGAAGCTCAGAAAACCAGCAGGAGGCTGAACTAGACAAGCATTTCTTTGTCGGGCTCTTGCCTGGAGATTCATTCACAGATTCCAAGGCCAGAAGGAACCATTACAATCATCTAACTCCTGCATAACACAGGATGTAGAACTGTCCTGAAATAATTCCTGTTTGAATTACAGCATTTTTAGAGGCATTCTTCTTTTTTCCTAGCATAGCGACTTATTTATGGTAGAATAATTTTAAACAGTTTTACAGGCATTCTGTTTCTGGATCATTTGTAAATTGCAGGAAATAAACACTTCAGCACAGAATTGTTGTAGCCTTTGGATGGTTGATTTACCCTGCTCTACACTCTCTGCAAATATAATGAATGTTATATAAAAATCTAATATGAACACATAGCATTTCGCACAATGGTGTCCTGGTTCATGACTGAGGCTCCCAGGCGGTACCACAATACAAATAATGAAGCTACAGGCTAATGTAGAACTTTACCTATCTGAAATTGTCCTACCGCCCAATATATTCTGAATTAGATTACTTCCTCCACTGTGCATTTGCACTGAAAAGTTCCCCATTTACCCCAATAAATTCCATATCCCTTGGTCTATCCAGATACGTATTGCATTTTGTTTTGGGAAGTGATCATGTGTGCTTGTTTAACTCAGACTGTCAGGTAGTAACCAAAGAACTATTTCAGCACTGGTGTTCTTAATTCCAATCAATCTATGGCAAATGTTTGTCTGTTAAGATTTCATATCACATTCACCAGGCAGTTCTGAAGTCAGTGCAGTGCTTGTGTGCTCTGCAGATTTAACTAACTAATATTGACTTATATGCTTCACTTCCAGAACATTCTTTGATTGTTATGGGAATCTCACACAGTTACAAGGAATTTATATTTTATTTTATGCTGCAAAGGGTCTAGATAGCATCTATATAGTTACAGGGCTGCAAATGGCATATTTATTGCATTTTGCATATAAGGCATAATCTGTGAGTACTTTGCAGAAAACAGGAAAGGGTAAGTTTTGCAGCTCCAGACAGTGAGCAATTGTTTTCTTTTCTTTCCTAATAAATTATATGCAGACCTGAACAGATGTCACACTGGCATTTGAGATCTGAAATATAGTTGAAGAGCAAGTTATGACTAATGCAGAAAAAAAATGTCAGAAAGCATTTTTTCAAATTTCAGATAAGCTTTTTAGCCCTAGGGTTCATCATAGAGAGAAGGGGAGTTCCGCTGGGTGTCTTAACATCCACTTACCTGTGAAATGCCTCTTTGAATAGTCTGTGGATAAACTTGCGTTGGTAACTATATTTATTTATTTACTTATTTAAGACCTGGCAATCCCTTTAACGCACTGCCTCCCAAAATACTATTGCTCTTTCAGAGCCTTATCATTTTATTAATATAAATTCACTTAATATAAGAAGAAAAGGAAAGATCTGAACACTACACATTATGCATACAGGCACTTCAGTCTCTGGATATAGCAGCAAGGTTTCTGACCTCTTCCAAATGTACTGATGCCCATGAAAGGGTTACATTTGTGAAGCTAGCTGCTCCATGTAGTTGCTAAGTAACAGTGTCTTGCTCTCAGGGTACTCTCAGACAATGAGAATATTCTGGTAATATAATCCTATCTTGGTGTTCCACTGGTGTGCGATCATTCAATATCCAGCTGGGGGAGGTATGTGGGTGGAGTTGTACTGGAACCAAGATGAAACTTTCCAGTTTACCTCTGCAGTTTCTGTTAAACTCAGCTGAATTCATCATTCAAATGCTATGGGTTAAGGGACTTTGAATCTCTGGTGTGAAGATGATGCACTCTAGTCATTTCAAAAAGTAAAGTTTAAGGTGATGAATGCCAGAGTTCATAATTTTTTTCTGTTCCATTAAAAGCCTAACCTTTATTCATTGAACAGCTGCATAAATGCATGTCTATCACAATGGAGGCAAAGAGGAGAGTATTATTTACCTGATTAGGTTTCTTTGCTTTCCACTCTCTAGAACACTGGTCATAGTTACATAAATGGAAGAGCTAAATGTTAGTAGTACCAAGCGCTTTTGGCATCTCAGTAACCATTCCTGGACCTGGATTTCAAGCAATGGACATGCCATGAAAGGAACTGACCACAACATCATCAGAAAGTGCTCCATAGTAAAATCTCACCGAGTCCTCAGAGGTACAGAAGCACCAGTAAACTCAGATCACAGACTAGCTGTCACTCAGTTCTCACTGCATCTCCCAACTCCTCAAAAGCCAAACAGTACAGTGTCCAGCAACTTTCCAATGGCTCTGCTGAAGCTGTGAAATACACATAGGCTATCAAAGATCACATACCTAACCTTAGTATCCTCTTGGATGATGTGGCAATCACCTGGAGTGGTATACATAATGCTATATCACACACCATCACTTGAAACAATCAGTTTCAGACAATGATACAAGAAACCTTGGCTTTCTGAAGAGGCCTTTGATAATTAAGCAAAAAAGGCAGAAGCACAGAATCAGGGAGACGTCAAATAACAAAGGTTAACCAGCATTTTCTGGGCCATTGCAAAACATGACCATGAGATCTACACCAACTCTCTGGCCAACAAAGCAGAGGACAGCCTAAAGCACAACAATCTGCATTTCACCTATAGAGCTATCACACTCCTGGCTGGCAGCCATAAACAGTCTTCTAATATCCCCATGAAACCACATGGCTCTCATTGCTCATCAACAGATGAAGTCCTGGACAGATGGAAAACAAATTTTGAAACACCTCTGCTGATGGCTGTTCAGAGCTACATGACCCAGGGACAAATGCTGATCTTCTCTCACTCAAAGTACGGAAGGCCGTCCAAAAATTTACAGAATGGACATGCTGCTGGACCTGATGGTATTCCACTCCAGCTGCTCAAAGATGCCTTGTAACCAGGGAGCATCGGTCTCCATCAACTCTTTTTAAAAGTGTGATCATCAGGCAGAGTACCCACAGAATGGAAAGACGGCAGTCTGTTTGTCCAAGGATCTCACACCAAGTGTGGCAGCTACAGGCTGATGTCATTGACATCAGTCCCTGGAAAGATCCTTGCTCATGATGTGCTTGGTAGGATGAAGCCACTCCTTAGGAGACACTGTCATCTACAACAATCAGGTTTCGCAGCTGGACGGTTGACAATGGGTACTGTCCATACCCTCCGGTTTCTGGCTAAGCTGCACAAGAATTTAACTGCTCTCTTCACCTGGCCTATATTGACATAAAAAGTGGCTTCTGATTTGGTTGACAGGTCAGCACTTTGGCTCATACTGAAAAGAGTTGACGTCCCAAATGTTTTGCTAAATCTGGTACATGATCTTCACATCAGTAACTGTGTGAGAATAAGTAATGGTTAACGGCTTTCACCGCGTTTCTACAAAGGGATGTCCCAATTTGACATCACATAAGTTTTTGATTACATGTAAAAGCTAAGCGGTCATGTCAGGTTTTCTATGACAGCAATTCAAGACAGATCATTCTTCTCACTGTGAAATTAGATTTGATATTTTGTATAAATCTCATCAGTGTTGGAAATAAAAAAAACTATACATGTAGCGACAGATGAACAGGACACTGCTTTAGGAAGCAAAGAGATTTCTGTGTTTAAAGTCCCATTGCTTTTAAGGAAAAATTCATGATATTTAAGTATACAAAGAGTGCATAGCTGACGAACAGGTATCAAAAACAGGCAGCTGCAGATCCAGGGTTTAGAAACATTCTGGCAACATAACAAAGGGAACCAAAGTTAGTCATGGCATCACCAGCAACTACGGTTTGACGAAATGGGCATTCTTCACCACCAGGACTTATTGAGCCAAATAGGGGCCAGAGAATGTAGTTTTTGTAGTAAGACCACTAACAGATTGGTAAAGAAGATTTCATAGATCCCAACAGAAAAAAAACAAACACAGGACAAGATAGCCTCCAGCATTAGATACCAATTGTTTTTAGTGTGCACAGTCCAATAAAAAAAGCAGTACCAAGATTTGGGAGCAGTGGGAAAAAGAGTACATTTTCCTTCTTCCCAGGGTTCCCAGGCTTAAATAACTTCAGAGTCACAGCATTATCACACAATTAGTTCTGATCTGATCTGTTGAATCAGAAATAGAACTGAATGCAGGTACCCCAGATGTATTTCTGCTGTTTTGTACTCACCCATCTGCTCCACAAGCTCTGGTGGAAAAACTCGAGAGGCAAACGCTCGACGGAAGATGTCTGAAAATTCTCTGTCAAGACCTCCTATCCCCATCTTCTCAAAGTTCCAGTCAGGGTTGATGATTGACTGGCGGTTCTCCTTGGTCTTAGATTTACCTGTAGAAAAGACACCGCCGGTTCAGGAATTAAGCACACAACAGAATTACAGCCACAGACTGATACACTGGAGGTTTCGTAGTCCATGTGCAATATAGTTTTATAAAAACCACCATGAGGACAAACTACCCAGCATTTCCAACTCCCATTATGGAGGCTCAGGAGACTGTGCATTAAATAGTTGCCTTCATTTTAGAGGACTGCTTATAGTAAGCTCTAAAAGCTATAATAAAAAACAGCTGAGATGCCAGCTGTCAGAACAACGTAATTTCATTTTAAGTTCATTCCATTCCATTTGTAATAGACTGCAGCCATTGTATAGAACACACTCTTCTGAGACATTTGCTTTCCAAACTTGTTTCTTAGCAATATCACAATGAGAGAGCATCTAGGAGGTAGCAATCCTAAGAATTCATTGAGACCCCCTGCGAGGTACTGAGCACCCTCAAGTCACATGGATTTGAATGTGCATTGAGGGTTCTTAGCACTTTTGTATAGACTTGCAGCACTTCACAGGATTGGGCCCTTTGCAGCATTCAGGGTTTTTTTTTATTTTAGCTATTCTGAAGGCAGAGATAGGTCAGAGAGGCAACTGAAATCACTGAGAGAGCCAAGTGCAGAGACTATAAAAACACTGGAATACACCCTTTAAAATTAGGTTGAGACAGTAGCAAATATATTGTAGGGAATCACCCTGCAGTAGACGAGAGTCTTATTAGGCATCATCATTAATTTCTATGACAAACAAGCACACTGAGAATCAATACAACAACTCCTTTGATACCAAAAATGTCTAATACAGTATGTCTAATAACCACAATACCTGGAAGCAAAAGATTAATGCTGAACATTTGATCTCTTGGTTACTGTTTCCATGGACTAACTGTAAATTTATTTTCTTATTACTTGTACCTATCAGCAAGATTGCAGACTCACTCAGACAAACTGCTCGCTCCTTTAGTTATTCTTAGCCTATACTACCCCCTTCTGGCCACACGCAGTGCTCATTACATAGCAATAAGAAACTAACTCCCTCAAAGCTAAAGAGCCTGAATATGGACTTGCGTTGTGGTTTCAAAATGAATACACAGGAAGTTCCCTAACATCCCTTTGCTGAGGAATGGCAACATAACTGGAATTATAAACAAATAAAGTAAAGAACAACAGTACTTTAAAAAAAGGCAGAGCAAAGGTGATACAGAAAAGAACCAGTTTTACCTAGCAGTAATAACTATTAACAACACTCTGAACAGGGCATATCAGTGGCTCTCAAAGCACATTAAACAATTAAGCCTTATAACATACCAATTAAGGTGCTAATAATGAGCTGTCAATTTGACAGATAAGCAAATTGAGGCACAAAAAGATTAAGTGAGTTGTTCACTGGCAAGGCTACGTTTTAGTCATGGGTATTTTTAGTAAAAGTGGGAAGTAAACAAAAATCCATGGCCTGTGTCCATGACTTTTACTATATATCCCGACTAAAACTGGGGGCTGGGGGGAGCTGCCCGAGAGTACCGTGGGTGCTGAAGGAGGGCAGCCTGGGTGCTGGGGAGCGGGCGTGTGGCCCAGGCCCCCCACTGGTGCTGGGGGGGTGGGCAGTGGCACCCAGCCCGGGTCCCCGTTGGTGCTGTGGGGCGAGGGGGGGGCGGGACACAGACATGGTGGCCTGAGACTGCCCCAGCAGCGGCCGGTACGACTGACTGAGCTGCCCCTGAGCCAGTTGAACCGGCCGCTGCAGAAGTCACGGAATCCATGCCTTCTGTGACCTCCATGACATACTCGCAGCCTTATTCATGGGAACTTGTAGGGACAGGTCCAAGAATCCCAGTCCTCTGCTCTGCGAAACCACACTCCACACAGAAATGTGCTAAGATAGAGATTGAAGGTCACTGATCAACTGTGATCCTAAACATTAGGCTAGCAAAATATCACTGCTTGCCATGCTGCAATAAGTTCAATAGTTTCTACAATTCCCATTTAAGCTGTTCCTATGGAACTGTATTATGAATTAAGTGGATTTTATTTAATTCCTCCTACATTACATATGTAGTGACTGCCTGCTCAACTTTAACTCAGCCACTGTAAATATATTCTTTATGATATAGTCTTTAATTACATGGTCACATACTCTTTCCCCACCACAGGACCCCTGCATTATTCAGTGCTCAGAGAATTATTCTATAGTGTATGAGGTGGCTAAGTGTAATACATCACAGAATCATAGAACTGGAAGGGACTTCAAGAGGTTATGTAGTCCAGTCCCCTGCACTCAAGGCAGGGTTAAGTATTACCTAGACATCTACTTCATTTGTTGCAGAAGTTGGAATGTATGAAGTGAATGAAGTGAAGTGCAGAAGTGAATGAAGCAGGAGACTGCAAGAGAAAAGGACAGTCTCACGGTTAAGGAAGTTGGATGTCACCCCAGAGAACTAATTTCTATCCCCGCCTCTGCTAGAATACCTACATGATCATAGAATATCAGGGTTGGAAGGGACCTCAGGAGGTCATCTAGTCCAACCCCCTGCTCAAAGCAGGACCAATCCCCAATTAAATCATCCCAGCCAGGGCTTTCTCAAGACTGACTTTAAAAACCTCTAAGGAAGGAGATTCCACCACCTCCCTAGGTAACCCATTCCAATGCTTCACCACCCTCCTCGTGAAAAAGTTTTTCCTAATATCCAACCTAAATCTCCCCCACTGCAACTCGAGACCATTACTCCTTGTTCTGTCATCTGCTACCACTGAGAACAGTCTAGAGCCATCCTCTTTGGAACCCCCTTTCAGGTACTTGAAAGCAGCTATCAAATCCCCCCTCATTCTTCTCTTCCGCAGACTAAACAATCCCAGTTCCCTCAGCCACTCCTCATAGGTCATGTGGTCCAGTCCCCTAATCATTTTTGTTGCCCTCCGTTGGATGCTTTCCAATTTTTTCACATCCTTCTTGTCGTGTGGGGCCCAAAACTGAACACAGGACTCCAGATGAGGCCTCACCAATGTCGAATTGAGGGGAACGATCACGTCTCTCGATCTGCTAGCAATGCCTCTACTTATACAGCCCCAAATGCCATTGGCCTTCTTGGCAACAAGGGCACACTGTTGACTCATATCCAGCTTCTCGTCCACTGTAACCCCCTAGGTCCTTTTCCGCAGAACTGCTGCCGAGCCATTCGGTCCCTAGTCTGTAGCGGTGCATGGGATTCTTCCGTCTTAAGTGCAGGACTCTGCACTTGTCCTTGTTGAACCTCATCAGATTTCTTTTGGCCCAATCCTCTGATTTGTCTAAGGCCCTCTGTATCCTATCCCTACTCTCCAGCGTATCTACCTCTCCTCCCAGTTTAGCGTCATTGGCAAACTTGCTGAGGGTGCAATCCACGCCATCCTCCAGATTGTTAATGAAGATATTGAACAAAACTGGCCCCAGAACCAACCATTGGGGCACTCCACTTGATACCAGCTGCCAACTAGACATGGACCCATTGATCACTACCCGTTGAGCCCGACAACCTAGCCAGCTTTCTAGCCACCTTAGAGTCCATTCATCCAGCCCATACTTCTTTAACTTGCTGGCAAGAATACTGTGGGAGACCGTGTCAAAAGCTTTGCTGAAGCCTAGGAACTAGTGATGATGATGGCAAACAAGTCACAAACTAAACTTTCCATAAGTGGCCACTAATTGTGTGTGCCTCATTTTCTAGGTGCCCCCAAACTCGAGACACCTAGGGCCTGGTTTACAAAAGTGCAAAGCAGTCAGTGTTCCAGTTTAAGCCAGTCAGAGCTGTGCTTTGAAAATATCATGTGCTATGAACATTCTAAATGTTCTGAAAAATCAGGCTCTAAGCGTCAAACTGGGCACCCAGAATTAGTGGGCACTTCAAAAGTTTGGCTTTAACTTCTGTGATCAATTCCCCATCTGTAAAATGAGGATAATATCACCACCTAATTTCACAGGTATCCCTAAGTATCCTGTAGAGGGATTACCAGAATGCATACACACAAGGGGGCCAAATTCAGGGCCTGTGCAGCCTTAATTCTTGCATTTCCTACCTTTTGAGTGTTTGATCTTGCAACCTGAATGTTCTTTTAAACACAGATTTTTTTTCCCTTTTGTAATTTAATATACATTCCAGTATCTCCTCTATCATTTTCAGAGATACATTAGTTTGAATTTTTAGTCCCAGCTAGTTAACACATCATCTGATACATCAGATATACTTCCAAGAGTCAAAAAATAAATGCATTTCTAAAGCACCCTCACCGTAGTATTGAGACGCCAATAGTCCGTTGGCCAATGTAGCAAACACTGATTAGTGTGTGAATTCACAGTTTCAAAAATATTAACTCCTATTAATTCAAATTTTGAATATTAATTCAAAAATATTGGAATTCATAGGTCTTTGTTTTCTTCTATCACTAAGATTAAAATTAGATGCTTCAGAACTTGAGCCAAACTAAACGCACCTCGTTCATCCACATGATGCAAAAATAAATTTAATTTAATTCAGATATTTTATTTATATCTTGGTAGTTCTTTACTTTCTTCCCATTTAGTAATTTAAGATTGTAAAAATGGATGTTTTGAACTTGTTTAGTTTCCTAATTGCTTGCAGAATTTCAGATTGTACATAAATTTTTTCTGCCAATAAATTCCATGCTTAAAATGCTCAACTATCCTTTAAAAGACAACTCCTGAGCCTCATTAACATCCTTATTGGGCAAACAACAAACTCAGTGCGAAATTGATAGACAAATACCCTGCACTATATTTCAACTAACACCACCACTGTCACAAGTCAAGAAAGCTGAAATGCTTCAGCCGTACTCTTCTTAGGGTATGCAATTTGAAGACAATGGGACTTTTGCTCCAAACTCAATAGGACTTGTACTCCAAAGGCAGTACAGGACGGGATTTTCAAAAGCTATTAGGAACCTAACTTTCAGCTTTTGGTTTAGAAAATTTTGGCCTGCGTGTATAAACACAATAACTGTGTTAATGAATTTAGAGTCCAAATAATTTTTCACTGTTAACGCTGAAGCAATTTTGCTCTGAAGTGACATTTTATATCACTAAGAAACTTGTTAATAAAATACAATTTTAGTGCCTTGTGCTGAAAACACTCATGCATACGCTTAACTTCTAGCACATCAGTATCCCCGTTGAAGTCCGTGGGACTATTCACATGAGTAAAGTTACATACCTGCTTAAGTATTTGCAGAATCAGGGGCCTTAATTTTCAATATTTGGGTTTTTAGCTATAGCAGTTTTGTAAAATTCACATAAGTCACCTTAATAGTCGCGCATGTAAAAATAATAGCTTTTACAATTAAATTCATTATAATTTTTAATCTGAAGTTTCAATAGCATAATTTTTTCAGATTAGCTTTTTTAAACTCTCAACCAGATTTAAATCCATGATTTTTTTTTTTTTAAATTAAGTGATTTAAGTCACTCTCATTAAAATTGCTCCTCTCCGGTTGTGAATAGAGAAAAGTCAATTCAAGATTATTTAAAGTAAAAATAAAAATAAAAAAAAGACTAGTTAGGCTTGTTAGCTTCAGTGTTTACATATCAGAGTCATTTTTAGAGCTGAATGCCAGCACCTGCTGTTGTCACATCTGAAAATTAGGCCTACAAGCATAGTGTGATTAGAAGGCTACCACAGCTGGGAAGTTAAATTGTCTTTTATCATTTAGAGTCTCAAAGACCGTTGGCTTTCTTCTACTGTAGGTGCTACAAATACTATGATATAAAGACTTGTATGACTACCCTGGAAAGTAATAGTAGCTTCCAGTACTACACTGGATCAGTTGTTATTCTGTTCCATTTACATTCCTGGGGTCAGTTCAGAATGGCTTCTTGGATTTGGAAGAACTCACCAATCAGATTGAGAGAGGAGTTCTCCGCCTTTTCAAATGCAACTTGACTATTTCCAACAACCAGACCCACATCAATCTGTGTGGAAGAAAACAAAAATAATTAAACCTTAATATCAGACTCAACTTCAAATTATTATTCTCTAGATGCTCCCTAGCAAGTCTCCGAACAGAGGCAAGAGACAGTAGCAAACAAGCTCCATTGCAAAAGGGATTTGTTTGGAAGTAAATATTAACTATGTCATGTTAGAGGCACCTCTCATTCTTCCTTAACACTATTCTTAGTGACACCCTGTAGCAGTATCTTTTAAACTCATAATATGCAAGCAGAATAAAGTCTATACCAGTAACATACAGTAACGGCTCACTTAATGTTGTAGTTATGTTCCTGAAAAATGCAACTTTAAGCGAAACGATGTTAAGCGAATCCAATTTCCCCATAAGAATTAATGTAAATGGGGGGGAGGTTAGGTTCCAGGGAAATTTTTTTCACCAGACAAGACTACACACACACACACACAGTATAACTTTTAAACAAACAATTGAATACTGTACACAGCGATCATGATTGTGAAGTTTGGCTGAGGTGGTGAAGTCAGAGGGTGGAATATTTCCCAGGGAATGCCTTACTGCTAAATGATGAACTAGCTTTTGGCTGAGCCCTCAAGGGTTAACTCATTGTTAATGTAGCCTCATACTCTACAAGGCATCACGAATTGAGGGAGGCGAGACACCATGGCAGACAGAGATAGAGACACACAGTCTGTGTGAGAGAAAGAGAGACGCGCGTTGCCCCTTTAAGTAAGCTGACCCCACTCTAAGTACACTGCGTTATTAAGTAGATCAGCAAGCTGAGAGAGCAGCTGCTGCTGCCAGGAAGCTCCCTCCATCCTGAGCCCTGTTATGTGTTCCGCCCCCCCCCCATGGAGATGGGGTAAGTGAGGTGCAGGAGCAGGGGGGAGAGGGACATCCTGACATTAGCCCCCCGCTTTTCCCCCCAGCACCACAAGCAGGAGGCTCCCAGGAGCAACTCCAAGGCAGAGGGCAGGAGCAGCACATGGCAGTGCAGGGAGGGACAGCTGAACTGCTGGCAATTGATAGCCTGCTGGACGGCTGCCACACAGGGAACTTATGGGACCAGGGCGATGATAGGGGGGCTGCCGGTCCACCCTGGTTCCAAGCCCCCACTAGCTAGCTCCAATGGGCTGCTCTTCCTGCAAGCAGTGGACAAAGCAGGCGGCTGCCAAACGACGCTGTAAGGGAGCATTGCACAACTTTAAATGAGCATGTTCCCTAATTGATCAGCAGTGTAACAATGAAACAACATTAACCAGGATGACTTTAAGTGAGGAATTATTGTATAAACTTAGTGCTTTAATAGGGCCAATTTCACAAAACTGAAAACAATTATGAGCCAAATCAGCTGGAAGGAAGAATTCCATCAGAAAAATGTGAATGATAATTGTGAGTCATTTAAAAACACCTTAATAGATGCCCAAAAAGCCACCATCCCACAATCGAGAAAGAAGGCTGTACTAATTAAAAAACCAACCTGGTTTAGAGGGGAAGTGAACGCAGCTACAAAAAATTTAAAAAATAATATGTAACAAATGGAACAAAGAGGAAGCTGATAGTAATGAATATAAAACTGAAGTTAGGAATTGTAGAAAATTGATAAGGGAAGCAAAGGGACACAAGGAAAAATCTATATCCAGAAGAGTTAAGGACTATAAGAAGTTTTTTAAATACTTTAGGAATAAAAAGAATCCTAACAACGGTATTGGTCCATGATTAGATGAAAATGGTAGAATTATCAACACTGCAGAAAAGGCAGAAGCGATCAATAAATATTTCTGTTCTGTACTTGGGGGAAAAAACAGATAAGCATGGTCATAGTGGGTAAGACCAATAGTCCATCTAGCCCAGTGTCTTGTCTTCCAACAGTGGCCAGAGCCAGATGCTTCAAAGCAATGAACAGAACAGGGCAATTATTGAGTGACCCATCCTATGTCATCCAGCCCCAGCTTCTGGCAGTCAGAGATTTAGGGACACCCAGAGCATGGGTTTGTATCCTTGACCATCCTGGAAAATAGACATTAATGGACCAATCCTCCATTAACGTATCTAATTCTTTTTTGAATCCACTTATACTTTTGGCCTTCACAACATCCCATGGCAATGAGTTCCACGGTGCTTTCTTTTGTTTGTTTTAAACCTGTTACCTATTAATTTCACTGGGTGACCCCAGATTCTTCTTTTATGTGAATGGATACCTAACACTTCCTTATTCACTTTCTCCATAAAATTCATGATATTATAGACCTTTATCATATTCCCCGCCCCCTTAGTCTCTTTTCTAAATTGAACAGCTCCAGTCTTTTTAATCTCTCCTCACTTGAAAGCTGTTCCATAGCCATCATCATTTTTGTTGCCCTTCTATGTACTTTTTCCAATTCTAATATATCTTTTTTGAGATGAGGCGACCATAAGTACACGCAGTATTCAAGGTGTGGGAGTATCATGGATTTATATAGTGGCAATATGATATTTTCTGTGTTATTAGTGATCTTTTTCCTAATAGTTCCTAACATTCTGTTAGCAGATTTTACAAAGAACTATCCATAATGACTCCAAAACGTTGGTAACAGCTAACTTAGAACCAATCATTTTGTACGTATAGTTGGGATTATACTTTCGAATGTGCATTACTTTACACTTATCAACATTTAATTTTATCAGCCATTTTGTTGCCCAGTCACCAAGTTTTGTGAGATCCCTTTGTAACTCTTCACAGTCAACTCTGGACTTAACTATCTTGAATAATTTAATATCATCTCAAACTTTGGCACCTCACTGTCTACTCCTTTTTCCAGATCATTTATGAATATGTTGAATAGCATAATTCTCAGTACAGAATCCTGAGGGACCCCGCTACTTACCTCTTTCCATTGTGATATAGTCTCATCATATAGTAATAACACTCTTTCCATTCCATTAATACCTCTGGAGGATGTTAAACTGAAGCTACTAAACTTATGACATTTTTAAATCAGCAGGTCCAGATAACTTGCACACGGAGGTTACTGACCTATAGCTTTCAGGTTCTTCGAGATGTGTGGTCCCAATCCGTATACTACACGTGGGTATGCATGCACTTCATGAGCTTGAGACCAGAGATTTGTAGCAAGCAGCGTTTATCTGAAATAGGTGCAATATCTAAAATAGGTGCATCTTAAAGTGATGCTGCTGAAGTTGCCTGTGTTCTAGTGGCATGGGGAAGGGATTTACCTTTTCTGGGGAAGGGAGATGACCCAACTGGTAGCAAAGGAGGACACATGGAGAAATCCACTTAGACAGCCCTTGAGCAGATAATACTTGTCACTGATTTCATTCTGCTATAGCAACAAAAAGTCTAGGTGTTCTTCTAATTGGTTTCATTCTCTACAGATAAAAGGCCACAACTCATTTGACATCAAGAGACGGAAGTCTCTTCCCTTCCTCAGAAGCATAAAGTTTAGTAAAGAAAACTGTAAGTGAATATTCTGATTGATGTGGAACTCAGAGATTGCCCTACACCTGAATTTCGGCTGGAGACAAAGAGAAACCTTCTCCTTATTAAATATGGTGTACCGTGTGTGTGTGTTTCTAAGAGCATCATGGTGCCAGAGGGCAAGGGGCTCACTGATATCAGGGAGTGAGGTTCAGCAAGCCTGACCAATTCAGTATACCCCAATTCTCTTATATCATAAAAGGTGTTGTGTAAGGTATCATTGGAAAACCAATGACACCCTGATCTTGAGTGGTATATGTACGGTAAACATCCAAAGGACTGTACAAATATGAAGAAATTATGGGACTAAAGTGTGGAAAGGCAGACTCCTCCATCCAGGTGCAATCACAGACAACAGGCAATCTCAGTCAAGTGACCATTCACTGGCATATCAGAAGCTGCAAAGACAGATCAATTTGCACTGTAGAAAGCGCCACAGGGAAGAAACCAGCATGGAACCTTCCCCTTCAAACTCCATGGCACCTTTCTTCACAGCAGAGGCACTAGACTTTATGAAGATATTTTTAAAAAGTTTACTGGACTATAAAAGAGAGGGACAAAGAACCCCGAGTTATCTTTCACCTAAGATGATGAAGGAGCAGAGACTTGGGACTTTGTGAGAGATCCTAACCATAGCGGTGGTGTAAGAAGCTTACCTTGAACCAGGACTGTAGTTTTATTAAGTCTCAGTCACTAGAAAGCATTTTTCACTTTTATTTGTTTTAAATCATTTCTGTTTATCCCCTACATCTGAACTCACTTAACATCTGTTTTCAATTAAATAAACTTATTTTATTTTTATTCTAAATCAGTCCAGTACTGTGGTTTGATTAAAATGATTATTAACTCCAGCTAAAGCAACTAGCTACTGTGCTTTTCTCTCTTTAAAGGAACAATGGACCTTATTACGACTCTGAATTTTTCAGGAGAGGGATGGACATTTCAGTGCAAATGGTTTTGGGGAAATTCGGGATTGGGGCTGTGTTGGGGTCACTTGGCTCATCCTAACCAAGGCGTGTGGTTACCAGAGCGGCTATGGTGTAACAAGCAGGCTGCTGGAATGAGAGTTGCTGAATCAGGGCTGCTCAACACACAGACATTCAGTGCACGCTTGTATGTTGGCTGGGAGTGTCTAGACAGGGTGTCATAAATATAAAGGGAAGGGTAAACCCCTTTGAAATCCCTCCTGGCCAGGGGAAAGCTCCTCTCAC
The DNA here is from genome assembly GCF_965152235.1 of Eretmochelys imbricata. Taxonomy (NCBI): domain Eukaryota; kingdom Metazoa; phylum Chordata; order Testudines; family Cheloniidae; genus Eretmochelys; species Eretmochelys imbricata. The sequence continues at coordinate 2,947,486 of NC_135598.1, read as the reverse complement.
CTGTAAAGGGTTAAGAAGCTAAAGGTAACCTCGCTGGCACCTGACCAAAATGACCAATGAGGAGACAAGATACTTTCAAAAGCTGGGAGGAGGGAGAGAAACAAAGGGGTCTGTGTGGCTGTCTATATGCTGTCTTTGCTGGGGATAGACCAGGAATGGAGTCTTAGAACTTTTAGTAAGTAATCTAGCTAGGTACGTGTTAGATTATGATTTCTTTAAATGGCTGAGAAAAGAACTGTGCTGAATAGAATAACTATTTCTGTCTGTGTATCTTTTTTGTAACTTAAGGTTTTGCCTAGAGGGGTTCTCTATGTTTTGAATCTAATTACCCTATAAGGTATCTACCATCCTGATTTTACAGGGGGGATTTCTTTATTTCTATTTACTTCTATTTTTATTAAAAGTCTTCTTGTAAGAAAACTGAATGCTTTTTCATTGTTCTCAGATCCAAGGGTTTGGGTCTGTGGTCACCTATGCAAATTGGTGAGGCTTTTTATCCAACATTTCCCAGGAAAGGGGGGGTGCAAGTATTGGGAGGATTGTTCATTGTTCTTAAGATCCAAGGGTCTGGGTCTGTAGTCACCTAGGCAAATTGGTGAGGCTTTTTACCAAACCTTGTCCAGGAAGTGGGGTGCAAGGTTTTGGGAAGTATTTTGGGGGGAAAGGCGTGTCCAAATAGCTCTTCCCCAGTAACCAGTATTAGTTTGGTGGTGGTAGCGGCCAATCCAAGAACAAAGGGTGGAATATTTTGTACCTTGGGGAAGTTTTGACCTAAGCTGGTAAAGATAAGCTTAGGAGGTTTTTCATGCAGGTCCCCACATCTGTACCCTAGAGTTCAGAGTGGGGGAGGAACCTTGACACAGGGAGCTACAGCAGCCACATATTTTAAAGCACAACCTCTGACTGGTCTGGGTTGAACCCTAAAACATGACAGAGGATCTGCCATGAGAGCTCATATTTCACTAACCCTTCTAGCAGAAGTAAAGGTGACTAGGAAGCCAACCTTCACAGAGAGGCAGGACATGGTACAAGAGGCAGAGTTCAGAGGGAAGTCTTAAATGTGGAAAGTACAAGCTTGAGGTCCCCATTTGGTGCTGGGTTCATAACTGATGGAAAGGCTCTAATCAGACCTCTCAGGAATGTGACTGTTGTGGGATGAGAAAAAAATAGTATAGTCTTCAAATAGAGGATGAAAAGTGCTGATTGCTGCTAGGTGAACCCACAGAGAGCGAACAAAAAAGCCCAATATCTTGAGAGGAAGGACATGGTCAAGAATAGCAGGAAGACCCACAGCCACAGAACAAAAAGGGTTCTGTTGCATGCAGGTGGAAATGTGTCTCCATTTAGCATCTTCTAATGGAGTATCTTCTGCTCTGGCTGAGAGTGGACTGGATGTTCTCTGAACTTGAATGTTTTAAGTTTGACACCCATCCAAACACCAGGCGTGAGCTGGAGGGGGTCCGGATTGGGGGTGTCTAGTTATGCTGTTCTCCTCAGTCAACAGATCGGGGAAGGATCAGATAGATGCTGATGGAAGGTTGGGTTGACATTCACAGAATGTCTGGAAACCAAAAGTGTCTGGGCCAATTGGGCACAATGAGAATGACTCAAGCTTTGCTGTGACTCATCTCAGTACTGGTGGTAGTACTGGAATGGGAAGAAAGGCATACTTCAGATGGTTTGTCCAGGAGAGAAGGGTGTCGCTTTTGGAGTCCCTGCCCAGAGCTGCTCTGGAGCAATATAGGTTGAATTTCTTGTTTGCTTGGGAACCAAAAAGGTCTCAGGATGGCATTACCCACTGGGTGAATATCTCGCTCAGGATGGAATTGTGTAACTCCCATCCGTGGTCTAGGGAGAAGTGTCTGCTGATATTGTCCACCAGAGAGCTCTGTGCCCTCAGAAGGTATGTTACCAGGAGTGTTATGCAGCTCCTGATGCACCAGTTCCATAAGCTGACTGCCTCTACACAAAGAGGAAGGGATCTTGCCCCATCCATTTTGTTTATGTAGAAGAAAATCAGCATGTTGTCTGACATCATTTGAAAGTAGCTGGAAGGAATCAGTGGGAGGAATGCATTGCAGGTGAGGCAGACTGCTCTCAGCTCTAGAAGGTCTATGCATCCTGACTTCTCTAAGGGTCCAAATGCCTTGCACAGTATGAGTGCCCATAGAGGCTCTCCATGCTATGGGGGACGCATCTGATGATGATGGTCATGTTGGCTGCGAGTGAGACAAAAGGTACTCCCACACATCAGAACCAGTTTTGTCCACCAAACAAAAGAGGCTGAGAACTTGACAGGAACTGTTACTTTAGTAATCATGTTGGTTCTGTCTAAAGAGTAAACAGAACTAAGCCAATCCTGCAGACAATGGAGATGGAGTCTGGCAAACAGCATTACAGAGGTACATGAGACTTAGTAGAGAAAGACAGACCCTGATTGTGATTCAGGTATAATTAGTCATGGCATGGAACCTCTCCATCAGGAGGTAGATCCTTGCTGAAACTGAATCTAGCCTATAGAGGACTTTTCTTTGTTTATGCAGACTCCCAAGGATGCAAGGAGACTGTGTAAAAAGATGGTTACTGACTGGATCTCCTGACTGGATCTGCCCATCAGCAGCCAATTGTCCAAGCATGGGGAAATAGCATAACCATTTCATCTCATCTGGGCCACTACCTCTGAGAACTCCTTGCCAGAGGATGTTGTAAAGACCAAGACCATAACAGGGTTCAGAAAAGAACTAGATAAGTTCACGGAGCATAGGTCCATCAATGGCTGTTTGCCAGAAGCTGGGAATGAGCAACAGGGGATGGATCACTTGATGATTATCTGTTCTGTTCATTCCCTCTGGGGCACCTGGCACTGGCCACTGTCGGAAGACAGGATACTGGGCTAGATGGGCCTTTGGTCTAACCCCGTATGGCCATTCTTATGTTCTGGGAAGGAGTGACTGAAAAAGATTTGGGAGGGGTGGGGAATGGAGAATAATCAGCTGAATCCAAGCTTCCAGTGTGACTCTGTGGCTAAAAAGGCTAATGTGATCCTGAGGGAAAAGTAGGCCCTGGTGAGACTGCTGCTGGACTATTGCATCCAGTTCTGGTGTCCACAGTTCAAGAAGGATGTTGATAAATTGTAGAGGGTTCAGAGAAGAGCCACAAGAATGATTAAAGGATTAGTGTTAAATTCCAGGAGTTCAATCTATTTAGCTTAACAAAGAGAAGGCTACGGGTGAGAAGGAACATTGCTTGCAGGTTCTCTTTGCTTCCCCATCAGAAGTCATTTTTCTGTGGGGAAGCAAAGAAACCTGTGCATGCGCAGTGGCACCAAATTCCACCAGGAATAACATATGGCTGAGAACGCCAAGAAGAATGATAGTTTCTTTCTTTTTTTTTCCCCTTCTGGTATCACTACAAATAAGAGTTAAGTTGTTTGGAAACATTAATTGTGCATTTCCATTCCAAGCATGTCAGTAAAGTTGATGAGCATGAGAAGAGAATAAGACCCATGTCCTTCGGGATTAGTTCCTAGCATGAATTCCACCTACCTTTTGTTTCTTGCTTGTGCCAGGCTCCCCTTTGAGAATGCTGGGATCCATGGCTTCAATATCCTTCACCAACAGGCCAAAAAGTTTATCATTGAAACTGAACACAAGCTGTGGAAGGAGGTAAAGAAGAAAACCATTAATTTAACTTGTTCAAAAGATGCTAGGACTTCAATGGGAGTAGAGTAGGAGGAACAGGAACAGGATTTGAGGGAAGACAAAATCTTAAGCAGATAGTTGACTGAAAAAGAAGTAGCCCACTCCTGTCACTAGTCGAGAGAATTAAAATCCTACTCTACAGAACAAAACAACATTTCACCTTTTGCAATTAAATTCTTCAAGATGGTCAAATTTAAAACTGGCCTACAGTTATGTCTCTTATAAAACATCACAGGCAACGGGTTGGGGGAAACTGCAGAAAACCATTGACCTATATTTTGTGGAAAAGATAGTTTAGAATATCCTTAACTGCAGATTGGTTTATTACAGAAGTTCTCTGATGCTGTGACCACTGTCCTCTCTTCGGTATGGAGTAGAGCACAGTAGCAAACAGTAAGGCTTCCTGTTTGCAGGAAGATTTTACAGACTGCATAACTGCCAACCATGTGCTCAGTCCACAAGGGCCACAGCTGCCTCCCTGTGCTTGAGGTATTATCAAGAGACCCTTACTAGCAAACAGTAAGGCTTCCTAAAAGCCATTATCTCCTCAAGGACATAACAGACCCTTGGTCCAACACTTATAACAGATAACATTTAAACCAATACCTTAAAATAATAATAAATGTTTGCAACTCTATGGAAGCTTACACCTGATGATCTCAAAGTGCTTTAAAATCAATAGATTAAGTCTCAACCACCTTCCAAGACCTGCAAATGTTCCTATTTTACTTCTGGGAAACTGAGGCACAAAGAGATTAAGTGACTTGCCCAGAGTCATACAAGAATTACATCCAGTTACATCAAGTCTGAATTTGACCCAAAATCTGTGACCAAGTTGGCACCAGATCTCATAAGACTTTGATTTTCTTTATGGGGAGGGCTATGGAAAAGCCAGGTTTTGTACCACTTTACTCAGGTTGTCCCTACAAACAATGAAGCACTTATTGTTATAGACCGTCTCTGATAGTGAGACACGCCCTCTGCTCAAAGTGATGGAAATGCTCAGCAATACAAACAGTTTGGTTAAACATTCCTTAATATTTCATAATACAGCACCTACCAACAGTATGATATTTGTCACCTCACTAGAGTTGAATGGAAGTGATGGAAACTATAGCAATGAATTCACACACCTGCTGTCCGACTGAGAAAGCCAGGCTGTTGAACTGCTGGATGAATTCAGCTGCCATCTTGTCTGTATCATACGGGTTGGCATCAATGCTCTTCTTCTGCAAAAAGTCTATCTCAATTGTCATAGTGCCGATGCACTGCTTGGTCTTGTCGAAAGTGTATGGAGAGACTGGAAAAACCCCACATATTTCAGCATGGTGAAAACCCAGTATAACCTTGACAATGCACCTAACATGCTATAAACTGGATTGTACACTCTCCCAGCTATATAAGGGAACACCACTACTATAGCCTAGCAAGTGTGATTCACAGAAAACATTTCACCCCACACTTGAAAAATCCCAATTACAATATAAGAATTTATTTCTATGATAATAATTATCTGGTTCTTTGCAAAAAGTCAGTCTACTTGTTCAGATAGAAGTTCTTCATTGATCTGACGGTAGAAGACAAGTGTAAGACGAAAAAAACAAAGTAAATGGATCTTTACATTGAAAAGCACTACAATATGTTTAGAACTTGGAATCGGAGTCCCCAGAATCCCTACCGTATGTGATGAAGTATCCCATTTTACAACTTCTTCAAGCTTAAAATACACAGTTTAATGCTGAAGAATCATTTGTGATTGCATGATAGGTTTACGTTATAAATCTCATGTGCTTCCAGAATGGAATTTAAATACTCTCAAACAAGTGACTGGAAATGCTTAAAACACAAGAGACACACCTTTGTAAAAGATTTGCATTAAATCCACAAAAGCCATTTAGACCACTGGGCTAGCACTGTAGTACAACTGGCTAACACTTTGTACTTAGATAATGCCTTTTAACCATGGTGTTTGAAGGAGGTCATTACATACAGTCATTCTGATTTTACAGACTGTGTAACTGCCAACCATGTACTCAGTCCACAAGGGCCACAGCTGCCTCCCTGTCTCCAATGGGAGGAATCAGTTTGAGATTGGGGCTCACTGAGATTAAGAGCACAATCATCCTCCCTCCCCCACTTCTCCCAACACCACCCTGAAATAACAGTGCTGGAAGTTGTGCTTGAGGTATTAACAAGAGACCCTTCCCGCACACAAACAAATTGCAGGGAATCCAAGTTACCTATATCAAAGCGATACAAAGTAGTGAAATCACAGAACCATAGGTTTCAGAGTGGCAGCCGTGTTAGTCTGTATTCGTAAAAAGAAAAGGAGTACTTGTGGCACCTTAGAGGCTAACAAATTTATTTATTAGTCTCTAAGGTGCCACAAATACTCCTTTTCTTTTTCCATAGAACCATAGAATATCAGGGTTGGAATGGACCTCAGGAGGTCATCTAGTCCAACCCCCTGCTCAAAGCAGGACCAATCCCCAATTTTTGCCCCAGATCCCTAAATGGCCCCCTCAAGGATTGAACTCACAACCCTGGGTTTAGCAGGCCAATGCTCAAACCACTGAGCTATCCTTCCCTTGCCTAGATAATTAGTGGTTCCAGGAAATCTACCCTACTCCATACCAGATTCTCAGTACTAATCCTTCAGTTCTAACAGTGATCTACAAACACTTTTATTAGAGAATTCTTCTGGGCTCCTCCTCCTCAAACATCTCTCAGCTCTGCCCCCCAGCTGGCTGAAGAGATTTGATTTAATTGGGGATGGGTCCTGCTTTTGAGCAGGGGGTTGGACTAGATGACCTCCTGAGGTCCCTTCCAACCCTGATATTCTATGATTCTATGAAGAGACATAGCTCCTCCATAGCAGGGGTAGTATGCAACAAGCATACAGGACGGTATGCTCTCTGTCAATGCACATCATTGTGTACACACCGTGGCAGTTTGCTCTAAACCAAGGGTATTCCATGCTCCTTTGCTTTGCTACCGAGCAGCGTGCATTCTGGGATTTTTCTCACTGTGCATTGTGAAATACATAGTGGAAGCCAGGCTAGTTCAAAATTTTAAATAATCCCATGATTCATCCATCTCCATACTTCCTTTAGGGGTGGGCTAGCACCATATTCAAATTGTTGTTGGCCAGCATGGACCCAACAATGCTCTGCATTGCTATGCTGCAAATGTGCAGAGGCTGTTTGAGCTGTATTTCAGCACTCAAAGCCAGACGAGTTAGGCTTTGAAGTTCACCAGCTGCACCAGCAAGCAGACGATGTGGCAGCAGCTCCTCCAGCTGCTAGAGGATCTTTAGCAATGGTGGAAGCAGGACAAGGAAGGCGGAGGAACACACAGAGCAGTTGACAGCAGAGAACCTGTTCCTGGAGCAGCTTCACTTTGTGCTGCGCTGTCTCTGGGCTTGGGAAACCAATGCAGACTGGTGGGAAAGGATTGTTCACATCTGGGATGACCAGCAGTGTCAAGAGAATTTCAGGATTGGAAATGCAATCTTACTAGAGATATCTGCTAAACTGACCAGCACCTACAGCAGCAGCATACCAACATGCAGTGCCTCGTACCAATTGAGAACACCCAGTTTATCTTCCATTTCCCTGGTTAATGAAGCCATTCACAGCCTGCTTGGACGGAAAGACAAATCTTTTTAACTACTCACTCAGTAGTTGAAGAATGGGAGTGGAGTGTGCATTTAGCCATTTGAAAGGGAGATGGCGCTGTCTGTGGAATAGGTGGGAGCAGCAGAAAAAAATCCCCAAGATCACAGCACCATGTTGTATTTAAAAAATATTTATGAAACTATGGGAGAAAACCTCAGCAATGGCGGGAGGCAGAGGTGGAAAGATGTACTCAATAGTTTGATAGGTTTCAGAGTAGCAGCCGTGTTAGTCTGTATTCGCAAAAAGAAAAGGAGTACTTGTGGCACCTTAGAGACCAACCAATTTATCTGAGCATAAGCTTTCGTGAGCTACAGCTCACTTTATCCGATGAAGTGAGCTGTAGCTCACGAAAGCTTATGCTCAGATAAATTGGTTAGTCTCTAAGGTGCCACAAGTACTCCTTTTCAATAGTTTGAGCAACCAGCTAGGTGTCTAATACAAAATGCAAACAGGCGGGACAATATTCATCAGAGTCTATTACTGAGTAGCCCCAAGAATGAAAATGCTGAAGAATCACTGATTTAGAATGCAGACCATTTTGTGATTCTGTTAATACAAGTCCAGTTTACAGATGATCCTAAAGATAATGCCACTGATTCAAACAGAGCTACTCCAGAGATGAACTTGTCCCAAGGTATTTTTATAAACGAAAACTATTTTTTGACTGGCTGAAAAGGATTTTTTTTAATTTATCAATGAATAACGGCCAACTACCCATCAATCTCAACATGTGCTGACCAAACACCCTGGTCTAATCAAGCAATAATCTTGATGCAGAATAGACTTCTACATTTAATGTAGCCGCAAAGTCAACATCTCTGTGACAGTGTTCAGTTACTGAAATTTTATTTCTGTTATGGCAGAAGATTAACATTGTCTGAATCATTTTCTCTGATGCATGTCACATACGATGCTCATTTTTGGCCTACTCCTCAGAGGAGCACCCGCTGCTCCCGTGTTCTCTACCGGCTGAATTCTAGCTGGCTTAGAGAGTACAGTCGTAAGAAGAAAAGGAGTACTTGTGGCAGCTTAGAGACTAATCAATTTATTTGAGCATAAGCTTTCGTGAGCTACAGCTCACTTCATCATGTCATTTATCCAGTTATCCATAACAGCATTGCTTTTTAAAAGACACTACTTGAGGTGAGAAAGGGAAACAATCATCAGTTCCTACCTTGCTTATTTGTGAGCAACAGAATCTTTCACCCTATTCAATGGAGAAGATGGAGTAAGCAGTTAGATTTGCTAATGAAGTATCTAACCCACATTATGATGGGCAAGAGATTGAATGGAACTTAAGATGTCATAGATTCAGATCTATGTTGCCTGGGAATGGGGTGAACTGGAGAAGAAAGATAGTCACAACTTTTTCTCCTGCTACTTACTTAATTTAAAATTAAATTAAGCTGCCTATGCTTCCCCTTCCCCTGTACTATGCCACTTCCCCCACTAAAACTTACTATGATTGGTGCACCTTGGAAGGCAGACCTGTTTTTCTCCAGTCTGCCCAAACTCCCAAGCCAAATCCTAATTGCTAGCATCAGTTTAAAACCTAATTCTGTAATGAGATCTGCTAACACAGACCCTTACACCTGAAAAGATTCCCACTGAAGACAATGAAACAGCATGCAGGTGTTTAGAACCTGAAATAACGGATCCCACTACAGGACGGGAACCTCTGTTTATAACCTCTTGAAGGAAGAGCCTTTATGTTGTACTATGCTAGTAAAGCACTAGTGAACACCTATGGATGGGACAACACACTGTTAAATACTAGAGGCTGCAAAGGCTCAACAGCGCCAGTCTTTGACAACACTCACCTCCCCACTTCATTCCCAATCTGCATCTGAAGTCACCCAATCGTATGTGTTTAGCATTTCCAAAGATCAGGCCTCTTATGTGCCTCAATGTGTAGAAGACTAAATTTAGAACCCAACTTTGAAAAATCTTGGCTTACAAACCAGATTCTTTTTAACTGCCCCCCAATTTTGAAGCCCTATTCGTGAGAGCTGTCTTCCCCATAAATTCATGCTTCCTGAAGAAACTCACGTGGAGCAAACAGCAGATTATTTTATGATGTTGCTGTATTCATCTTGACACATTTTGTAACAATATGTCATGTCAAGAAACCTCATCTTCAACCATTATGAGGTTTGGACAAGACATTCTCAGACATGAACTCAAACTCTAAGAGTGATGGGGGATCAGAAGGCTTGCAGCCAGATAACAGAAGGACTTCTAGACAAGGAAAAAAGGTATCAGGTATATTCAGGATAAGTGAAATATAAGTACTAATTAATCTTTTAACGCAGGTCCTACAGGCCCTCAGGAGGCCCGCAAGATATTTAGCTTAGCCAAATTAGGCCTTAGTGTTTAGGATAAATTAAGTTAATAATAAGCCTCTGAGCTTGTGTCAATGTTTGTGTTATGCTGATGTTTGGATAATAATGTCTAGGAGATCAGCAGGCATCCCAAGATGACCACTGATAGCCTTCATGAAATATTAGAGACATCCTTCAGGTAACTACCAGTTACTATGGTGATAAAGTGAAATAAGTATTAATGAGTATAAGGAGAACCAATGAGTTAGCCTGTGAAAAACGAGGCACTCCAAAAATAGTAGGGTGTGGAAGTTCAAGAAAGCAAAAGGAGTTAAAACCTTCATAAATATGTATGCTGTTCCATAAGCATCAGCATAACACATTACAAAAGCTGTATCCTGTGTGCGTGGGCAGAGGGGACACCAGTATGACAATGACTGGTGGTGATTATAGTGAGGAGAAGGATGACTACGATGACTAATACTTTGGATTTTTCCACAGGCATGGTGTGACTAATGCAAATGCTTTACGTTCTGTACTGGCCTGTCTCTCCTTTACCAGATTGCAGTGTGTACTGTTCAGTTGGCTAATAAAATAACTATTACAGAAAAAGCATTATGTATTCTTTTGTGCCCCCTAGGGTCCCCCTTCTACTAATAATCTCTCTACTGTAGTCAGTCTTGGGGGCTGAACTCTCAAAGATTAAAGTAGGTGTAAACCCTCACCTTGGAATCAGTAATTGGTGAAAAGTACCCCATAACTATAGATAAGGCTTCAGGCTAAAGATCTGGCACACTCCAGCTCAGTTCAGCTTTAGTCTGTAACCATATCAAGAATCATGTCTGATAAGTTTATGTTAAGTGCTTGACCTACCATCTATGTCTTGTCCAATGGAGAGGCCGGCCCATTTTCTCTGTAAAAAAACAAAAACAGAAGTTGCAAAGAGATAACCATTCACCCAGATTACAGATACCAGCTCACAGGAGAGCCTACTTCCTCACTGTGAGCTTCAGGAAATGTAGGGAGCCCAGTCTGAACAACAAAGCAGATAGAATAAAACCAGGGCTGTCAATTAATCACAGTTAACTCACACAATTAACTCAAAAAAATTAACTGTGATCACACTGAAACAACAGAATACCAACTGAAATTTATCAAATATTTTTGGATGTTTTTCTTCATTTTCAACTATATTGATTTCAATTACAACACAGAATACAAAGTGCACAGTGCTCACTTTATATTATTTTTATTATAAATATTTGCACTGTAAAAACAAAAAAAAATAGTATTTTTAAATTCACCTCATACAAGTACAGTAGTGCAATCTCTTTATCACGAAAGTGCAACTTACAAATGTAGGGGTTTTTTGTTACATAACTGCACTCAAACAAAACAATGTAAAACTTTAGAGCCTACAAGTCCACTCCGTCCTACTACTTGTTCTGCCAATCGCTAAGAGAAACAAGTTTTTTTTTACATTTATGGGAGATAATGCTGCCCTCTTATATACAATGTCACCTAAAAGTGAGAACAGGCGTTTGCATGGCATTGCTGCAGCTGGCATTGCAAGATATTTATGTGCCGGATGCACTAAAGATTCATATGCGTCTTCATGCTTTGGCCATCGCTCGAGAGGACATGCTTCCATGCTGATGACACTCCTTAAAAAAATAATGCATTTATTAAATTAGTGACTGAACTCCTTGGGGGAGAACTGTATGTCTCCTGCTCTGTTTTACCCGCATTCATGTTATTTCACATTATATTTCATGTTATAGCAGTCTCGAATGATGACCCAGCACATGTTGTTCGTTTTAAGAACACTTCACTGCAAATTTGACAAGGCAAAGAAGACACCAATGTGAAATTTTTAAAGATAGCTACAGCATTCGACCCAAAATTTAAGAATCTGAAGTGTCTTCCAAATTTGAGAGGGATGAGGAGTGGAGCATTCTTTGGTCTTAAAAGAGCAACACTCTGATGCGAAAACTACAGAACCCAAACCACCAAAAAAGAAAATCAACCTTCTGCTGGTGGCATCTGACTCAGATGATGAAAATGAGCATGCGTTGGTCCCCACTGCTTTGGATCGCTATTGAGCAGAATCCGTCATCAGCATGGATGCACTGTCCTCTGGAACAGTGGCTGAAGCATCAAGGGACATACAAATCTTCAGTGCATCTGGCATGCAAATATCTTGTGATGCTGGCTACAACAGTGCCATGCAAATGCCTGTTCTCGTTTTCAAGTGACACTGTAAACAAGAAGCAGGCAGCATTATCTTCTGCAAATGTAAACAAAATTGTTTGTCTGAGCGATTGGCTGAACAAGGACTTGTAAGCTCTAAAGTTTTACATTGTTTTATTTTTGAATGCAGGTTTTTATTGTACATAATTCTACATTTGTAAGTTCACCTTTCATGATAAAGACATTGCACTATAGTACTTGTAGTAGGTGAATTGAAAAATACTATTTCTTTTGTTTTTCACAGTGCAAATATTTGTAATAAAAGATATAAAGTGAGCACTGTACACTTTGTATTTTGTGTTGTAATTGAAATCAATATATTTGAAAATGTAGAAAACATACAAAAACATTTAAACAGTATTCTATTAATCTTTTTAATCGCAATTAATTTTTTTAATCGCTTGACTGCCCTAAATAAAACCTAACAAAATACTTTGTAAGAGGTAACAAAAAACACAACAATGACAAAACCCTTACAGAATGTCATCATTTTGCCATTTGGTGGCTTTGACTGTACTGTAACCAAGTTCTGTGAAACCATTCATGTTTAATCCCACAGAGAATAGTTACAACAGCTCTTGAAGACAGAAATGATTAAGTGCAGCCTTGTTAACAAAAGTGAGCTCATGACTCCAGCACATCCCTGATGATGAAAGAAACAGTATTTTTCCTGCCATTCAGTTCAGTCCACTGCTCAAGCACACGCACTGTATGAAGATTAAAGGGGAGATGTATCTCAACAGGCAGAAAAGAGTATGGTCCACTTTACACTCATTTTAAATGGGTGATTGTGTGAAAACTCTCATTGGGGAAAATATTTATAATGCATTGTATTATAGTTTATGTTCTTTTGAGATCTTTCAGTGAATGAGAAATTAGGTATTATAAAAAAGATATTTAAGTGAATTTCAGTAGGTCTAAAGGATTCTTACAGAACAGAACCCTATAATGAGAAGGAATGGACAAGTGGTTTAATGTACTCTGAGTGAAATTCTATGGCCTGTGTTACACAGTGAGACTAGAATGATGATGATCACAACAACCCCTTTCTTGGGGTCAGAATTTAATAGAATTTAATTAATAGAATTTAACTTATTGATATGGTCTGGATTGTGGTTTGATTGCAGCACTCACTATACTTTCACCATTGCATACCAAAGCTAAACATTTCTCATTCCAGTGACTAAATCATTCTTGACCATAAATCTCTTTACAGATTTGCAGCCAATTCAGCTTTTTTAGTTCCCAATTTCTTGGGCAGAATTATTGAGATCCACAACAAAATTATTGCTTATTGCTGAAATTTCTAGTATTATTCATTAGCTGGCCCTTTCAAAAACATCAAGCATAGTTACGTTCCTGAATTTCATCGTCTAGCCATATCGGGGTCTGTCCCTCTTTTGATGCATATGTAATTTCCATTAACATTAGTAGGAGTTACAAACAAAGCATACTCCAGTGTTGACTGTTGCCACTTTCTTGGAAAATAGTTCTAATGAATTAAATAATCTCTAGACACTACTTTAGCAAGGCACAATGTAAAGTAATGGTTAGCAAGAACAATACCCTGATTGCCCAGGCCCAGAAACCAATGGAGAACATCATCATATGTATAATGCAGGCTGCACTGAAATTTTTTTTTTAAATCAGAAATTACTCAGTTGAAAACATTCATTCAGCAGCATTTGTAGCAGATCTTATCAGCAAGATGAAACAAACTAAACTGAAAAGAAAATTCCTATTTACATTTACTCCTCAGCACTGGAGACACTTCCCTAGTTGCATTTTAAGAAAAAAGTCTCTCAGCAGCTATATTTCAAAGCAGTTTCTGCTTTATTCACTTGGGGAAGTGTTTGTCAGTATGGCAGCACCTACTGGAACCTTGAATTAGACGTACACACTGCAACCCACTGCTGCCAAGCATCTTATACCTCTCATTATTTTCCAGACTCCTGTCGTAGAAGTAGCATATGGAGCATCAGTAGAAAAGGATTATGTTTTTCCTGATTAAGACATAATGGAGCATATGACAACCTTACAAAATTCTGTACACCGACTCACCTCAACAAGCATAGAGTAACTTTTTCATCAGCTTGATAAGAGTGAGAAATTAGCTTTTGTGCATACACTGATATATTTATGACATCCTCTGAGGCTAATGTACTGCAGAGAATAGGAGACGAACCAGAAGAACTGCATGATTTAATAGATCTTTTCTTGCTCTCACATTTAGATTCTATAACAGAGGACAGTAAAGCAGCTACAATGTATATGCTTATTCCATTATAACCTCTTAAAAAAAAAGAAAAAGAAAAGAAAAAAAAAAGAAGACAGACAGACAGTCAAGGGCCAACAGGAAGTTAGCTGCACCTTTCTCAGAGTAGGCCAAATCCTCAAATAAGCTGATATGAATTAAACAAAAAGCATTTCTGGAGAAAAGTTGGCAAACATGTTTTCTTTCATAATTTGAATGTGCTGAATCTGAAGATGATGTTTACCAAGCTGAAATCTGAACTTTAAGGCTAACGTTTGTAACTTTAAAAAAAATAAATAAATAGACAGTAAAGGAGAGGTTCTAAATATGGAATATGTTCCTAATTTGGAATACTGTGCTATCAGAAAATGCAGGGAGTGATCTCTGGTCATGTGATGATATGCACTTGAATTTTGTTGGTTTTGCAGTAAGGCTGACATTTAGTAGTTAGTTTCTTCAATCTTTTTCATTGTTGTATGCGGTGTTGTTGTAGCCATGTCGGTCCCAGGATATTAGAGAGACAAGGTGGGTGAGGTAATTTGTTTTACTGGACCAACTTCTGTTGGTGAGAGAGACAGAGAAGCTTTCAAGCTTACACAGAGCTCTTCTTCGGGTCTGGAAAACTTACTCAGTGTCACAGCTAAATACAAGATGGAACAGACTGCTTAGCATAAGTAGTTAACACACATTTTAAGCAACCACTCAACCACTTCACCTTGAATCTTGTCTTTAGCTGTGATTCTCTGAGTACCTTTCCCAGACCTGAAGAAGAGCTCTGTGTAACCTCAAAAGCTTGTCTCTCTCACCAACAGAAGTTGGTCCTCCAATAAAAGATATTACCTTATGCATCTTGGTTCTCTAACTACTTTTCAAGTATTTTTGATGTGAGGAGTTCAATGCATTGCTATACATTACACAAAGAATCATAAATAACAAAGTATGACATACTTTATTTCCATAAATTCTCCTCTTTCAAAAATATAAATTGCTAGCTAATTATTAGTCCTAACCACTAACCTAACCTAAAGCTCACTTTTGCATACAGTATGAGTTGAGTATCGATCTGGATTCCTATGCCGTGGCACAAGCTACATATTGGTATTGTTATTTGTTCAATATCCATTTGGTAGTTGGTAATTATATTTATTAGTATCATCAGGTATTGCACAGATCCTTCAACAGTAGCTTGCGAACAATGCATTATTTATCAAGATGTGAAAAAACACAGTTTTTGCTTCTAGTGAACAGGGATTGGCTACAATATAAGAGGCAACCAATGCAAGACACTCAGGGATTTCCAAAATTGGGATGCAATTGATAAGAGTTCTAACAGCTCTTCAGTCTGAACGCAGGCAATCCTTACTTTGCATTAAAAACTGTTATGCAACGTACACAGGCAAAATTAGCAAACTTCATAAATCTGCTAAAGCTACTTCACCAACCAGTAAGGGTGAACTGCAAACCTGATCTTGCATTACAATCAGCAAAACCTCGACAGTGTTTTGGAGCAAGCTCCCCTTAGTGAACTTTGCATTTTCTGCCAGGATGGATGTTCCAAATAAAACTTTCTTCTGTAGCAACATTCAAAATGAACAAACAAGAGGCAACTGAGTATGAACATGAGCACTGTGTACCTGAAGTAAGTGACCTTATAGATTCAGAAGGGAACTACCACACTAAATGCAGTAAGCATTTCTTGAGAAAATTAACAAAAACTAAGCATGAAAACACTCATAGTGGTACTGACTTGCCAATGGTCTGCCTTAGTAATAAGTCAAAAAAGGTTGTGTTTTGGAACTTTCACAGGTATGGACTCATTACTGTCTTCTCTCAAACAAAGCTGGTGGAGCAGTCCCATGTTCATTTGAGAGCCTTACAGCAGTCTCCAAAGAAAAACTTATTCTACATCTTGATGGTGCTTACGAGTTCACTGTTTTACATGATCAACTTGCTTCCGACACACACACGTTATTAATGCCTGTCAAATTCCATCGCATCCCTTTCTCTAAATTGTTAGTGCAGGAGAAGAAAAATCATCATGCATTTCAGTTTACAAGACTGATCTGGAAGATGAATTTCCCTCAATGGTACACGTAGCATTGAAATTATGCTCAGGTATTCTTGCTCATCCTGGATACCATGCGCTAAACACCAGTGAAGAAGAGGCACTAGCCTGCGTACCAAAAAGAGTATACATGTTTTTGCAACTCCTCTTCGGTGGCAAGTCTATTCTTGAAGTAGGAGAAGTTGAAGGTGATGAAGAAGAGGAGAAGGAGGGCAGCACAGAAGATAATGTTGCAGAAGTATATGAAGATGAGAAATAGGCATCATGTAAACAGTCCAGGGTGTTAAATATTGCACAAGATTTCATGGACAGTGTAAGTGGAGATAAGTGGATACCCAAACAAGTTGGGCTTGGAAGCACCCTTCACCAAGCCACAAGATTAAAAAAAAACTCGTCCAGATGTTTCACAACACTGGGCACTGTATCAGTCACAAGGATGTATTTCGAGCTGACATAGCACTAGCCAACAGCACACTGATGACAAGGAATGAGGATGGGACAGTAATCCCAACAAGCAAGGCTAAATGAAGATTTACCCATTTCACTACAGAGAACATTGATATAAATGAGTTTACACTTGATGGGTAAAACATATTTCATGCCACACAGTGGCAGAGAGGACCTGCATCTGATCTGATAGTGCAGGATATTGAGCCAACAAATCATGCTACTTTGAATCTTCCAGATGCAATGAACACAATCTTTCCTGCTAATATCACAGAAGGTAAAGCAGAACCAACATCCAATGCAGATGTCTGCACAGAGTGGTGAGCTGGACACACAAGTGACTGCCAATCAGCTTTGAAAGCACAAACACAGGATATGGCATTTTGCCTTCGAATGCCAACTTGAAAATCCAAAATCTGGTTGGACAAGTTTTAATGAAAAACAGAGTAACAATAACTCTCCGTTAAATACATAGGGACGGGAGGGGAGGGGAGGGGAGGGATAGCTCAATGGTTTGAGCATTGGCCTGCTAAACCCAAGGTTGAGAGTTCAATCCTTGAGAGGGCCATTTAGGGATCTGGGGCAAAAATTGGGGATTGGTCCTGCTTTGAGCAGGGGGTTGGACTAGATATCTCCTGAGGTCCCTTCCAACCCTGACATTCTATGATTCTAGGATATGGCTACATGCCAATAATTCCATCCACAGACAGCTGGAAAAGGGAAGAAAATCAAAGGCAAGGTAGTCACATCAATGGCTGATCATCTCATATTACAGCGCGTCATTACTGCCTATAAGGATGGTGGATCTGCACAAAATATCGCATAATGAGCTAATGCCAGTTCCTCTTGCTCTTGCTGAGGTAAATGGGCATCTTAGACGTGAAAATAAGTCTGGTAGGATAGGTGTTTTTAACAAACAGCCATTTTCTTCCTGAGATCATCTTGATAGTACATCCTACCCAGTGATTTACAGCCAAGCACATGAAATGGCACTGGCAACCTTGCAAACATTTCTGTGGCGTTAGCTCTTCATTCTGGACAGCATTTCAGCAGGACTGATGTCATCTTTGAAAGGTACAAACAGAATTCTATTAAAGAATGATGTGACCGAAGCACTCCAAAGCTTCTAAGCAAATTCGGAAAAATCATTGAGGACAGATCTGTTCCACTTCCTAACAGCTGGTCAGACTTCTTGGCCCATTCCAAAAATAAGGCTGATCTGGCTTGCTTCTTATCTGAAGAACTCCTCATCAATGCTCCATAAAATTGTCATACCAGAGAGTTCAAAGAACCCAGTTCAGTTAAATCATCAAACCCATCTCTGGACACAAGTAAGTTGCAAGGTGACCATGAAGGCGGTGACACCAGAATTCTACTGCACTGTATACAAACAGATGCTGACTGTGTAGTTGTGTCAGCACGAGACACTAATATTCTTCTTCTGTTAGTGGAACACTATGACAAAATGTATTGCAGCAGGTTGTGGATGAAGGCTGGAACATCAAAAAAAAAAAAAAAAACCCAAATGCATTCCTGTTCATACTAGTCAAGAGAAGCTTCTGCCTGCGTTTCTCCAAGCAGACACAGAAACAGTACTCTCCTTCCATGCACTGACAGTCAGTGATACTGTTTCCTATATTGTTGGAAACAGCAAGAAAACTGCTTGGACAATATTCATGGAGAAACATGTACTCCCAAGACACTGGGGGAAGGATGATCTACAGAACGATCATTTCAGCAGAAAAGTTCATCTGCAACACGTACCATTTATCTGATGAGGAGGGCTGCGACAAGACCCGGGTGATATTGTTCTCCAAGTGTCAACACCAGAGGCACTGCCCCCAACAAGCGATGCACTATGCTGCACTCAAAGAGCTCACCTGCAAGTTATGAAGTGTAGGCAGGCAAATTACAACAATCCCACACTACCCCCACTAGAGAACATGGCTTGGACCAAACATAATGGGGAAATGGTACCCAAGAGCTAATGCCACTAGAGCCAATCCCTGACAGCTGTGCAGAAATTGTTACCTGTGGATGTATCAAAGAGTGCATATCACAACACTGCAGCTGAAGAAATATTACACTGGCATGCACTGGGGCCTGTAAATGCAAGGGTGTGTCGGCACATATAGGAACTGTTAAATTATGCTTGTCTAACAATGTGCAGGATATACAGTAACTCTTTGTAGCAGAATAAAAATAGAAAATTTTCTAATTTTTCAAATTTTACATAAATTTTTAATTCCAATTTAGGTAGCGAAATTTTCAAAATTCAGCTTGGTAAATATTTTCAGATTCAGCACATTCAAATTATGAAAACTAATTGTTTTACCTACTTTTCCCCAAAAATGCCTCTTACATCTTATTTTACTGAAAATGTGCCCAGTCTATCAGAAAGGTCTCTTGAAATTCTGATTGCAAAAGCCCAAACTTGCAGTATTAATTTACACTAATATTTATCCACAGGGTTTTTTCCCCATTGAAATTGTTAACTTTAAAAAACTGACATGATACAAATGCCTTCTTTTGTTTAAAAGTCCTTCCACCTTCTTCCTAGCGGAAAAGTGAGACCACACAATACCTGGGGCAGGCTGAACGCGATACTGCCTGGAACAACTGATGAATGGGTTCTCAACGTGAAAATGTATCTGTGGTTTGGAGAAGTCCTCACAACTACATGCCTAGAAAAGAAAGACCAGCATTTTATTTTGATTCCAATGTTATGAGAAATCATGAGTAACAATTCTTAGATTTCATTCAACTTCTGTGATGGAAAAACTAAGGCACCAGTCCTGCAATACAATGTAAGCAGGAGTATGCCTCTGCAGAGCTGCACTGAAGTCACGGACTTGAATCAGGCGTCACATGGGTGCAGGGCCCCTTTGAGACTGAGGAAAGGAAATCTGCTCAACACTTTCAAAAGATGAACCTGGGAGTTTAAATTCATCACTCTACTAGACACTAAATATCATGGACTGAATAGAGACAATGGATTTATGGCTTATTACAACAATCAAGGGAGGCAATTACAACAACACTAGGGACAAAAAACTTACTGACTCGCCAAGCTGAATATGACAATCTTCAGATGTTCGAGAGCCAGGGCACACCTGCCTGGGGTTGGAGCTTTGGCCCCTCGGGAGGAGCCTGCCGGGGCTTGGGGTTTCAGCCCCGCTCCTGCTGAAGCCCCATGCCCTGGCAGGCGTGCCCCACAGGGCTGAAGCCCCAAGACTCCCCTCCCCACTGTGCAGAAGCCCCTACCTCACCAACCTGCTGCAAGGCAGAGGTTCCAAGCACCCCCCTTCCACTGTCTAGTAGGTGGAAAATGTGGGGGGCTCCGCGAGCTGCCCTTTAACTGTAAAAGAGCCGCATGCAGCTCATGAGCCATTGTTTGTTTGGCCACCCAGATCTACTGCCTTTCCCCCATCCCAGGATTGGAGGGGTGTTAATGGGCCACTTTACCTTGAATGGTTTCAGAGTAGTAGCCGTGTTAGTCTGCATCCACAAAAAGAACAGGAGTACTTGTGGCACCTTAGAGACTAAAAATTTATTGGAGCATAAACTTTCATGGGCTACAGCCCACTTCATCAGATGCATAGAATGGAACATATATATACACATACAGATAAGTTGGAAGTTACCATACAAACTGTGTATATATAAAGTCTGCTGCAGTTTCCACGGTATGCATCCGATGAAGTGAGCTCTAGCTCATGAAAGCTCATGCTCAAATAAATTGGTTAGTCTCTAAGGTGCCACAAGTACTCCTTTTCTTTTTGCGAATACAGACTAACACGGCTGTTACTCTGAAACCATACAAACTGTGAGAGGCTAATTAATTAAGATGAGCTATTATCAGCAGGAGAAAAAACTTTTGTAGTGATAATCAAGATGGCCCATTTAGACAGTTGACAAGAAGGTGTGAGGATACTTAACTTAAGGAAATAGATTCAATATGTGTAAACACCCTCCTGGCCGCTATGGATGTGGAAGCCCTCTACACCAACATTCCACACAAAGATGGACTACAAGCCGTCAGGAACAGTATCCCCGATAATATCATGGCAAACCTGGTGGCTGAACTTTGTGACTTTGTCTTCACCCATAACTATTTCACACGTGGAGACAATGGAGACCTTCAAGTCAGCGGCACTGCTATGGCCCCACAGTATGCTAACATTTTTATGGCCGACTTAGAACAACACTTCCTCAGCTCTCGTCCCCTAACGCCCCTACTCTACTTGCGCTACACTGACGACATCATCATCATCTGGACCCATGGAAAAGAAGCCCTTGAGGAATCCTACCATCAACCTCAGCCTAGACCAATCCACACAAGTGGCCCATTTCCTGGACACTACTGTGCTAATAAGCAATGGTCCACATAAACACCATCCTATACCAGAAACTTACTGACCGCTATACTTCCCTACATGCCTCCAGCTTTCATCCAGATCACACCACACGACCCATTGTCTACAGCCAAGCTCTATGATACAGCCGCATTTGCTCCAATCCCTAATACAGAGCCAAACACCTACAAGATCTCTATCAAGCATTCTTACAACTACAACACCCACCTGCTGAAGTGAAGAAACAGATTGACAGAGCCAGAAGAATACTCAGAAGTCATCTACTCCAGTACAGGCCCAACGAAGGAAGTAACAGAGCGCCACTAGCCATCACCTTCAGGCCCCAACTAAAACCTCTCCAGTGCATCACCAAGGATCTACAACCTATCCTGAAGGACGATCCCTCACTCTCACAGATCTTGGAAGAAAGACCTGTCCTCGCTCACAGAGAGCCCCTCAACCTGAAGCAAATACTCACCAGCAACCACACACCACACAACAAAAACACTAACCCAGGAACCTACCCTTGCAACAAAGCCCAATGCCAACTCTGTCCGCATATTTATTCAAGTGACACCATCATAGGACCTAATCACATTAGCTACACCATCAGGGGCTCGTTCAACCTGCACATCTACCAATGTGATATATGCCATCATGTGCCAGCAATGCCCCTCTGCCATGTATATTGGCCAAACCGGACAGTCTCTACGCAAAAGAATAAATGGACACAAATCTGACATCAGGAATCATAACATTCAAAAACCGGTAGGAGAGCACTTCAACCTCGCTGGCCACTCAGTAAAAGATTTAAGGATGGCAATTTTGCAACAGAAAAGCTTCAAAAACAGACTCCAATGAGAAACTGCTGAGCTTGAATTAACATGCAAACTAGATCCTATTAACTTGGGTTTGAATAGAGACTGGGAGTGGCTGGGTCATTACACATATTGAATCTATTTCCCTAAGTTAAGTAGCCTCACACCTTCTTGTCAACTGTCTAAATGGGCCATCTTGAGTATCACTACAAAAGTTTTTTCTCCTGCTGATAATAGCTCATCTTAACGAATCAGCCTCTCACAGTTTGTATGGTAACTTCCAACTTTTGTGTGTGTGCGTGTGTGTGTGTGTGTGTGTGTGTGTGTGTGTAAAATGGAACATATAGTTACATATATACATATATAAAAAACTATATGTTCCATTCTATGCATCCGATGAAGTGGGCTGTAGCCCACGAAAGCTTATGCTCTAATAAATTTGTTAGTCTCTAAGGTGCCACAAGTCCTCCTGTTCTTTTTACCTTGAATGGTCTCTTGAAATATGTGCTAACTACATATGCTGAAGGATCTGTTCCACTACTTTTCCCAGATCTGAAGCAAAGCTCTGTGTAGCTCAAAAGCCCCTTTCTCTCTCTCTCCCCCTCCAAAAGAAGTTGGTCCAATAAAAGACATTACTGCAGTCACCTTGTCACCAGAGACGAGTGGGGTACCTGCTGATAGTGGAGGGGAATAATGTAAAGATTTGCCTCCCCCCCCCCCACAATAGCTTGAGTCACACGCCCCTTACCTTCAGCAGCCCCTCCCTGCAGCTCCCAGCTTTTTGCTGCTGCCTGTCCCCACACCACAGCTCGCCAGCTCCAGCAGCTGCCCCACAGGGAGGGGGGCTGGCCAGCAAACCCTGGCAGAAATCTGGGAAAGGGGGAACGTGGCCCCTCCACGAGTTGCCTCTGCCTATCACTCTAAAGCTCCCTGATCTCAATTATGTTTAATGTCAACTTATTCTTCACAGTAACTTTGTGTAAGCATCCATATACTGTCGCTCACTGATTGCATCCATGATTTAATTAGCCTTTTAAAATAAAGGAACCATCGTACTTAACCACTGGCACAGCTTGGCAAGAAAGGATTCCAAAACGCACTGTAAAAGCTTTAGTGCTATAAATGGCTTTATAGATTGAGACACTTTTTGTACAAAACGGAAGAAAGGTATCATTTTCATCAGGTTTCACAGTTACAATCTTAGCGACTTCTGGAAGCTTGTTTTTCAAGAAGAGGGTGGTGAGAAAATCGTAACGTTATTCAGAAAAAGCCCTCCCCCCAAAGGAGGTCACCCCCTGTTCTACACTTTTGGGGGGGACGGAGAGGACTTCTCAGAATATATTTATTTAAAATATGAAACAGGAGATCAGACCCTGGGTTAGGGCACAAATGAAGTGATTTTCGTGGCCTCAGGCTGGTTTGTTACTCCAGAAAGCCACCATGACAGGCTCTCACTGCACAGAAGCAGCCATAGAAGAAAGTGTGGAAGGGCACATCTCAGAACTAGGATGGGCCATGGGAAGTTTGCATTGCATCTTCTCACACCGAATCAGGCTCAAGCCAATGATAATCATTTTAATATGCACTCTGACAAAAGGTGGCACTCGACCCATGCACTCCCAGGAGAGTTCCTGGAACCTGCAAGGCCAAGGACCATGGATGGGTCATCTTGCCTATTACAGGGCTCCCCAGCAAAGGATGGTGTGAATATGCAAGTTTTGGATGCTTGTATTATCTCTATCTACTGTACTACATGGTAGTGTTTGTGATATTATTGATTGTTCTAATAAAACTATGATAAATTCAGAAAGTCTTCCTTAAATGCAAATCTCCCCCACATACATGGACGTCCTCACTCTGAAAACAACTGCAAAACTGTGGCCAATGTAGAGACAAATTAATCCTGCTAAACAACAGAATGTTAAGTTGGAATCTCTAAATAATACCTAACCAATAGATCAGGCAACACCCCCAACCCTTTCTTCCCCCAGCTCTGCATCTCACCCTCTCTGCATTCAAGTCAGTCAATTTCCTATTCCACACTACCTGGGCATCAGCAGCAGAGGCATTAAGAGGACAGAAAAACAGTCCCCCTCCTCTCAGTTCCTGTGTCCATTACCACAGTGGCCCAGCCGCTGGGAGGAGCAATTATAGAAAATGCCCTTCTCAGCCCCTGCTGTTAGAAACATAGAGTCACAGAATAACAGGGTTGAAAGGGACCTCAGGAGGTCATCTAGTCCAATCCCCTGCTCAAAACAGGACCAATCCCCAACTAAATCATCCCAGCCAGGGCTTTGTCAAGCTGGGCCTTAAAAACCTCTAAGGATGGAGATTCCACCACCTCCCTAGGTAACGCATTCCAGTGCTTCACCACCCTCCTAGTGAAAAAGTGTTTCCTAATATCCAACCTAGACCTCCCCCATTGTAAATTGAGATCGTTACTCCTTGTTCTGTCATCTGCCGCCACTACTGAGAACAGCCAAGCTCCATCCTCTTAGGAACCCCCCTTCAGGTAGTTGAAGGCTGCTATCAAATCCCCCCTCACTCTTCTCTTCTGCAGACTAAATAAGCCCAGTTCCCTCAGCCTCTCCTCATAAGCCATGTGCCACAGCCCTCTAATCATTTTCGTTGCCCTCTGCTGGACTCTCTCCAATTTGTCCACATCCTTTCTGTAGTGAGGGGACCAAAACTGGACGCAGTACTCCAGATGTGGCTTCACCAGTGCCGAACAGAGGGGAATAATCACTTCCCTCAATCTGCTGGCAATGCTCCTACTAATACTGCGCAATGTGCCGTTGGCCTTCTTGGCAACAAGGGCCCACTGCTGACTCATATCCAGCTTCACGTCCACTGTAATCCCCAGGTCCTTTTCTGCAGAACTGCTGCTTAGCCAGTCGGTTCCCAGTCTGTAGCGGTGCATGGGATTCTTTCTTCCTAAGTGCAGGACTCTGCACTTGTCCTTGTTGAACCTCATCAAATTTCTTTTAGCCCAGTATCCTGTCTTCCAACAGTGGCCAATGCTAGGTGACCCAGAGGGAATGAACAGAACAGGTAACCATCGAGTGATCCATCCCCCGTCACGCAATTCCCAGCTTCTGGTAAACAGAGGCTAGGGCCACATGCCTCCCTATGCCTACCAATCCATACCCCAGAATGGAAGACTCTTCCCACCTGACCAGAGATTAAACAACAGAACTACATAGAAAGAAGTAACTTCTAACGCATTAAGTATCATCACATAATTAAAACTCAACTCCAACTGTCAAAAGTAAAGGAAAAGAATAGTCCATGATATAACATCCCTACTTTTAATTTTCATAGTGTTCACTCACAATGACTCTCCAACTCAGTGCAACTTAACAAGGGTCTCACATAATAAATGAATGTGCTGAATACTGTTAGGATATAGATATTCAAGCCTATCTGCAAAGGCCTATACTTTAAGAATTTAGGTATATGTTTATCATTTAGCTAGTTATAGAGGTATAAAAGAAAGAAAGAATCAAAATCACTGTCTGCCTGTATAAGGCCTTTTCTCACTGTGACAGTCTGAGGCCCTGTTCTTAGGCTAAGGCCTCTGGCTAAGCAGCAGAGGTAGCCGTAAGATGGAAAGCATATGGTCACATCCTTACATTCCAAACTGGTCACACTGAAATAAGGTATTATTGGGCTGTTAGGCATTATCAGGACAGGGTTGTATTCCTATCATCTCCAGCAAAAGGGAAGTGCCTAGAAGATGTAAAAGGAAACTCAGTTTGATAGCATCCTGTCCGGCAAGAACTCACTTATCAATAGCTGGGATGTGAAATCCTCATTTCTTTGTTGTTCTATCACTGTAGTCCCCATTTCCCTATTGTTTGTCTGTATAATCTCTGTCTGGTTCTGTGATTGTTTCTGTCTGCTATATAATTAATTTTGCTGGGTGTAAACTAATTCAGGTGGTGGGATATAACTGGTTAAATAATCATGTTACAATATGTTAGGATTGGTTAGTTAAATTTCAGTAAAATGATTGGTTAAGGGATAGCTAAGCGGAACTCAAGTTTTACTATATAGTCTGCAGTCAATCAGGAAGAAAAGCGGGGAATGGGAATGCGGGTGGGGAAATTGGAATCATGTTTTGCTAAAGGGGGGAATGGGAACAGGGACACAGGCAAGGTTCTGTGGTGTCAGAGCTGGGAAGGAGGATACTAAGGAAGGAAATTGGAATCGTTGCTTGCTGGAAGTTCACCCCAATAAACATGGAATTGTTTGCATCCTTGGACTTCAGGTATTGTTGCTCTCTGTTCATGCGAGAAGGACCAGGGAAGTGAGCAGGTGAAGGAATAAGCCCCCTAACAAATACCCCTCTCAGTCTAGCTACAGGGTCATTGGGCACATACTGCGGATGTAGAAGTAACTTTGGCAGTTCCAACTGCAGGCCCTCTTTAAGAGGAAGAATTCAGCATAAGCATGCATGCAGTGAATTTTTTCCGCATTCTTTGAGAAACAGAACTGTGGAACAGTTTCCCCACTTTATTGCTATACCTTAGTAGGTAAAAGGGTGATGAAATGGTAATCTGGAGATATTTGAATGGCCTAAGCAGCTTTTAGTTTGAATTTGATAAAGCAGCAGAGGATCCAAGATTAAAACCATTTTTTAAAACCGTAAGAATTTTAGCTATCCCCTGGGGAACTTTCTCCAAGAGTCAGAGGGTGTCCCAAAGAATAGAAGTGTTCCCTCCTCCACTTCTCACCACCAGGCCATTGTCAGGTCCTCCCTGGAGCTGGATATTTGCTTTTTGCACATTTTTATTGTTTTCAAAGTGATTTGGGATTCCCCCAGGATGGAACGTACAACAGAAATGTAAGATATTACCACTGTCTAATAACAAATACT
The DNA here is from genome assembly GCF_965152235.1 of Eretmochelys imbricata. Classification (NCBI taxonomy): domain Eukaryota; kingdom Metazoa; phylum Chordata; order Testudines; family Cheloniidae; genus Eretmochelys; species Eretmochelys imbricata. The sequence goes on along the minus strand of NC_135598.1, from coordinate 2,920,719 downwards.
TTGTAAAGTGCATTGAGATCCTATGATCCAATGCACTATATCAGTGTAAAGATGAGACTCATGCTAACTTCTACAGATGTCAAAACTAAAGGCATGAAGAGGAAGTGACTTGTCCCAAGATGTCACAGTGAATCAGCTGGGAATAGATCCAAGGTCTTATTCCCAGTCCCATGTCTGAAGGTGATTTCATGATCGAATCTGAATATCATATCCACATATATGTGCATATGATAATGTGAATATTAAAAAGAAGTCAGTTATAAGGTATACATCCAATAAATTCTCCCCTTCAGTTAGTCAAATCTAGAATAGAATGGTAAGTACTAATTTTAAAAGAATAGAAGATGACAAGTGATTACGGTCATATGCACTTTACTGCAAGGCAGCAATATGGATGGCCTGGCTAAACTTTTCAGTGCAGCAAGATTACCACAGCCTACAGCTCTGGCTTCTCTACACTCCAGGTGTATTTGCTTTTAAGAACAATTTGCAGTTTTTTTCCACAACCAATAGAATCACAGAATCATAGAATATCAGGGTTGGAAGGGACCTCAGGAGGTCATCTAGTCCAACCCCCTCCTCAAAGCAGGACCAATCCCCAATTAAATCATCCCAGCCAGGGCTTTGTCAAGCCTGACCTTAAAAACTTCTAGGGAAGGAGATTCTACCACCTCCCTAGGTAACGCATTCCAGTGTTTCACCACCCTCATAGTGAAAAAGATTTCCTAATATCCAACCTAAACCTCCCCCACTGCAACTTGAGACCATTACTCCTTATCCTGTCCTCTTCCACCACTGAGAATAGTCTAGAACCATCCTCTCTGGAACCACCTCTCAGGTAGTTGAAAGCAGCTATCAAATCCCCCCTCATTCTTCTCTTCTGCAGACTAAACATTCCCAGTTCCCTCAGCCTCTCCTCATAAGTCATGTGTTCCAGTCCCCTAATCATTTTTGTTGCCCTTCACTGGACTCTCTCCAATTTATCCACATCCTTCTTGTAGTGTGGGGCCCAAAACCGGACACAGTACTCCAGATGAGGCCTCACCAATGTCAAATAGAGGGGAACGATCACGTCCCTCGATCTGCTTGCTATGCCCCTACTTATACATCCCAAAATGCCATTGGCCTTCTTGGCAACAAGGGCACACTGCTGACTCATATCCAGCTTCTCGTCCACTGTCACCCCTAGGTCCTTTTCCGCAGAACTGTGCCTAGCCATTCGGTCCCTAGTCTGTAGCTGTGCATTGGTTCTTCCGTCCTAAGTGCAGGACCCTGCACTTATCCTTATTGAACCTCATCAGATTTCTTTTGGCTCAATCCTCCAATTTGTCTAGGTCCCTCTGTATCCTATCCCTGCCCTCCAGCGTATCTACCACTCCTCCTAGTTTAGTATCATCCGCAAATTTGCTGAGAGCGCAATCCACACCATTCTCCAGATCATTTATGAAGATATTGAACAAAACTGGCCCCAGGACCGACCCCTGGGGCACTCCACTTGACACTGGCTGCCAGCTAGACATGGAGCCATTGATCACTACCCGTTGAGCCCCACAGTCTAGCCAACTTTCTACCCACCTTATAGTGCATTCATCCAGCCCATACTTCTTTAACTTGCTGACACGAATACTGTGGGAGACCGTGTCAAAAGCTTTGCTAAAGTCAAGAAACAATACATCCAGTGCTTTCCCTTCATCCACAGAACCAGTAATCTCATCATAGAAGGCAATTAGATTAGTCAGGCATGACCTTCCCTTGGTGAATCCATGCTGACTGTTCCTGATCACCTTCCTCTCATGTAAGTGCTTCAGGATTGATTCTTTGAGGACCTGCTCCATGATTTTTCCAGGGACTGAGGTGAGGCTGACTGGCCTGTAGTTCCCAGGATCCTCCTCCTTCCCTTTTTTAAAGATTGGCACTACATTAGCCTTTTTCCAGTCATCTGGGACTTCCCCCGTTCGCCACGAGTTTTCAAAGATAATGGCCAATGGCTCTGCAATCACAGCTGCCAATTCCTTTAGCACTCTCGGATGCAACTCGTCCAGCCCCATGGACTTGTGCACGTCTAGCTTTTCTAAATAGTCCCTAACCACCTCTTTCTCCACAGAGAGCTAGCCATCTACTCCCCATGCTGTGATGCCCAGCGCAGCAGTCTGGGAGCTGACCTTGTTAGTGAAGACAGAGGCAAAAAAAGCATTGAGTACATTAGCAATACACCCACACTAGTTCCTATGTAAATCTTAATTCTACAAAACAAGCAACCTTCTCAGGATTATTTATACAGCAGAATGTCCAGGGCTTTTTTGGTTACAACGCCTCTAGATCATTGTTCCCTGCATGGTTTCATAATTGATAGAAGGTTGCAACCTAATAGTTACTATTATTTACTCAGAGTCATAAATGAACACAGTTGGCTCTTACAGGTCTAAAGCTTAGGCTCCTCCATTATTTTATTCGGGAAACATTAGGGAAAGGTGCTAGTTTTTAATATGCAAGAGCCAAGGATTTCAGATTAAATACTCACAGTTCGGCATTGCACTTTTTGTAACATCAGTCACTTTATTACTAGCATCTGCTTGAAAAAGCTGGACGTGCACAAGTCCATAGGGCCGGATGCAAATGTGATTGCAGAGCTATTGGCCATTATCTCTGAAAACTCGTGGTGATCGGGGGAGGACCCAGATGATTGGAAAAAGGCAAATATAGTGCCCATCTTTAAATAAGAGAAGAAGGAAAACCCGGAGAACTACAGACCTCTGCCCCTGGAAAAATCATGGAGCACATCCTCAAGGAATCCATTTTGAAACACTTGGAGGAGAGGAAGGTGATCAGGAACAGTCAACATGGATTCACAAAGGGCAAGTCATGCCTGACCAACCTGATTGCCTTCTATGATGAGATAACTGGCTCTGTGGATATGGGGAAAGTGGTGGACGTGACTTAGCTTGACTTCAGCAAAACTTTTGATACGGTCTCCCACAATATTCTTGCCAGCAAGTTAAAAATGTATGGATTGGATGAATGGACTATAAGGTGGATAGAAAGCTAGCTAGATTGTCAGGCTCAACAGGTAATGATCAATGGCTCAATGTCTAGCTGGCAGCCGGTATCAAGTGGAGTGCCCCAGGGGTCTGTCCTGGGGCCAGTTTTGTTCAACATCTTCATCAATGATCTGGATGACGGGATGGATTGCACCCTCAGCAAGTTCGCGGGTGACACTAAGCTGGGGGGAGAAGTAGATATGCTGGAAAGTAGGGATAGGGTCCAGCATGACTTAGACAAATTGGAGGATTGGTCCAAAAGAAATCTGATGAGGTTCAACAAGGACAAGTGCAGAGTCCTGCACTTAGGAAGAAAGAAACCCATGCACTGCCACAGCCTGGGGACCGACTGGCTATTCGGCAGTTCTGCAGAAAAGGACCAGGGGATGCAAAGCTGGGTATGAGTCAAGACTGTGCCCTTGTTGCCAAGAATGCTAACAGCATATTGGGCTGCATTAGTAGGAGCATTGCCAGCAGATCAAGGGCAGTGATTATTCCCCTCTATTCAGCACTGGTGAGGCCATACCTGGAGTATTGTGTCCAGTTTTGGTTCCCCCACTACAGAAGGGATGTGGACAAATTGGAGAGAGTCCAGCGGAGGGCAACAAAAATGATTAGGGGGCTGGGGCACATGATTTACGAGGAGAGGCTGAGGGAACTGGGGTTATTTAGGGCTTGGCTACACTTGCGCGTTTCAGTGCAATAAAGGAGCCGCAAGCGCACTAGCTCACTACCCGTCCACACTGGCAAGGCACGTAGAGCACTCTGACTCTGCGGCTACAGCGCTGCTGGTACTCTACCTCAGCGAGTGGAATAACGTTTGCTGCACCCCCGCTGGAGTGCCACGGTGCCAGTAAGAACGAGGTGTTGCTTTACTGCGTTCTGATCAGCCTCCGGAAATGTCCCATAATCCCCTTAAGTCAAGTGGCCACTCTTGTCATTGTTTGGAATCGGCTGTAGGAATGCGGAAATGCCCGTTGAAAGCTCCGTTTCTGACAGCCGACTGCTTATCTCCTCCGAGACAAAGCAACCATTACTGTGGAATGCTGTGTGAGAGAGACAGAGAGAGAGAGAGAGGGGGGCAGGGGGGAAGGGAGGTCTGCTGCTGTCTGAACTTACAAGACAGCATGATGACATGCTCTCAGTCGCCCAAAAACCCACTCTTCCCCTCACACACACACACACAACACATTCCCTGTCACACTCCACAAAGCATGTTGCTGCCACTTGCCTGCTGGGATAGCTGCCCATACTGCGCCACTCCCAATGCCACTGCAAGTGCCGCAAATGTGGCCACACCAGTGCGCTTGAAGCTGTCAGTGTGGACAGACTACAGCGCTTTCCCTACTGCTCTCTACGAAGGCTGGTTTAACTCAAAGCACTCTACATCTTGCAAGTGTAGCAATGCCTTTAGTCTGCAGGAGAGAAGAGTGAGGGAGGATTTGGTAGCAGCCTTCAACCACCTGAAGGGGGGCTCCAAAGGAGATGGAGCTCAGCTGTTCTCAGTTGACCAATGACAGAACAAGAAGCAATGGTCTCAAATTGCCGTGGGGGAGGTCTAGGTTGGATATTAGGAAACACTATTTCACTAGGAGGGTGGTGAAGCACTAGAATGGGTTACCTAGGGAAGTGGTGGAATTTCCATCCTTAGAGGTTTTTAAGGCCTGGCTTGACAAAGCCCTGGCTGGGATGATTTCGTTGGGGTTGGTCCTGCTTTGAGCAGGGGGTTGGACTAGATGACCTCCTGAGGTCTCTTCTAACCCTAATCTTCTATGAGTCTATGACAACCTACCAGCAAATGTCTGTCTATTGTATAGTGCTCATTAGCATAACAGCTGAGTGCCTCAGTCTTTTTAAGGTATCAACACACCTGTAAAGTAGAGCAGCATTATCCCCATTTCACAGATTGGGAACTTAGGCACAAAGAAGCTCAGTGGTTTAACGACGTTCCCACAGGAAGTCTGTGACAGAACCACCTGGATCGCCCAAGAGACCAGCTACCACCATAACCACTGGACTATGCTTCCTCTCTGCAACTCTCACACCGCATCAATACCTCAACAGATACAACTGTTGCCCTGGATTGTTACTCCAGAACATGATCAAGCCAATTGCAACCATGCAATAATGAGCGCTCAGCTACTATGAATTAATGAAATTGACCACCACAGAGTTAAGGGTTAATTTGCAGACAGGCTTTCAGAAGCAAGGTCGAATCTAGCTGGCAATTTCTGCTAATCAGAATGTGAGGAGGGGACAGACAAGTCAACCACTGAGACCGAAAACCTTGGTGGAGGGAAGACCTTGAGTCTGGGCTCCTCTGATATTCGAAGTTTATTGAAAGTTAGGAAGAGTGATGCTCCAGTAGGGGTCATTATGACCTATGTGTTTTGTAGAAGTTAGTTATAAAAGACTAGATAAAAGAGTGTATTTTGGAGCAGTTCTCTAGAAGCCATCTGGAGAGGCGTTTTTCCTGACACCCTTTCTCCCCAGCAGTTGAGCAACTGGCCACTGCAAACCTGCTGTTAATTACTTCTTAATACCGTTCATGGGGTTTGCCACTTCACCCATGTCTCCACCAGCTGCTCACTCTGAGAAGTGTAGAATTTTGCTTGTATTTGCACAACTGCAAAAGCCATTTTAAAAAATCACAATCCAATTCAATCAGAGACAGTTGCTAGAGGGCTGGGACAACTCCTTCTGTGACAGGAGCTCTCCATGGTAGAGAAAAACTAACCAAACCTGGAGAAGCTGACTAGCTCACAGCACACAGACAGACAAGCCCTGAAATGTGTATTCACCCCTGGATACAGGAATCATAGAATCATAGAATCATAGAATATCAGGGTTGGAAGGGACCCCTGAAGGTCATCTAGTCCAACCCCCTGCTCGAAGCAGAACCAATTCCCAGTTAAATCATCCCAGCCAGGGCTTTGTCAAGCCTGACCTTAAAAACTTCCAAAAACTTCCAAGGAAGGAGATTCCACCACCTCCCTAGGCAACGCATTCCAGTGTTTCACCACCCTCTTAGTGAAAAAGTTTTTCCTAATATCCAATCTAAACCTCCCCCACTGCAACTTGAGGCCATTACTCCTCGTTCTGTCATCTGCTACCATTGAGAACAGTCTAGAGCCATCCTCTTTGGAACCCCCTTTCAGGTAGTTGAAAGCAGCTATCAAATCCCCCCTCATTCTTCTCTTCTGCAGGCTAAACAATCCCAGCTCCCTCAGCCTCTCCTCATAAGTCATGTGTTCTAGACCCCTAATCATTTTTGTTGCCCTTCGCTGGACTCTCTCCAATTTATCCACATCCTTCTTGTAGTGTGGGGCCCAAAACTGGACACAGTACTCCAGATGAGGCCTCACCAATGTCGAATAGAGGGGGACGATCACGTCCCTCGATCTGCTCGCTATGCCCCTACGTATACATCCCAAAATGCCATTGGCCTTCTTGGCAACAAGGGCACACTGCTGACTCATATCCAGCTTCTCGTCCACTGTCACCCCTAGGTCCTTTTCCGCAGAACTGCTGCCTAGCCATTCGGTCCCTAGTCTGTCAGGAAGTCAGAAGCACCATCATAAGCATTTTCACTGAGTGTCAGCCCCCTTTTAATGATGTAGGAATGAACATACAACTCATTTTCTATCATTTAGTGGGGTAGGAGGAGCTTCCATCCCTGACCCATACTGTTGTAACAGTCTAGTTTTCAGGTGATCATGTCCCCGCACTAGTACATATCTGTTGGTGATAAATACATAAGCCAGTGAACAGAAACTACTCCCGAGGGAATTCTGTGCCAAAAAGTTAAATATTCTGCGCACAATATTTTAAAATTCTGCAAATTTTCTTTGTCAAAATAACACAACATAATCACACCATTTTCAATTATTTGCTGACAAGAATTTTGAAATAAATTACCAAAATAACTGAAAATGGTGTGATTATATTGTTATTGTGTTTCTGTGTTATTTTGACAATTAAAATATGCAGAACTTTGCAGAATTTTAAATTTTTTAATTTTTTGGTACAGAATTATCTCAAGAGTACCAGGGTTCTGGGAGGCGCAATCAGTTTGTGAGCAGCTCGGTGGGGGTCTGGGTGCAGGAGGGAATCTGGATGCACAGGTGCTTGGTGCAGGGGGTATGGGACTCTGCAAGGGAGTCCAGGTGAAGGTGGTTATGGCTCAGTGGGGTGGGGCTCAGGGTGCTGAAGGGTGTGCAAAGTTGCTCCAGGGCAGCAGGAAAAGGCCAGGCTGGTAGAGGTAGATGGGCCATGGCAGGCGTGCCTGAGCAGCAGGAGGTGTTTAAGTGAGCGGACAGTTGGGGGCTCTAGAGCACCAGTAGCTACATAAATAGTGGTTAGAGGCACTCTTGCTCTCATGTAGCCACAGATAGCAAATGTAGTAGAGAGAGAGAGCCTGAGACAAGAGGCCTGAGATAAAGCAGTGGGCAAGCTTTGCTGATATAAAGCAAAGTTAGCGAAAGTCAGGCTGTAAGCAAGAGGCAGACCCTGCTATAAAACATGCCTACTTGCAAGTTCACAGAATCTGGCAAGAACGGGGCTGGTATTGCAAAAACACATTCCTAACAAGTACTAGGCACAGTAAACTCACGCAAACACATTCCAGAAGGGTGGTACCAGAACACCCAATACAAAGTATGGTACACACAAACCAACATATGCAAGGTAATGGGTGGTAACAAACCATGTCAGGGGGCTATACTTGTGTAGTTAGTTGTGTAACTAGCTACACAAGAGGGGCAATACATAAATTGTACGCATTGGTGTATGAAATGGAGTCTCAGAGTGTCTCTTTGGCCAGCCTAGGGGGCAGCAGAAAGTCCCGCCACTGACTGAGTCCATCATCACGGGCATCCATGTCTTAGCATCCCCACAGAGTCTGTTGGGTGCTATTACTGTGCTTTGTCGACAATAAACCTGACTGAGTGCCTTTGCTACTAATGGGGCTGTAGTTATTGGACAGTTTGATGGGAGCCTGCTGTACAGGCTATACGGCCAGAGCCAGTGCAGCATGCAGAAAAAACACATGCAGCCAACATCTAATGACAGCAAGCATGATTGGGAACTAGAGATCCATGAAGAATACAGCATGTTCCACTGAAGATATCAATTATTAACTATAGGAATCACTGCAGATTTAAATCAGACTTTCATTAACAGATTCTCAGGATGAGCCCTGCCTGTCACAGGTTGGCTAGCCCTTTAGAGTAGTTGTGCTCAGCCACACTTTCGACAGATTAGCTATACCCCCTATCAGGACCATCTGGGTTCTTTCCGAGTAGTTCTGAGCCCTTTGAAAGAGAACAGAACCACACAGAATCAGGAAGTTTCTGGGGAAGGCCTTGAGCGAAGGCCTGCAGGGGACTGTGAGGGGACTCTAGAGAAGAAGCTCTATCTCAGAGCCAAAGGAAATAAAATGTAGCCCAGAGGAGCTCAGACTGTGTCAGAGGACTCCAGGGAAGTGGTCTGGGAGTCAGGACTCTCTGACAGAGCCACAGAGAAATTGAAAGGTAACCCAGAAGGGACTGGGAACTGAACCTGAAGAGCAGGCTGAAAAGAATCCTAAGTGGGGCAAAAGTACTTTTGGTTTGGTCTGGACTTCTGTTACCCTGAAAGACGACAGAAATGAGAATGACCCAGCCACATGGTTGAGCCACGTGAACCCTGGAAGAGACCGAAAACCGTGAGAAGGAGGAAATTGAGGCAGGCAGTATCTGAAGTGCCACACTTGGCCACCAGCAAGCACTACAGAGCAGACACACCCCATGACACTGGCCACACAAAATGTACAATGGTTCACTGATTTCAGTGGGAGTTAGGCACCTAACATGCTTAGGCACTTTTGTAAACCACACTAGGTGTCTATCTGCATCTTCAGACACCTAAATATCTTTGAAGAGAAACAGTCAAGTCATTAAGTATAATTAATACTTCCTTAAACGCAAAATGTTTTAACACACATATTTCTTATGCAGCCAGCATATTTTTATTTAAACTATTTTTTTTTACATTTTTAATTGAATTCCAATTTCCATCCAAATGCAGTTTGACAAAAATCCTGCATAAGAAATCATCATCCAGTAAACAAGAAATGCATCATTCACTGTTTTCTAACATCATAATGTAAAAATTAAGAATTTGACTAAATGTATGTTAATCTATATAATTGCTTCAATGAATGCATATAGATACAGTGTATCACTGTGACTAGCAAAAAAGTACCAAATTTAATGTAACAGCTATATTCGGTTGCAAATCAATATGTTTTAATGGTTACCAATGAGAATTAACCTGTCTCTAGGAAACAATACAAAAACTATTTAAATTGAGTTTTCCTGCTTAAAATCACCCAGATCCACTCCATTGCACACACAAAACATTCTCCAGAGTAGCAGCCGTGTTAGTCTGTATTCGCAAAAAGAAAAGGAGTACTTGTGGCACCTTAGAGACTAACAAATATACTTGAGCATAAGCTTTCGTGAGCTACATGCATCCGATGAAGTGAGCTGTACCTCACGAAAGCTTATGCTCAAATAAATTTGTTAGTCTCTAAGGTGCCAAAAGTACTCCTTTTCTTTTCACAAAACATCCTATATGTTAAAAGTACATTAAGGTTGCAAAGGAAAGCAGTCACAAGTAGTAAGGAAATCCCACACTCAAGATTGTCCTGAGCACTATACACACACACACACAAAGTGCTCAGGACAACCTTGAGTGTGGGATTTCCTTACTACTTGTGAGTAGTAAGTATAGTATATATAAAAAGAAAAGGAGTACTTGTGGCACCTTAGAGACTAACCAATTTATTTGAGCATAAGCTTTCGTGAGCTACAGCTCACTTCATCGGATGCATACTGTGGAAGTGAGCTGTAGCTCATGAAAGCTTATGCTCAAATAAATTGGTTAGTCTCTAAGGTGCCACAAGTCCTCCTTTTCTTTCTGCGAATACAGACTAACACGGCCGTTACTCTGAAACCTATAGTATATATGTATGCCTCATTATGTTCACATTTTTGAACTGCAGAATATTTTAATCTCAAATATTGAAATCATGTCTAGCAACTGTATAGGTGGGGCTACGAGGACAAGGTGGCAAACTTTTCCATCTCCTCAAGTTGCATTTTATGGACTAGCCTAGTAATAGGAGGTTCCTGTGGATAAAATGACGTTTTCTGCTTCCATGCATTACACTTAAAAAAGACTTTTACTGAAATACCCTAAATACGCATCCACGCGAAGAAGGCCTGCTCTTTGTCCAAGCATTGCCCCTACCTTATTCCCATCTTTTGGGATAAAGCCACACCCTCACTTTTAACCTCAAAGCCACGTTCACATTCCCAAAGAAGAGATACACAAGTGACTCAGGCGGAGTGAGTTCTGGGAACAAGTCAGTTTCAGAAATTTAGCTGACTGCTTCCAGGTCTAAAATGACACTGTCTCTAGTTCTCGTTAGACAAAACAGTAATGGTGGATACTTACAGGCCAGCCTGGAAGTCCTTCTCATTCACCACAGCGCAATTGCTTAATGATAGTTCATCTGTAGGACATCTTGCTGCTTGCATAGACTATTGGAGGGAGACACAAACAGGGCAGAAAAAAATCAGTAATGAGCCACAAGAAAATACAAGCATCTTTTTTAATAAAATTATGCATTTCTTAAACTTTATTAATTAAATAAAATGCAAATTGGTTCCTTGAGATCTCACTGGAATTGATGTGGTGTTTGGATACATAGTTTGCCATTAGTGGCAAAAAGCACCTTTCTACATTCACAGTTTCTAAGGCACTTACATAGCTTCTCTCTAAAGTATGCCTGCAGTTGACTGTAGCCTCAGTATATTAGAGACACAAGGCAAGTGAGGGAATATCTTTATTTGGAATAACCTCTGTTGGTGAAACAGACATGCTTTCGAATTTCACAGAGCTCTTCTTCAGAAATCTGAAGAAAGCACATCTCTTTCACCAACAGAAGTTGGTCCAATTAAAGATATTACCACACTAGCCTTGTTTCTTTCTTTGAACAGACATTCCCACATTCTACACCCTGAAACCTCTAGATCTGACAACTGCAGTACACTCTACAGAGGACCGCCCTAAGCTCATCTAACAAAAACTATATCTGCTTGGCACTATTAGCCACTATTAAACCATATTGCATCATATTTACTTCTGAGGGCAATTCAAGGTGTTGGCAGAAAAATGTAAAACTCTATACTGTTTGGGATTCTAGTACCTGAATACCCACCCCTCTCCTACTGTGCCACCAAAGGTTTAAGACTGTGCAGTGGAAAAATATTATGGTTCAATGAATAGTTCTGATGTTTTCAACCAGGCCAGAGACCAAAATGGGAGGTTTTTATTAACTAAAATTTATTGGGAAACTTCTCTTTATAATTTCATATAGTTTAAGGCTAGACGGGACCACTTGATTATACAATCTGATCTTCTCCATATACAGGTCATTAAATTTCATCCAGATACCGTTCTATTGACACCAAGGATTTTAGTCTCCTGAGGACTGAAATAAAAGAATCATAGAATATGAGGGATGGAAGAGACCAACATTGCATGGTACTGTTGGTGAGTACCACTGAGTGTCTGATGCGGTATCAAAAGGCACAACATGCATTGAGGATAGCCCGAAGTTACACCACGTAGATATGGATTGAGGCTCCCGGTTCTACCCACAGGTCATGGACCTTCAGCAAGGCCAGATTCACCCCTCAACCCAGAATGGAAACATCAGTAACCAGTGTCTTCGTTGGAGAAGCCTGAGTGAAAGGGTCCCCTTGGCGCACATTGCGTGGGGACTCCCACCAGCATAGGGAATCTAGAACTGGTGGAGGGAGGTGAACCAACCTTTCCAGAGGATGCAGAGCAGGGTGGTAAACCATCCTGAGCTACATCTGAAGGGGGTCAAGGCGGAACCTGGCAAACTGGACCACCTGCATGCACACGGACATGCAGCCCAGCAGGCTCAGACACACACTGACTGTCGTGGATGGCTGGGATTGCAGACTGAAGCAGAGCTGCTGCATTGACTGGAAGCAGTTGGTTGGCAGGAACACTCTTGACCTGTGGAGTCTAAAAAGGCTCCAACAAACTTGATTTTTTGAGTGGGAGCCAAAGCTGACTTTGAGGTGTTTACAAGGAGTCCCAGGCTGTGAAGCAAATGCAATGTAGTGTCAACGTGGGTGAAAACCCCCTCTCTGGATCTACCTTCAGCAACCAGTTGTCAAGATATGGGAAGATGCGGATATCCTTCCATGAGAGTACTTGCAGAGTCAACTGTGGTGGTGCTGAAGAGCGCCCAGTGCCAAGCTTGCCCACACCAATTCTGGTACGAGCTATATCCCCACCACTGGAAGGGGAGCACTTGGTGCGGTGCCAACACACATGGAGGCACGGTGTCTCGCTCCATCAGAGGGGCCACAGGTGGTGCAGCCCTGGGAAAGTGCCGGATGAATGGGGAGGTTAGGACCGAAAGGCAAAAGAGGTCTGAGGCTGCCTGGTACGCTTACAACATGAACTCAGTCAGTACCGGCATTTCCCTCGTTGGTACCAGGCTCAACAGACACCCGGAAGCCAGAACCAAGCCAATGGTATGGTGTTTCTGCCCTTCCCACCCAGTACAGGGCAGGGTCAGAGGCACCCACACCATACCACGTGCCCAAACCATGCCAGTCTGCGCTTTTCCTCGGGGAGGCAAAGGAGTTGCCCCACAACCTGGAGCAATCCAAATTAGTCTTATGAGACCTCTTTCTCAACACTGATGATGGAGAATTGTTCCCCCTTCTCTTCGGCGAGGCGCCTGCCCTGGAACAAGAGGCGTCAGCACCCTCTGAGTTCAACAGCGATCTTCAACCCAAGGAGGCAGATGAGGTCACATGGCAGGTTTAAGCAGGTGCTTCTTGAAGCAAAGTTCCCGCACCACCTTAGACCACTTCTTAAACAATTTACAAGTCGAACAGTGAGCTTTAAGGTGGGCCTCGCCAAGACAAAGCAAGCACCATGTGTGGGCGTCGCTGTTGGGGATTGCCTGTCCACACAAAGGACAGTGTTTGAACCACAGTGAGGGCACCACTAACTAACACTATCTAACTACTTACTAACATTAACTCTATACAATAAACTAGGCTAACAGAGTCAGGATTTCCTCCCCACTCTGAACTCTAGGGTACAGATGTGGGGACCCACATGAAAGACCCCCTAAGCTCATTTCTACCAGCTTAGGTTAAAACTTCCCCAAGGCACAAATTCTTTGCCCTTGGAGGGCACGCTGCCACCACCAAGTGATTTAACAAAGAATCAGGGAAAGGACCACAATGTTCCTATTCCCCCAAAAATATCCCCCCAAGCGCTAACACCCCCTTTCCTAGGGAGGCTTGAGAATAATATCCTAACCAATTGACTACAAAGTGATCACAGACCCAAACCCCTAGGTCTTAGGACAATAGAGAAGGTCAGTCAGGTTCTTAAAAGAAGGGTTTTATTTAAAAAAAAGGTAAAAATCACCTCTGTGTAATTAGGATGGAAAATAACTTTACAGGGTAACAAAAGATTCAAAAACACAGCAGAACTTCCTCTAGGCTTAGTTTCAAAGTTACAAAAAACAGGAATAAACCTCCCTCCAGCAAAGGAAAAATTCACAAGCAGAACAAAAGATAATCTAACATGCCTTGCCTGGCTTTTACTTACAATTTTTGTAATGTGAGAGACTTTTAGGATGGTTTATAGGAGAAGGAGTTTTCTGACCTGATGCTTCTCTGCTTCCCAAGAGAACACACAAAACAAAACCTTCCCCCCCCAGCAAGATTTGAAAGTATCTTCTTTCCCCTTTGGTCCTTTTGGTCAGGTGCCAACCAGGTTATTTGAGCTTCTTAACCCCTTACAGGTAAGGAGGAATTCTAGGCCACTCTTAGCTATATGGTTATGACAAACACGAAATGCAAGGTTGTCAAACTACAACTACACACACCTCCGACTCCAGCCACAGGTGGGGAAAAGGAACTGAGGGGGGTTGGGGCAGCTCCACTCATACAGCCAGAGGAGCGGTCACAGCCATGAGCGCTGCCCCCTGTGGCTACTGCTAGGCAAAAGGCTCTGGCTCCAGCATGCTGGGCATACACACACCTAAGTGGAAGACACGCCTGCATCTACTCGAAGAACTCCAAGGTTACAGATTCCAGTAGGTTGCTTATAGCCATGACTTATAATCATCATAATACAGACATGCTACAGACATGAGTAGTAACACTTCTTAACCCTTCATAAATTCATTATCTCTTTATTAGCTATCTGTAAGAGAATAGCTAACATAAAATGTGAACATTGCAGGCACAGAAATGCAGTTAGGATTGTGTGGATGATCTTACCTATGGAAAAAATACACTGGAAAAACAGTCAAGTGAGATGACCCCATTTTCAAACCCTATTTCCCAAACATTGTCCAATTTGTCTCAAACTTTCCCCAATACCTCTATCCTGGCATAAAATGAAGAATTACAAAATTCCAAATGGATTAATTTTGGCAAAGTTGGGCAGGAGAAGTCAATGAAAAGCTAGTTTAAACCTTAAGTAGAGAGAGGGGAAGTCTCATAATATCAAGCTGTGGCTTCAGAGCCCCAAGGAAAGAAGGCTTAGCAAGCCAGGGGATAAGACACTATCCTCTAGTCCACAACAACACTAGCTAGGCATACAGAACACATTTCACTAAAGAAAAGCCCATTTTGTAAGGTCTGTGGATGGCATAGGTGAAGCCTGTGGCTTGTCCTGATTATTCGCAAGGCACAAGTTACTAGTTAAACACCTTTAACTTACAAAGGGCTTTACAAGCCCAGAAAACACACATCATTACCTTGTCTTATTTAGACAGTAAGCACTTCAGGGCAAGGAAACTGGGTGATACAACAGCTCTGGAGAGGGGAAGACTGGGGATTGTTGAGATGATTAGGAATGGCATAGCCTGAAGAGGGATTTGAAGATTATAAATTGTGATTTGATTAATTAGGAAAAGGGCCCCTGGCAAAGAAGTACTTGGAGAGTATCCCGGGCATATGAGGCAGAGCAGAAAGCACAATGTTGGAAGTGGGAGAAGGAGAAATGAGAGGAATGACATAGGCACAGCCAAAATTATACAGGGCCTTGTGGGGAGGGCAAAAAAATAAAAAGAATTTGATGCAGAAGAAGATAGGAGGCCAACAGACATGACTAGAGCAGCAGAAGAGGGAGATAAATAGAACTTTGTTCACCGTATTTTAAACAAACCAGGGAGGAGAGGCAGCAGGAAGATGCTTGTAATGACCTCCTGATTTGCTCAGGACATGCACAGGGATTTTAGCATTGAGTACAGCAGGACCAATCCCCAGTCCCCTAATCATGGGCTAACATCCCCCAGCTCTCATCTGCAAGGTAAATTATACCACCACTGTGGATCATTGCTAAGCCTTGGTCAGTGTGTGACATTATTGACATGAACTGTTACTGTATAGATCATTGTTGCTGTCATAAATATAAAGGGAAGGCTAAACTCCTTTAAAATCCCTCCTGGCCAGAGGAAAAATCCTCTCACCTGTAGAGGGCTAAGAAGCTAAAGGTAACCTCGCTGGCACCTCACCAAAATGACCAATGAGGAGACAAGATACTTTCAAAAGTTGGGAGGAGGGAGAAAAACAAAGGGTCTGTGTCTGTCTGTGTGATGCTTTTGCCGGGGACAGAACAGGAATGGAGTCTTAGAATTTAGTAAGTAATCTAGCTAGGTATGTGTTAGATTATGATTTCTTTAAATGGCTGAGAAAATAGCTGTGCTGAATAGAATGAATATTCCTGTCTGTGTGTCTTTTTTGTAACTTAAGGTTTTGCCTAGAGGGATTCTCTATGTTTTGAATCTAATTACCCTGTAAAGTATTTATCATCCTGATTTTACAGAGGTGATTCCTTTTTACTTCTATTAAAAGTCTTCTTGTAAGGAAACGGAATGCTTTTTCATTGTTCTAAGATCCAAGGGTTTGGGTCTGTGGTCACTTTTATGCAAATTGGTGAGGATTTTTACCAAACCTTCCCTGGGAAGTGGGGTGCAAGGGTTGGGAGGATTTTGGGGGGAAAGACGTGTCCAAACTACGTTTTCTCAGGAACCCAGATAAAGTTTGGTGGTGGCAGTGGAAGTAAAAGGGCAAAGGGTAAAATAGTTTGTACCTTGGGGAAGTTTTAACCTCAGCTGGTAAAAGTAAGCTTAGGAGGTTTTCATGCAGGTCCCCACATCTGTACCCTAGAGTTCAGAGTGGGGAAGGAACCTTGACAGTTGCAACCAGGGTTCTATGGTTGCACCAGGTCTTGTACAGAGGAGGTCAAGTATGGTGTCTATGGAAAGGTTGTAGTTTGCTGGTTATGATTATACTGTCTGCATGTATGTATCATTTTTGTATTTGAAGTTATGAATATTGGCTGTGTATTTGTATCTCAATGTGTTTGATTCTATGTAGCCTCAGTGAAGCATTTGGTCAGCTTCTTGAGAAAGGACTATTCTCAGTAAGTGCCCAATCAAGAACACTTAACTGACAATGGACTTTGGGAGACGCCAATCCACATCTGAGCTTTCCTGGAAACGTTCAAACTAACATGTAAACAATGGCATCGGCCTGCTAAAAGCTGAAGCCGATTTTGTTCAAAATCTTCATTAATGATCTGGAGGATGGCATGAATTGCACCCTCAGCAAGTTTGCAGATGACACTAAACTGGGAGGAGGGGTAGATATGCTGGAGAGTAGGGATAGGATACAGACGGACCTGGACAAATTAGAGGATTGGGCCAAAAGAAATCTGATGAGGTTCAACAAGGACAAGTGTAGAGTCCAGCACTTAGGACGGAAGAATCCCATGCACTGCTACAGACTAGGGACCGAGTGGCTAGACAGCCGCTCTGCAGAAAAGGACCCAGGGGTTACAGTGGACGAGAAGGTGGATATGTAGGCTAACGGCATTTTTGGCTGTATACGTAGAAACACTGGCAGCAGATCGAGGGATGTGATCATTCCTCTCTATTCGGCATTGGTGAGGCCTCATCTGGAGTGCTGTGTCCAGTTTTGGGCCCCACACTACAGAAAGGATGTGGAAAAAAATGGAAAGAGTCCAGTGGAGGACAACAAAAATGATTAGGGGGCTGGAGCACATGACTTATGAGGACAGACTGAGGGAACTGGGATTATTTAGTCTGCAGAATTTAGTCTGCGGAAGAGAAGAATGAGGGGGGATTTGGTAGCTGCTTTCAACTCTCTGAAAGGGAGTTCCAAAGAGGATGGATTTAGACTCTTCTCAGAGGTACCAGATGACAGAACAAGGAGTAATGGTCTCAAGTTGCAGTGGGGGAAGTTTAGGTTGGATATTAGGAAAAACTTTTTCACTAGGAGGGTGGTGAAGCACTGGAATGCGTTACCTAGGCAGGTGGTGGAATCTCCTTCCTTTGAGGTTTTTAAGGTCAGGCTTGACAAAGCCCCCAAGCTGGGGTGATTTAGTTTGGGATTGGTCCTGCTTTGAGCAGCGGGTTGGACTAGATGACCTCCTGAGGTCCCTTCCAACCCTGATATTCTATGCTTCTATACAGAGAGGAAAGTGAATTATGGAAGTAAGAGGAAGAAATCAAAGGACTTGCCTAGATAGTGGATATGATGGGGAGGGGAAAGGAGAGACTGATGAAAGTGGAGAACATACTGAACCTGAATAATATTTGTGCTTTCTAGTCAACAGGTAAGTCCTCTATGAATTTAAAATTATAGACCTTAGCCCAGGGGTGGCCAACCTGTGTCTCTGGAGCCACATGCAGCTCTTCCGAACTTAGTATGCGGCTCCTTGGATAGGCAACAACTCCGGGGCTGGAGCTACAGTCGCCAACTTTCCAATGTGCTGGGAGTCGCTCACTGCTCAACTCTGCCATAGGCCCTGCCCCCACTCCACCCCTTCCCCACCCTGAGCCTGCCATGCCCTCGCGCCTCCACCTCCCACCCAGAGCCTCCTGTATACCACGAACCAGCTGATCGGGAGATGCAGGGAGGGAGGGAGGGGAAGGCGCTGATTGGCAGGGCTGCCAGTGGGCAGGAGGCGCTAGGAGCAGAGGGGTGGAGTTGATTGGGGCTGCCAATGTATTACTGTGGCTCTTTGGCAATTTACAGTGGTAAAGTCTGGCTCCTTTTCAGGCTCAAGTTGGCCACCCCTGCCTTAGCCAATGAACCAAAGGAATTAAATAATGCCATGATGCCTTGATAATACTAAGCAGCTGGCATGCTATGACCTCTGCTTGTTACACTAATCTTAATCATCTCACTGTTACATTTGCTCCCAGCCTGTAGCATCCATCTGCTGTCTCATAAATATTGACAGCATGCAGGTGGACTGCTTGGGTCTAAGACTGAGGACTTCAGACACCACCACAATACATATATTAAATATTAACTGGCCTTATGAACACTAACATCTTTGGAGAGCTGCACTGAAAAAAAGGAACAACAGATTCTACTAGAACTAATATAATTCATGGGATGTAGGCGGGAAGAGATGTGGATTCCTGGCAGGAAGTAGTAAAAAAATAAATGGGCTTGCACAAGAGTTTAAGTCCAACTATTTATTCATACTCAAAACCCACAAATTAAAGATGTACACATGAAAAATAATTTCATCATGATACGTCTGTTATAAACACAAAATGCAAGATTTCCACAGTGCATTGATCTTCCACGAGCTGACAGACAGTACATTTAGCATACAAGATGACCTATGAGTCTAACTGCGTCCTGAAGATGTAATTCTCATTGCAAACTAACATCAGCAGAAGAGCCCAGAGCAAAGTCAGCCTTGTGTACACTCTGAGGACAGGGTTTTGCAGACTTTATTCCAAAAAGGATGTTTAACGCCAGAAAGGATCATAATGATCATCCAGTCTGACCTCCCGTGTAACATGAGCTATAGGACTTCCCTGAATTAATTCCTATTTGAACTAGAGAAGATCTTTTAGAAAAACATCCAATCTTGATTTAAAATTTGACAGTGATGGAGAATTCACCACAACCCTTGGTAAATTGTTCCAATGATTAATTACCTCACTATAGAAAAAATACACTCCTGATTTCTAGTCTGAATTTGTTTAGCTTCAACTTCCAGCCACTGGATCATGTTATAGCTCTGTCAACTAGACTGAAGAGTCCTCTACTGTATTTCTGTTCCCTATGTAGATACCTACAGTCTATGATCCAGTTTACCCCTTAACTGTCTCTTTGAAAAGCTAAATTAAGGTCCTTGAGTCTTTCACTACCAGGCACGTTCTCCAATCCTTTAATCATTCTCATGGCTATTCTCTGAACCCTCTCCAATTTATCAGCAACCTTTTGAATTGTGGACATCAGAACTGGACATGGTATTCCAGCAGTGGTCACACCAGTGCCAAACATATATATAACCCACCTAGGACTTAAAGAAAACCTCTATTATCTTTTATTGCCACAGACTTCTTTTTGAGCCCTTTGGCTTCCCTTATCAATTTTCTACACTCCCTATTTTCTAATTTATATTCATTGTTACCAAAAAACAGTTACCTACCTTTCAGACCTTTCTTCAAGGCATGTTGCACAAGTCCATTCCACTGTAGGTATGTACGTGCCTTGTGCACATTTGTCAGAGAACTTTTTCTCTCAGCATTACCAGTCAGGGCAGCTCAAGTGCCCTCTGCCATCATGCACCACTGCATGCAGATATAAGAGGATGGAGCTGCTCCCAACCCCCAAGCAGCTCCTTCTCACTAGACAGACTACAATAAAGAGGGGGAAGGAGGGATGTCATGGAATGGACATGTGTAACACATCTCAAGCAACAACAGTTAAGGAAAAGTAAAAACTGATTTTTCTTCTTCCAGTGATCGCACATGCCCATTCCACTGAAGGTGACTCAAGCAAATTAACATGGATGCGGACTCAGAGATTACCTGAACAGCAACTGTAGAACAACCCATCCAAAAATTCCTGGACTGACAGGAAATGACATAATGAGCAGCAAAAGTGTGAAATGATGACCAGGTTGCCACTTTGCAAATGTCTCAAATAGGTACTTGTGTCAGGAAAGCTGCTTGCGCTCTAGTCAAATGAGCCAGCACTCTAGGTGGCGGCGTGATATTAGCTAGCTAGTAGCACAAATGTATAAAAGGGAAAAACCCCTGAGTGGAAACCAGATTATCTTTCAGCCTGTCTGCAACCACATTGAGGATTCAGTCAAAGGTTAAAGTTGTCATCACATTCAACAAAAAGAAGCTTCTGCTCATCTCTATGCATATGAGTCTTCAAGAAAAGAGTGGCAAATAAATTGTCTGGACAGTGTGGAAACTGGAAACCATCTTTGCCAGAAATTTTAGGGGAAAGGTTAACTTTATCCTTATTTAAAAGTTTAAAAGGAGGCTCTGAGATGAAGAATGGACTTGTTAGCCTGGGTCCTGAAGAGGGTCAGGGAATGGAGGTAGGAGGGGAGATAAAAAGAAAAACAAACTGAAGGGAATATCCAAGACCCGCCATGCTTAGGACCCGCTGATGTGATGTCATGAGAATACAAGCACAGAGGAAGTAGGACAGACAACTGGTAGGAACAGATGGTCCTGTAAGAAATGGGATGTTGCCCTTGACAAACCAGTTAAAATGCATGCTTAGACTGGGCCGCTGTCACAGAGGAAAAGGTGGTTGCCTCCTGTAATTCCTGCCTCTTTTTCTCAGCAGCTCTTGGGGTCGAGGTATAAAGCTCTGATATCTGTGAGACAGACCAGAACTGCTTCCTCTGCACTCAGTGTATAGATTCTAAGTGACTTCAGCATTGCTGTGGAATATTTAGGGTATGCAGCCTATTCCCTGTCTTTTCCAAAAAGAGGGAGAAACACTCAAAGAGCAGACCTGGGATGGTCTCTTGTATTTCAGGAGGGAGACTGAAAGACTGCAGCCATGATGAGCATGTCCTCAGATACGCAGACACCATGGATTGAGCTGGTGAGTCTGCTGCATCCAGTCTCCACTACAGAGCTGTCCTTGCCACCAGCTTGCCCTCCTCTACCATCAGAGTGAACTCCTCCCTGGAGTCCTCCAGTTGTTTATCGTTTAAATTTCATGATGTGTTCCCACAGAGTCAAGTCACAGCAACTTAGTCAAGCTTACTGGTTGGCAATTCTAAGTTGCAGCCCTCCTCTCAAATAAACTTGTCAACCAAACTAGCCCAGTCACTGATTCCATCCCCTTCAGTGTTGATGCCTCTGCCTCTCCCACTCATTAGCTGCCGCCACCACAAAGAGTCTGGGGGCAGGTGAGAGTAGAGATGTTCGAAACCCGTAGAAGGGACATAGTATTCCCTCCCTGCCCATTTCGTCATAGGAAGGAGAAAGAAGGGGTCTGACAAAATGTTTTGATCAGCTTCAGAATCGCTTCATTAATCGGGAGTGGCATTCTGGAGGGCCCTGCTGAAGCCAATATATCCACTAGCTTGTGGAATTTCTCTCTGACTTCTTCCACCTGAGCATTCAACACTTTAAAGCAGTTCTTGGTGAGCCTTGTAATCCCCATTGGTGGTGGTGAATTGTTCACCATCTCTATAGTCTCATATGATGAAGAAGATGATACACCCAGATGCTGAGGCAATGACTGGTCTATCTCTTGTGGTGAAGGAACTGTCTGAGCAACTTCCAGCTGCTCGGTATCAGTCCCGGTATTGCGCGTTGGCCAATGTTGTCTGCAGTGCCAATGATCTTGGTGCACTCTCATGCAAATCAGCTCACATGGATGAGGGAAAGTCCTAACAGGCGGAGGGACACCCCACAGTGTCCAGAAAGGCCACTGATATGGCGGTGGTGGGCCCCATGCTTCTGTAGGCCATTGCCCCTTGCAATGTGTCCACTGCTGGAAGTGCCGCAACCACCATGGATTCTGCCCCAAGGCTCCAACAGAGGGTAAGCTTCCCTTTGGGTATGGGACATAAAAGACCCCACTTCTGAGTCTGATGAAAATGACTCAGAGCCCTGTAACAACAATGGAGCAGGTAAGCCAAATCCAGGAATGGCACTATCAGGGCTATAACAGTGGCTTGCCCCTTGAAAGTACCACCTCTCAGGTACCTGAAGCACAGAGGGCACAGCTACCACAGTCTCTTGTGGAGCTTATGTAGGAACTACAGTCACCAGCACCAGTTGAAACTCTTGCTGTATCACTGTGGACACCAGTACCAAAAGGTTGAGAAGTTCTTTATTGGCTGTGTACACCTCTGATGACGTCGGTACCAGAACTAGGTCTTTAATTTGGTGTCTCTGCATCAGAACTTCAGGGGACAGTCTTGAGGGACCTGGCACAGATTCTGGAGTCAACGAACCCACATTTTTGAGATCAGAGGAACACCCTGGAGAATGCTTCCCCTCAGAGTCTCTCCCTGAGTCTTTACTGATCTCAGTACTGAAGATCTTGCTGAACGGGATCCCTGGAAGATCCATCTCTATTCTTTGGTACCGGAGACATGGAATGAGGTGCCAAAGACATCTCGGATGGCACAACCTGTACTGATGGTGAAGCACTCGGAGTACACTCTGAACCCACTGGCTCTGATGTAGGGCAGAATGCCAACTCCATAAGGAGATATTTAAGTCTCATAGTTCTATCTTTTTTAGAGCAAGGCTTAACTCCTCTACAAAATGTGACATTTGTCACTGATGTGGGACTCCCCAAAACATTTTAGGCAGCTGGCTGTGGGTTGCTGACCAGCATCAGCCTGGCACATTACTGGCAAGACTAAAACCCTGGAGAGCAAGGCATGACTATGGTACCAGTACCAAGATTCAAACTTGGCCCAAAAAGGACCTAAAACTGAAACCTATAACTAACACTAACTATACTCTATATCTAACTAACTACTAGGAACATACAAACTATATTTAAAGAACAAGGGAAATAAACTTGTGATAGATGGTTAAAGGATTAGAAAACATGCCTTTTGGTGACAGAATCAAGGAGGTCAATCTATTTAGCTTAAAAAAAGAGAAGGTTTTGGGTGACTTGATTACAGTTTCAGAGTACCCACATAGGGAACAGATATTTAATAATAGGCTCTTCAAGCTAGCAGAGAAAAGTATAACAGAACCTGATGGCTAGAAGTTGAAGCTGGACAAATTCAGACTGGAAATAAGGCATAAATTTTTAACAGTGGAGTAATTAATCATTGGGACAACCTACTAATGCTCGTGGTGGAGTCTACATCACCAACAACTTTTAAATGAAGATTGGATGTTTTACTAAAAGATACACTCTAGGAATTATTTCAGAGAAGTTCTATGGCCTGTGTTATAGAGGTCAGACTAGATGCTCACAGTAGTCCCTTCTGGCCTTGGAATCAATGAAGTACCTCCTAGGAGGGAGAGAGCAGGAAAGATGGAACATGCATCTGTTCTTTCTTGTGAAGTGAACACATTTGATACAGTAATTGAGAGAATATAAACATGGAACCCTATGGTGCCATTTTTACAGAATTACATTTAGGCAAAAATACCATCTGCTTTTATGAGAAACTAAATCCCACCATGTTCCTTCTGCATTTTTTCATCTAGTGTAGCCTACAAGACAGTGAACCAAGAGCGAACCACATGAGCTTCTCCAAAGAGAGGTTAATGAGCTACATTCAGCGGTAAACTTTCCCCTTCCCTCATCTGCCGTGAGCAAAGCCCTTATTAAGAACCACATTATGTAAGGCTAATTCTGTATTCTCCCTCCAATTTGCCATGAGATAAATTGTAAGGTAAGGGGGAACCCAGTAGTTATCTTGCAGAATGAGAAACATCAGTGTTACCTGTAGTCCAATTTATTACTTCAAATCCTAACATTAACAAACCATTACCAGAGACACAAAAGCAACTATAAGAGCAACACAGGGGGCAGGAGGAAGTTCATTGATGTTGATAATACATAACATTTATGCAGCATTTTTCATTCTGGGGAATCCAAAATTGTGACACTGTTCATCTAAATAGAGCATCATTTAGATTTAGCCACCACTAGGACAGAGGGCAGCAAGTAATCTGTGCACATCATACTGCACAGCAGTTGGAACGGGATTTTGTATTATTTTAAATAAGGACAGCACAGTAATCTTACAAGAATTACTTCAGGGTCCATACAGAATAGACAAGCCTTCATAATAAGAAATAATAATCCCTTCATGTCCTGCCCGAATGATCCTAACAGAAATTGTACGGATCCCAATTTATCCACCACAGAATAATGAAATTCTGAGCCAACCATACCAGGATTTGAAACTGTGATACTAGGGGGTCCAGATAGTTCAAACCAAGGACTTAAATTGCTAAGCATTGCCTTCAACCATTTTCAGATATGGTGCTACACATAAACTGGTGCTTCTGTTATCCCCCTCTGAAAGCCAGGATAAGGGTCCAGAACAAAGGTTTGGTGCTTGTGATTAAAATAAAATCATCAGTGTTTGTGAAGTAGTACAAATTTAGCCTGGAATAAGCTTTCTGGGATATTGCTTGGGATTTTAATACAATGCAAACTCCAAGTTATAAAGGAAACTCAAAACAATTAAGTTGTTACCACAGCTGCCAATTAAACTCAGTTAACTCACGCAATTAACTCAAAAAAATTAATCGTGATTAATCAGTTTTAATTGCACTGCTCAACAGAATACCAACTGAAATTTATTAAATATTTTTGATGTTTTTCTACATTACCATACATATTGTATTCTGTGTTGTAATTGAAATCAAAGTGTATATTATTTTTATTATAAATATTTGCACTGTAAAAATGATAAAAGAAACAGCATTTTTCAAGTCACCACACACAAGTACTGTAGTGCAATCTCTTTGTTGCGAAAGTGCAACTTACAAATGTAGATTTTTTTGTTACATAACTGCACTCAAAAACAAAACAATGTAAAACTTCAGTGCCTACAAGTCCATTCAGTCCTATTTCTTGTTCAGCTAATCGCTAAGACAAACAAATTCGTTTACACTTACGGAATATAATGCTGCTCGCTTCTTATATACGTCACCAGAAAGCGAGAACAGGCATTTGCATGGCACTTTTGTAGCCAGCATTGCAAGGTAATTTACATGCCAGATATGTTAAACATTTGTACGCCCCTCCATGCTTCGGCCACCATTCCAGAGGACATGCTTCCATGCTGACGACGCTCATTAAAAAAAAATAATGTGTTAATTAAATTTGTGACTGAACTCCTTGGAGGAGAATTGTATGTCGCCTGGTCTGTTTTACCCACATTCTGCCATATATTTCAGGTTATAGCAGTCTCGGATGATGACCCAGCACATGTTCATTTTAAAAACACTTTGACTGCCGATTTGACAAAACACAAAGAAGGTACCTATGTGAGATTTCTAAAGATAGCCACAGCACTCAACCCAAGGTTTAAAAATCTGAAGTGCCTTCCAAAATCTGAGAGGCATGAGGTGTTGAGCATACTTTCAGAAGCCTTAAAAGAGCAACATTCCAATGTGGAAACTACAAAACCCGAACCACCAAAAAAGAAAATCAACCTTCTGCTGGTGGCATCTGACTCAGATAATGAAAATGAGCATACGTTGATCCACACTGCTTTGGACTGTTATTGAGCAGAACCCATCATCAGCATGGACGCATGCCCCCTAAAATGCTGGTAGAAGCATGAAGGGACATTTGAATCTTTAGCGCATCTGGCACGTAAATATCTTGCGACATCAGCTACAATAGTGCCATGAGAATGCCTGTTCTCACTTTCAGGTGACATTGTAAACAAGAAGCGGGCAGCATTTTCTCCTGATATGTAAACAAACTTATCTGTCTGAGCGATTGGCTGAACAAGAAGTAGGACTCAGTTGACTTGCAGGCGCTAAAATTTTACATTGTTTATTTTTGAATGCAGTTACTTTTGTACATAATTCTACATTTGTAAATTCAACTTTCATGATAAAGAGATTGTACTACAGTACTTCTTTAGGTGAACTGAAAAATACTATGTCTGTTTTTTTACAGTGCAAATACTTGTAATCAAAAATAAATATAAAGTGAGCACTGTACACTTTGTATTCTGTATTGTAAATGAAATCTATATATTTGAAAAAGTAGAAAACATCCAAAAATATTTAAATAAATGGTATTCTATTGTTGTTTAACAGTGTGATTAATCAAGATTAATTTTTTTAATCGCTTGACAGCCCTAGTTGTTACCATCAGGGTGGATTTTATTTAAATCAAATTGATTTAAATCATGATTTAAATCACTAGTCAGGAAGACTCACTTTAATCATGGATTTCTACATAAAAGTGCATTCTTGTTGGTTGTTATAACCTTAATACATATTCTTCACAACTCAGAGATAGATGTAGGTTTCATTTTTAGAAGGAACACACTATACATTTTAAAGTGATTTATTTTGAAAAAACTTTTCAGATTAGTTTTACAGCTATATCAGAAAATGAATGATTGGTTGGTTGGTTATTTCATTTACCAAATGTAATTGAAGCAGATATTTATGAAGTCGTTGGGAGGTGAACTATCTCCAATTCAACAGGTTAATCATTAATATTTGGAGGATTTTCTTGCCATGCTGTATTAGGAGGACATCACCAAACAGACATTTAAATTGTTTTATTTAACTAAAACAACGTTATATATTCTGGATTTTTTTCCTTCAACAGCAAACATATAATATTTTAACAAAACAAGCATATGAATTTTTGAATTTAGTTAAACATTCAAGTTTTTTAAATCAGGTTTGTTTTTGTTAAAATTGGTAATGAAATTTTTAAAAAATTAAATCGACTATCTCAGCCACGTCAACATGAGAAACTTAAAATATTGGCTTCTGCAGCTAACTCAGTCGTATTCACCTTCATTTTCCTGTTTGTTCATAATCTGGAAAAGAAAAACAAGCTTTCCTGCTTTTTCAGGTCCCAAACGATTTCTCAATTTGGAATGAATTAGTCCAAAGGAAGAAAATGTTCCCTTCTAGTGAGAGAATGGTATGCTAGATCTCAAATCAATGAAGGCTACACTCAGAAAGAACAAGACTTCTGGAATATGCTGCTCAAACGGTTTCACTTTTGTTTCTACTGGCTGTCCCTTCCTTCTCACATTTATCTCCAGACTTCTTCTCCTTGTCCAGATCTATTCTGCCCCCAACAATCTTCTATTTATTGAACTGTTTGGAACTTTGCACTTTTAGAGACAGGTAAGGGTTGACTCTGTGTACACAAATTTGCAGAGGGACAATAGGGTTGAGGTCTGTTATTTCTCACCTCTATATATTATTTATTTATTTTAAAAAAATGTTGCTGTTAACAAGCATGTTATCTCTGGAGACACAAATCCACAGTTTGAGAACTGCAAAACTAGACTGAGCCCCACTGGGTAGACAGAAAGATTAACCTAAATAATCTGTACAGAAGCCCCTGGAACCTGGTAAGATTGAGTCCCTAGTCGATGAACTATTGGAACTCATTTACAAAACTTGTCTTAAACATTACATGAATATATTGTCTCATACTATAGAATTTGGATTTATAATCCCTATTCCATGATAAGATATCTTTAGATTAGATTTTTTTTATTTAAATCGGATTTTTTTTAATAAAATGCTTTTTGAGGGAAAAAACCTATTTTTTTTTTTTTAAATCATTGATTTTTATCCACCCTGGTTACCATCCACAAATCGGAAGTCCTAGAGAGACAGAGAACTTGATGGCATTAAATGAAGTCTTGGACATGGTGTTTTCCATTTTTGGAGTCCTAAGGGGGGATAAGTTTGATATTCATAGTAGAAATAAGTTACTAATTGCCAGTTCTCTACTGAATATGAGAATCAGCATTACCTTTGTACTGATAGACAAAGATGCTCCTCATTTGACAGAGGAAAGCTTAACTTGCTAATCCTGACAGCAGGTTACGCAATAGCATATAAATCAGGGCGAGATTTTGTTCTTACATTGAGAACTGGATGCTAAAACCTGATGCTAGGCTCCCTGTACTAGATGAATATTAAACCACTGTACATGTAATTTACCATATGTTAGTCGCATTCCTCTCTCCTTTACCATGACTCTGAAAATGTACCTTGAAACTGCAAAATTAGATTCCCCTATTTCCTCACTACCTTTTTATTTTCATTTATATTCCTGATGGCAAGCTATTGAATCTCCTTAAGTAGGTCTGAAGCAGTCTTAAGCACAAAGATCTGGGCTTCTGTTGCAATTGTGATGTAAGGATCTCTGCTCTGCTCTCCTTGCTTGATGCTTGTGACCCAGTAGGGAGTTGAAACTAACTGTTTCTCCATCCTGTTGGTGCACAAGAAAGGAACTAGTAAGAACCAGTGTGCTGTGACCATGTGATGTTGCAGTCACAACACATCTTACATGAAGCCTGATTACGTTAAGTGGCTTGCAACAGACCTTGTGTTAAGATCAACAGAATCACTCTGGAAGTTTAAACATATGAAGACATCATTTTCTCTACAACCACCCTTTGGGAACTGTGTTTAGAAACAATAACCTAATGTATTCTTTTTCCTACATTAGTACATGACACCTATCTCCTGTAGCTCAGTTTTTGGAAATCAGCAAATCAATACAAACACGGTATTTCCAGGAGAATCAAATATATCCTAAGTAGCTTCATCTTCAAATTATTTTATATCCATCAACTCATTAATACTCAATATCACTAAGACGAAGGTAGGAAAGTATTAGCCCCTCTTTACAGATGGGGAAAAAAAGTTCAGTGAGTTGACAGAGGCCAAGACTGAGCTGGTGTTGGACCTACAATAGAAACTATGATGTTTCTGACATCCAGTTCTGCGTTCAGACCACCAAACCATGACTCAAGCTCTTCAGACGTTTAAAAAAAAAATCAAATTGTGTCACTAACACAGTTAAGACTCTTTCTTTACAAAAGACCTCAGAAAATAAGTATCCAATTTAATTCTTCATTACCTCAATATGGTCATATACATAACAAGACATCACGTCTTAATATAGATCCCGAATGTTATAAATTGAAATTTCCTCCTTTAGGTCCCATTGCTGGCAAGTGAGGGAAACTAACCACCAGTACCACGGATTTCATAGGACGTTATTCTGTCACTTGTCTGGAGATATTTCTGGTTTTAATCATGTAGGTTTTGAATTTTTTTTAAAACATCTTAGTAGTCAAAATGCTTAATTTAAAAAGCAAAGAAGAATAAAATAATCACAAATATGAGTTTAGCAAGTGCTCTGCACTGTTTGTGTTTTCATGGAGTACATCATACACCCATTGTCCAAGAAAAAGACAAACCTGACAACAAATGCTTTTCCAAGACATCAAATCTAAATTGGCAGGATTTCCCTTCAAGTTCTGTAATGGTTTAGTTTTACTGAAAGATCAGCAATTTCAACCACATGAGCATCTAGTGTGTGTAACATCACAGGTAGGAGACCCTCATTTCCAGCTGCAAAGCCTCCATTTCCAGCTGCTTCATTTGTCCATCAAAAAGGTTTTGCAAATTAAATTCTTCTGTTTTGGAAGGAGTTGTGCTCCTTAAACATGTGTAACAAGTTCAACAATATCAAGTCAGGTTTCAGAGTAACAGCCGTGTTAGTCTGTATTCAAAAAGAAAAGGAGTACTTGTGGCACCTTAGAGACTAACCAATTTATTTGAGCATGAGCTTTCGTGAGCTACAGCTCACTTCATCGGATGCATACCGTGGAAACTGCAGCAGACTTTATATATACACAGAGAATATGAAACAATACCTCCTCCCACCCCTCTGTCCTGCTGGTAATAGCTTATCTAAAGTGATCATCAGGTTGGGCCATTTCCAGCACAAATCCCGGTTTTCTCACCCTCCACCCCCCCACACAAATTCACTCTCCTGCTGGTGATAGCCCATCCAAAGTGACAACTCTTTACACAATGTGCATGATAATCAAGTTGGGCCATTTCCTGCACAAACCTGGATTTGTTTCATATTCTCTGTGTATATATAAAGTCTGCTGCAGTTTCCACGGTATGCATCCGATGAAGTGAGCTGTAGCTCACGAAAGCTCATGCTCAAATAAATTGGTTAGTCCCTAAGGTGCCACAAGTACTCCTTTTCTTTTTGAATATCAAGTCAAACTTAGTGCCTTTGAAGGTGAACAGCTGTGTTCTTTACCTGATTATCCTGAAAACTTTAATTCCTATCATAATGAGATTTTTAGTGGCTTTAAGTTACTTAGAGTTTGAATAGTAAGCTTTTTTTTAAAAAAAAAAAAAAAAGCTGTTGAATAAATGTTAATTTTCCTGAAAGTGAAGTGTCTAAAGTGGGCTGCTGTTGAGATTCTCCTTAGATTAAAAAAAAGACTCTAGGCAAGAAATAGAGTGGCATACACTCCTCTTCACTCCTCCCTTGACGCAGGTGCTTCCACTGCCATAAAGCCTCTGCTTGTATTTTCAAAAGCAAGCAGAATTTGAACTTCAGAGATGAGCAGGACTGGTAACTACAACAGATACCTGTGTTTACTCTAGCCAGAGACAGGTTTCAGAGTGGTAGCCGTATTAGTCTCTATCAGCAAAAACGAGGAGTCCTTGTGGCATCTTAGAGACTAACAAATTTATCTGGCCATAAGCTCTCGTGGGTTAGAATCCACTCCATCAGATGCATGGAGTGGAAAATACAGGAGCAGGTATAAATACATGAAAAGATGTGAGTTGCCTTACCAAGTGTGAGACGCCACTGGCCTTCAGCCCCCAACTAAAACCTCTCCAGCGCATCATCAAGGATCTACAACCTATCCTGAAGGACAATCCCTCATGCTCATAGACCTTGGGGGACAGGCCAGTCCTCGCTTACAGACAGCCGCCCAACCTGAAGCAAATACTCACCAGCAACTACACACCACACAACAAAAATACTAACCCAGGAACCAAACCCTGCAACAAACCCCCGGTGCCAACTCTGTCTACATATCTATTCAAGGGACACCACCATAGGACCTAACCACATCAGCCACACCATCAGGGGCTCGTTCACCTGCATATCTACCAATGACCTCGCTGTTAAGCTTGACATTACTACAATAAAAGTTCAGACCAGATTTCTGTTTAAAGCTTGAATCTAAGTGCTCCAATATCCACTCGGTTGCTCAGATTGCCTTGAAATTTGGTGTGCCTTATGGCAGCACGGGATTCTGTTGGTGAACCAAATTTGGGGTCATTTGAACAAGGGGCTCCCAAGATACAGCACCTGAAAAAAAATAGCTTTTCTTAACATTAAGAGATTCTGGCACCCAAATTTTGCTTGCAGAGAGAGATCAAACAAGTGCTCCATTGCACCAGGGTCTCCAGCATTTGAAGATTATCCTCACAGAGTGCATGCCACCCACCAGCCCTCTGAGGAAAAATCAAACTAAAGCTTACTTTGAAAATGGTTTTGTTACTCTAGCTGAGTTTGTCAGAAGCCTCTTGCATTGAATGATGAACCAAAGAATTAAACTGTGCATGTGCAGACCGAGGGGCTATTTAGAAAGCTACCTCTTTATAATAAAACCTGGGAATATCACAGTCAAAGTCTAATCCCAGCTCTACCCCAGGCATTGTAAAACTGCAGTTACACTCCAGTGGCTGCATCACTGCAGCTGTGCTGCTGTACCTAATGTCACAGCGCAGAGGCTTCCTCCATCAACAGGAGAGGTTTCTTCCATCTGTGCAGCTAATCCAGCTCTCCGAGAGCTGGCAGCGAGATCAACAGAAAAATTCTTCCACTGACCTACCCACTTCTATATCAGGTGCTAGGTAAACCTAACTAGAGGGCTCAACGTGTTTAATTTTTCACAACCTTGACAAAACTAGGTCAATCTAATTTTTAAGTGATGATCAAACCTGAGTTCACATCCCAACCTAGGACAGGAATCTCAAATTAAAAGCAAGCATATTGTTCCAATCTGCCTCTATCAAGGGGGACTTTTATTATGGGGAAATGTAATCTAAGGACACCAGAATATTCACACTGAAATTATTTTCTGAAAAGAAAATAAACTATAAAAGCAAGTGCTCGCCGAAAGGGGAAGGGGATTCGCATTGGAAGAGTAAATGGGAATAGGGGGAAGGGGCTGGGGATCAGGTGATGGGAAGGGGAGAGGTGGGACTCTGAGAAGCGGGATACGAGGGATCAGTGTTGGGGGACCAGGGGAGAATAGGGACAGGGGCACCTGTCAGCCCCACCTTCCCCTCCTGTGTGTGTGCCACGATCTGGGGGACCCGGCCCGGGGGAAAGGGGGTGATTGGAGAGAAAGGGGACCCAGCATGGGGGGAGGGGGACAGGAGGGGGGACCCTTGGGGAAGGAGGGATGACCGGGAGAGGGGAAAGGGGGACTCGGCCCAGGGGAAAGGGGGGGGACTTGGGGCAAGGGGGGATTGGGCCCGGGGAGGAAGGGGGTGACTGGGGGAAAGGGGACCCGGAACGGGAGCGACAGGGGGGAGGGGGACGCCCCTCACGCGCACTCACCCGCCCCGCCATCTCGCCGCTGCTCCCTGCAGACACCAAGCAGCGGCCAAACGTTAGCGCGTACGGCGGCCGCGCATGCGCGCTGCAGCCATACTGCACTGCGTCCGGCGCGGAGCGCCGCCTCCGCAGGTGATTCAGCAGCGTCGCCGAGCGCCAGGAGAGGGCGGGGCTGCGCGCCCCGGGCTCCGCGAGGTGACGTCACCCTGCCGGGCGCTGCTCCCGCCGGTGGCGGGTTGGGACCGGGGGGCCGCCCGGGCTCAGGCGGAGGGAGGCAAAATCGGGAGTTGGCGTTTCGGAAAAACGCGGAGGTTTAAAAGCCGCCTCGGGAAGCGGGGGGGCCCCACACGGGCTGCCGCCCCCGCCACCCGTTTCCTCCCCGCTGGCCCAGCGCGCGGGCGCGGGAGCGGGAGCGGTGCGTTCCAGGCGGGCGGCCCGCGCTAGCTGGGCCCGCGCCGGCTCGCGGAGCGAGGGTCTCGCTTCAGCACGCTGAGGTAGCCCCGGCGAGCGCGTGGACACTTACCCCGCTGGCAGTTCCTGCTCCATTCACCGGTTTCAGGGGGCCCTGGGCCAGGGCGAGTGGGGGCCCCGCCCCACCCTTCCGCCTGTAGTTGCCCCCCACTTCCCTCGCCCGTGCTCCTGCCTGCCCGGCGCTCCTGCCAGAGAGCGGGATCAGGCCGCGGGGGCTTGCCCAGCTCCCTGGCAGGCGCGGGGGCAGGTGCAGTGGGACAAGCCCCAACGCCCTGAGCCTGCTGCCCGGCAGGAACACCGGGTGGGTGGAGTGGGTCAGGGCAAGGGGGCACCCATTTTTCTGGGCCCCCCAATTGGCCGGGGCTAATCCACCACTGCATATTGGATCCGGGATTTGGGTTCCATTGACTCAACTTGCTTGCATCAGAAGCCCTGGGATCCAAGCTTTAAAGACTGGTTTCAGAGCAGCAGCCGTGTTAGTCTGTATCCGCCAAAAGAAAAGGAGGACTTGTGGCACCTTAGAGACTAACATATTTATTTGAGCGTAAGCTTTCGTGAGCTACAGCTCACTTCATCGGATGCATGCAAACTTTAAAGACTGTCAGGGACAGTGTCTAAACCTGCGTGCCCCAGCCAGCTGAGAGCATGTGGGATTCATAGAATCATAGAATATCAGGGTTGGAAGGGACCTCAGGAGGTCATCTAGTCCAACCCCCTGCTCGAAAGCAGGACCAATCCCCAATTAAATCATCCCAGCCAGGGCTTTGTCAAGCCTGACCTTAAAAATTTCTAAGGAAGGAGATTCCACCACCTCCCTAGGTAACGCATTCCAGTGTTTCACCACCCTCTTAGTGAAAAAGTTTTTCCTAATATCCAACCTAACCCCCCCCCCCCAACTGCAACTTGAGACCATTACTGGAAATATATGCAGAAGCAAAAAGCCATTTTGACATCCATCACAGAAGGGATGATAGGGTACAGCACCCTTTAGCCTATTAAAGCTGGGTCTTCTTGACCTGAAAGGCAAGAGCTAATGGAAACTCGATGTCAGTAACAAACTGCTGAGGCAAAAATTACAACTTTCTAAAATTAAGTTTTAGTCACTAGAAAGTGTGTTTTGTTTGTAACCAGACCTGTCTTCTATTCTTCCTTAGTATCATGTAAATCTCTGAACTTGGTTAATAAACTTATTTTTGTTTATGTTTGGGTGTGTGACTCCACAGATAAACCAATGGGCTCGTGTGTGTTGTGTCTCTTTGGAGGCAGTGAACTTGGTCATTTAGGGGCGTGTCCCAGTCAGAGGCATGGGAGCGCGGGTTTGAGTTTCTCACCCAACAGCGGGCAACACAAGCTCTTCCTTCTAGTCTCACAGGCCTTGCATCTCTCAACAGGTTTGTGACTGGCACACTCCAACTCTCACACCTCCAAGCATCTTCCTGGAGTTTCCAGCCCCTGGTCCACCGGACTCTCACAGTATTCAGAGAATTGCAGCTTCCAAAGAAACAGAACACCCCAGTTTACCAGTTCCCCCTCTGATCAGAGCTCCACTTCACACACAGCACTCATACTTGACTTCACTATGAACAACTCTAAGTTTGTTTTCAAAAGAATAGAGATTCAAATGACTGCCCGTAGAAGTATTACACACAGATTGTTACATATAGAGTCACACACATTCTGCAGCATAGACTTAATTAACAAGATGCTCTCATCTTGTAGAATATTGCTCACCCAAAATCAGTGCTTGCTTTACAGCCACATTGACTGTGATCCTTTTTTCATGAGGAAAGTTCATTGTCAGCTTGCCTTCCCAATGAAGAATTCAGTGCGTTTCTTTGCCCCACAAGTGCCACCCCTTGTCTTTATTCATAAACAGGACACCTGCAGTTTGTTTCAACTTCTAAATTTTGCAATCTCTCATTTCGCACCTGGCTTAGTATGCAAATAGTCATATAGTGTGAGGCACACAATAAATAAATGGCCAGGCAGGAATATCTCCAAGGTGTGTCACCTCTTGGTGACCTGACTTAATTCCAAGACCTTAGGAACACTATTTTCCATATACATACATAACTCCTTAAATATTCTCTATACATACATTTTGTAATGGTTATCACGACCAGTTGACCACAGGCTCTCAATAGAGACCTCACATGCCACCATTCAATGAACTATTATGCACCTATTCAACTCAGGGGAATCCCTTTAAGACCCCATGTGCCCACTGTGCCCTGTTGCAGTTGGCACCTATAACTCCCTGGATCACAGCTGGAGAATGTGAACTCAGCAAGGGTCTGCAGGAGTTGGACAATGGCCCAAAAGGCATCAGGTTGCTGGAATAAGAGTTTGCTTTTGGGAGAGACACAGCAGCTTTCACCTGGGACTGACAGAGCGACAGAGGGGTTCCATGGCAGATTGGTTGGGTGGAATGTTGGCTTGGCCAGAATGGACTATGTCCTACCTTTATTTCTCTGGTACTGAAGTCAGGCTTACTGGCCTGTAATTGCCAGGATCACTCTTGAGCCATTTTTAAAAATTGGCATCACATTAGCTAACCTACAATCCTCTGGTACAGAGGCTGATTTAAGCAATAGGTTACATGCTACAATCAGTAGTTCTGCAATTTCGTATTTCAGTGTCTTCAGAACTCTTGGGTGAATATCATCTGGTCCTGGTGATTTACTACTGTTTAATTTATCAGTTTGTTCCACAACGTCCTTTATTTACACCACAATCTGAGACAGTTCCTCAGTTTGTCACCCAAAAAGCATAGCTCAGGTGTGGGAATCTCCCCCACATCTTCAGCGAAGACCCATGCAAAGAATTAATTTAGCTTCTTCACAACAGCCTTGTCTTCCTTGACTGTTCCTTTAGCACCTCGATCGTCCAGTGGTCCCACTAATTGTTTGGCAGGCTTCCTGCTTCTGATGTACTTTAAAAAATTAGCTTTCAGTTTTTGTCTTTTGCTATTTGCTCTTCATATTCCTTTTTGCTCTGCCTAATTATACTTTTACACTTGACTTGCCAATTTTTAAAGAATGCTTTTTTGCCTCTAACCACCTTTTGCTCTGTTTTTTAGCCATGGAAGAATATTTTTGGTCCTCTTACTGTTTTTTTTTATTTAGGGCATATATTTAGTTTGAGCTTCTTTATGGTGTTTTTAATTAGTTTCCATGCTGCTTGCAGGCTTTTCACTCTTGTGACTGTTCCTGTTAATTTCCATTTAACTAGCTTCCTCGTTTTTGTGTAGCTCCTCTTTTTTGCAGTTAAATGCTACTGTGGTGGATTTCTTTGGTATTTTCCTCTCCTACACGATGTTAAATTTAATTACATTATGGTCACTATTAGTGAGCAGTTCATAGACTCAGTATGTACGGCCAGAAGGGACCATCATGATCATCCAGTCTGACTTCCTGCACATTGCAGGTCACAGAACCTTGCCCACCCACTCCTGTAATAGACCCCCAAACCTTTCGTTGAGTTATTGAATTCCTCAAATCATGACTTAGAAGTAAAGTTACAGAGATTCCACCATTTACACTCGTTTAAACCGGCAAGCGATCTGTGCCCCATGCTGCAGAGGAAGGAGAAAAACCCTGAGGTCTCTGCCAATCTGACCCAGGGGAAAATTCCTTCCCAACCCCAAATATGGTGATCAGTTAGACCCTGAGCATGTGGGCAAAACTCACCAGCCAGACAGTGGGAAAGAATTCTCTGTAGTAATTCAGAGCCCTCCTCATGTAATGTCCCATCACCAGCTGTTGGAGATATTTGCTGCTATATTCACCTGTTGGTCAAGATCCTGTGCTCCGTTTAGGATTAAATCAAGAATTGCCTCTCCCCTTGTGGGTTCCAGGACTAGCAATTCCAAGAAGCAGTCTGTTGGAATTATTAATATGGGAAACCACCAAACACGAATTTAACCATAAATTCCTTTATTAAATCCAAAGTCCACTTATACAATTGTTCTAATCACACCTAAAAAGCCTAAATAATAAGCAATATACTACATCCAAACAGTAACAAAACATGTGTAAGCATTTGATCAAGATACTTACAAATGGGCTAAACCTAGAAGTGCTTAGACCCATATTGGTTGGCTCCAATGTGGTCAGGCAGGTATTAGCAATGAGCCAGTTAAGTGTTTACTTTTTATACCCTTTAACAAACAAGTGATGTGACTGCTCATTACTGATGTCAGCTAAAAACTAGTTTGAGACAGTTAATTCCAGTCTTAAGCAAGAGGAGCTTTACAACCATCTTTCTTCCAGAGGCCGTTCCTCCCCTCCTTCCTGCTGCCCAATAGATTTCCCATTGCACCTGAGTTCACTTAACTTTAATACAGGTGTGTGCATAGGACAGGCCATGCTGGCTTATTTTAAAACCAGGGCTGTTGATTAATTGCAGTTAAATCACACGATTAAATCAAAAAAATTCATCGTGTTTAATCATGCTGTTAAACAATAGAATACCCATTGAAATTTATTAAATATTTTGGATGTTTTCCTACATTTTCATATATATTGTATTCTGTGTTGATTGAAATCAAATTTATATTATTTTAAAAATGATAAACAAAAGAAACAGCATTTTTCAATTCACCTCATACAAGTGCCGGAGTGCAATCTCTTTGTCCTGAAAGTGCAACTTACAAATGTAGATTTTTTTTGTTACATAACTGCACTCAAAAACAAAACCATGTAAAACTTCAGAGCCTACAAGTCCACTCAGTCCTACTTCTTGTTCAGCCAATCGCTAAGACAAACAAGTTTGTTTACATTTACAGGAGATAATGCTGACCGCTTCTTGTTTATAATGTCAACAGAAAGTGAGAACAGTTTTGTAGCTGGCACTTTTGTAGCATTGCAAGGTAATTTATATGCCAGATATGCTAAACATTTGTATGACCCTTCATACTTCGGCCACCATTCCAGAGGTCATGCTTCCATACTGATGACACTCATTAAAACAATAATGTGTTCGTTAAATTTGTGACTGAACTCCTTGGGGGAGAACCGTAAGTCCCCTGCTCTGTTTTACCCGCATTCTGCCATATATTTCAGGTTAGAGCAGTCTCGGATGATGACTCAGCACGTTGTTCATTTTAAGAACACTTTCGCTGCAGATTTGACAAAACACAAAGAAGGTACCAATGTGAGATTTCTAAAGACAGTGACAGCACTTGACCCAAGGTTTAAGAAT
Source organism: Eretmochelys imbricata (assembly GCF_965152235.1). Taxonomy (NCBI): domain Eukaryota; kingdom Metazoa; phylum Chordata; order Testudines; family Cheloniidae; genus Eretmochelys; species Eretmochelys imbricata. Next base: position 2,882,462 of record NC_135598.1, on the reverse strand, counting down.
CTGAAGTGCCTTCCAAAATCGGAGAGGAACGAGGTGTGGAGCATGCTTTCAGAAATGTTGTTCTTTTAACACTCCGATGCAGAAACTACAGAACCTGAATCACCGAAAAAGAAAATCAACCTTCTGCTGGTGGCATCTGATTCAGATAATGAAAATGAACATGCATCAGGCCTCACTGCTTTGGATTGTTATCAAGCAGAAACTGTCATCAACATGGATGAATGTCCCTTGGAATGGTGGTTGAAGCATGAAGGGACAGATTAATCTTGCTGCGACGCCGGCTACAACAGTGCCATGAGAATGCCTGTTCTCACTTTCAAGTTACATTGTGAACAAGAAGCGGGCAGCATTATCTTCTTCAAATGTAAACAAACTTGTTTCTCTGAGCAATTGGCTGAACAAGAAGAAGGACTGAGTGAACTTGCAAGCTCTAAATTTTACATTGTTTTATTTCTGAATGCAGGTTTTTGGGTTTTTTTACATACTTCTACATTTGTAAGTTCAACTTTCATAATAAAGAGATTGCACTACAGTACGTGTATTGGGTGAATTGAAAAAAATATTTCTTTTGGATTTTTACAGTGCAAATACTTTTTTAATCACGTGATTAATTGCAATTCATTTTTTTAATCGCTTGACAGCCCTATTTAAAACATATTCTCTTTCTTTTATTTAAAACCATCTGCAGTCATCCCTATAGGTCAAGTTCTTCTTTTTCTAAACATCCCCTTATCTCATTAATTATTCTTTGAACCACACATCCTCCCTACTTCATTCCTTCTGGCCTTATAAATTATAAATGTCTAGTTGGCAGCCGGTATCAAGCGGAGTGCCCCAGCGGTCAGTTTTGTTCAACATCTTAATTAATGATCTGGATGATGGGATGGATTACACCCTCAGCAAGTTCGCAGATGACATTAAGCTGGGGGGGGAGGGTGGGAATAGGGTCCAGAGTGACCTAGACAAATTGGAGGATTGAGCAGAAGAAATCTGATGCGGTTCAACAAGGACAAGTGCAGAGTCCTGCACTTAGAATGGAAGAATCCCATGCACTGTTACAGGCTGGGGACTGACTGGCTAAGCAGCAGTTCTGCAGAAAAGGACCTGGGGATTACAGTGGACGAGAAGCTGGATATGAGTCAACAGTGTGCCCTTGTTGCCAAGAAGGCCAACGGCATATTGGGCTACATTAGTAGGAGCATTGCCAGCAGATCGAGGGAAGTGATTGGAGGATGTGGACAAATTGGAGAGAGTCCAGCGGAGGGCAACAAAAATGATTAGGGGCTGGGGCACATGATTTACGAGGAGAGATTGAAGGAACTGGGGTTATTTAGTCTGCAGAAGAGAAGAGTGAGGGGGGATTTGATTGCAGCCTTCAACTACCTGAAGGAGGGTTCTAAAAAGGATGGAGCTCGGCTGTTCTCAGTGGTGGTAGATGACAGAACAAGGAGTAATGGTCTCAAGTTGCAGTGGGGGAGATTTAGGTTGGATATTAGGAAAAACTTTTTCAGTAGGAGGGTGGTGAAGCACTGGAATGGGTTACCTAGGGAGGTGGTGGAATCTCCATCCTTAGAGATTTTTAAGGCCCGGGTTGACAAAGCCCTGGCTGGGATGATTTAGTTGGGATTGGTCCTGCTTTGAGCAGGGGGCTGGACTAGATGACCTCCTGAGGTCTCTTCCAACCCTAATCTTCTATGATAAATCACAACAACCAACCTAAAGTGATACATTTTTGTTCATTCTTCTGAAACTTACAAGTGGTACTCTTTTCTGTCTGTTTCCTAGCACTTCTGTTTCTCCTCCTGGTTCTATCCAGCTGTCACTTATCTTACAAGAGTTGAAAAGCAAATACTGATCTTAAAAAAAAATTGGGGAGGGTGGGGAAGAAATCCTGGCATTTAGCAGCCATCAAGACCAGCTTTGGTTCCCTTGTAAAATGATTAGATGAGTATTAAAAGAAAAAAATCACTCCAGAGGAAAAATATGATTCTATTATTTTCAAGGCCTTCCTTTTACTTCCTAGTCAGTCTTTCTTTACAACAGATATTTTTCCTTAACCTTAAGGTAACTCTACCTCTTTAATTTTGTATTTATCCTACAGTCATTAATGGTGTCTAGAAATTTTATCTCTGCATTCCTTTCTGAGGTGACATGTACCCAGTCAACATGGGAATAGCTGAAATCCCCCATTATTATTGGGTATTCTATTTCGGTTGCCTCTCTAATCTCTGTCAGCATTTCACAATCAAACTCATCCTAGTCAGGTGGCCAGTACTATATTCCTACTGCTCTGCTCTTTTTATTCAAGCATGGAATTTCTAGCCATAGAGATTCTATTGTACAGTTTGATTTATTTTAGATTTTTACTATATTTGTGTCATAAATATAAAGGGAAGGGTAAACACCATTAATTCCCTCCTGGCCAGAGGAAAAACCCTTTCACCTGTAAAGGGTTAAGAAGCTAAGATAACCTCACTGGCATCTGACCAAAATGACCAATGAGACACAAGATACTTTCAAAGCTGGAGGGGGGGGAAACAAAGGTTCTGTCTGTCTGTGTGATGCTTTTTGCCGGGACTAGAGCAGGAATGCAGGTCAGGACTCCTGTAAAGAGTTAGTAAGCAATCTAGTTAGATATGCGTTAGATTCTGTTTTGTTTAAATGGCTGATAAAATAAGTTGTGCTGAATGGAATGTAGATTCCTGTTTTTGTGTCTTTTTGTAACTTAAGGTTTTGCCTAGAGGAATTCTCTATGTTTTGAATCTGATTACTCTGTAAGGTATTTACCATCCTGATTTTACAAAGATGATTCTTTTACTTTTTCTTTAATTAAAATTCTTCTTTTAAGAATCCGATTGCTTTTTCATTGTTCTTAAGATCAAGGGTTTGGGTCTGTGTTCACCTATGCAAATTGGTGAGGATTTTTATCAAGCCTTCCCCAGGAAAGGGGATGTAGGGCTTGGGGGGATTTTGGGGGGAAAGACGTTTCCAAGTGGGCTCTTTCCCTCTTCTTTGTGTAAAACTTTGGTGGTGGCAGCTTTTAGCCTAAGCTGGTAAGAATAAGCTTAGGGGGTCTTTCATGCAGGTCCCCACATCTGTACCCTAGAGTTCAGAGTGGGGAAGGAACCTTGACAATTTGACTCTGCTTTTGTGACACTGAGCCAGCGAGGGTTAAGCAACTAGCAGGCTGGTTGAACTGAAAACAATCCATAAGGACATGTTAGAAAAGTACTGAAATGGTAAACAGGGCCATTTCTTGTAGATAGTTGTCAGAGCCATGTAAAATAGACTAAAGTTCTTGAAATATAGCCCTGTATTGTTAGAGGATTCATAGACACTAACTGTATTTGTCTGTGTTTATCTATATCTTGTTAGAAGTTAAAAATGTAACCAGATTAGCTTGCGGATGCTAATTCTCTTTCATGTCTTAATTACACTATATTATGCATGTGGATGGTTCAGTTAACATTAAGATCAAAAATGTAAGATATTGCAGGAAATAATAGTACGGTAAAAGCTGTGTTAGCCAGCCCTGTACCAACCGGAAAGCTCTATAAACAGCATTTCTAATCTTCAAAGAAAATCCGGTTTATAGTCTGGTTAGCGCAGGGCCGACAGCAGCAGGCTCCCTACCTAGCTCCGTGTGGCTCCCCGCAAGTGGCAACCTGTCCCAGCTGCTCCTAATCATCTTATATATATATATATTTGTACAACGCCCAGCACTATACCCAGACTCCTATGCACTACTAGAATTCAAAGATTAAAGAACCTCATTTTATCTTTTATAAATCACCTTTAAGTGGTTTGCCCAAAATCACACAACAAATTACGCTCTTCTGCTTTAACCAGTACAGGGAAGTCCTTTCAGAGAGAGGAGGCCTTGTGACTTCGTGTTTAAACAATCCTAAAAAGTTAAGCGTTAATACTTTTTGCTCTCCCCATCAACAGCTGCTCGTATTGAAAAACCCGGGAAGTGGGTGGGCGTAAGCCCACCCACTGCTGAAGGCCCCTCCCCCAGCCTAGCAGGAGGGACCACTGGACTCAGGGACCAACTGATTTCGGGTGACAACTAATGAAAAACAGGGATCGGAGTGAGGGTCAGAGGTTCAAAATGTGGATACTGAGCGGGGACACAGAGCAGAGAACCCTGGTCAGCGCCCACTGTTCCTCAAAGCAGTCAAGGGAGCCAGCGGACGCTGCCCAGTGGAACTCTGCCTGGATGTGTGAAACTAGAGAGGAACGGAAATAGGCCCCGCAGTTGCCCAGCACCCCCTCATCCAACATCCTCCTCCTGGTATTATAGATGGAGACTTTGACCAGAGCCAGGAGGAGGTTGACGAGGAGGTCTCGCGACTTCATGGGGCCACAGATAGGGTGTCCAAAGAGGAAGAAGTGTGGGGAAAATTGCAGCCAGAACCTCAACAAGAGGTTCTGGAGGAGCCGGAATAGGGGCTGCAACCTGGCATCAACAGCTGCTAGCCAGTCAAACCTTCCCAACATAGCTTGGTCGTGCACATTAGCACATGACACATCCATCGTTCAGTTTAGAGCCCAACATCCCTTAGCTCAACAGGATGAATTCTGGCTCCATGAGAGTAACAAGAGAGACTGGGCTGCTTAGAGTGTAACCAAACACACACAGTTAATTGTACAGGATACTCCAGCTTGAGCATCGTGGCCATTAATACAGCCGGGCTCCATCTCGGGGCTGAATCGGCTGCTCCTCCCAAGGCACAGTACTGCGAGCCGGGACCTGCAGTCTTCAGGAGAAGGGGCCCTTCGGGCACGACGCAGCATCCTGCCCTGCAGCTGGAAGTCTCTGTAGGCCACTGCTTGGGCTCCTTGGGCATGAGGCAGCCTATGCTAGGGGTCAGGGTGTGCCTCTGTCTCATGCTGGGACCCACCCTGCACAGACCACAACGCAGCTTGGCACCGCAGGCTCCAGCCGCCCCAGGAGCCATGGGCCTGAGGGGAGACAGCCCCACCCCCTGCAGCGGACCCCCCAGGTGCCCACGGCCTCAGCCCCGCGGCCGCACTGCCAGGGCCCGGCCCAGGCCAGGCCACAAGCCCGCCCCCAGCACACGCGCTCCCACCCGACGCGCTAATTATAGCACAGCAGCGCCGGGAGAGCCCTTAAATACAGCCCGCGCCTGGCCCCGCCCGCCGGCCCCGGGCATTGGCCAATCCGCTCAGAACGCAGCCGCCATTGGTTGGTACCGCCTCCCCTGCTGCGTGCCCATTGGATAAATCGCGGCGAGCTCGCCGTGGTGACAGGTTAAAAACGTGAAGCCGGAAGAGAGTCACGTGGACGTAGCGGCGTTTCCCTTACTGGCTGTGTTCCTGCCGGCTGGTTCTGCCCCGCCTCTGGCGGTTGGCGCTTCTCTGATTGGCTGACCTTGCCTGTCTCACTTTCTATTGGTAGAGGGGAGCAAGTAGGCGGGGTTTAGCCACCCCTTGCCCCGCCCCCCGCCGTCGCCATTTCGTTGCTGGAGCGGACAGAGCCGGGGCTCGCGGGGTAAGCGCGGCGCGGGGCCGGGTCCCGCTGGTGGGGCGCTGCGGTGTCCGGGCGGGCCGGCCCCGTGAGGGGATCCTGCCCCACCGGCCCGGGAGCGGCCTGCGCGGGGAGCCGGGACTCAGCCCGGCCGGGGCGGCCTCCGAGCCCAGCGGGCCGGGGGCGTCGGGCAGCCGGGTCCGAGTCCAGGGGGCGCCGGGCCCGCCGGGCCGCTCAGTCCAGAGCCGCTGGTCCCTCGCGAGGCCTGTTTGTCCGCGCGCCGCGGGCGCCGCCCCGCCCAGCCTGGGGTCGCCGCCCGCCGAGCGGGGCTCCTGAGGCTGGTGGCGAGTCTTCTCGCCGCGGGGGGCGGGTTCCCTTCGCCCCGGTCCCTGGTCGCCAGCAGCGTCTCTGCTCGAAGTGGCTGCAGCTGTGGCTGCTGCCAACGTCCAGGCTCGTGCCAGGCGGCGGCCGGACTCGCGCTTCTGGGTGCAGCCTTCATGCCCCTCGCTTGGCATGAAGCTACTCCTGTGCCCGGAAGGAGAGCGGGGCCGGTGCAGGTGACCAGACCGCAGATGTGAAAAATCGGGATGGGGCGGGGGGAATAGGAGCCTATATAAGAAAGACCCCAAAATCGTGACTGTCCCTATAAAATCGGGCCATCCGGTCACTCTAGGTCCAGTATGTGAAGTATATAACCATGTAAAAAGAACAGGACTTGTGGCACCTTAGAGACTAACCAATTTATTTGAGCATGAGCTTTCGTGAGCTACAGCTCACTTCATCGGCTGCCTTATTAGAGCAACTTAGAGACTAACAAATTTATTAGCGCATAAGTGCTCTAATACCTTTGTTAGGCTCTAAGGTGCCACAAGTCCTCCTTTTCTTTTTACAGATACAGACTGACACGGCTGCTACTCTGAAACCTATATAACCATGTAATGAGACTATAACATTATGCAGACGCTATGGCTTGCAATCAAGATTGCATGGTTGACAGGAAATCTGGCAGTTCCTAATTTTTGAGTGCTTGACCTTGCAACCCAACCAACTTAAGTTTTTTAATTTGGCCCAGTGTACTAACATTACAGCTGTACATAATCTGTTTTTACCTTTTTAGACACATGAGAAACTACTGTAGCAAGCCTAACCTTCCCTGGGTGTTCTCTGGTTTCTCTTCTAATGCTGCCTCTCTTCAGGTTTGCATAGGTCTTGGGAATTCTCTGGATACCCAAGTTTCATAAATTAGATGAGTTGTGATGTTAGGAACAACAATCCTACACTACCTCTAGGGGATGGACTTAACTCAACCTTTCCCATCACTAGTTACTTTAATTCTAAGGCGTTCAAAAAGGGGGTTCAAAAAGTAGCCAGTTGAGACTAGGGAGAAGCACACATATGACTGATGTATTGCAAAGGTGGCCCTAACAAAGCACTTGCTCTCGTAGAAGCTAGCTTCACATGTGAATCTCTCTATCGCAGTATAGAAGCTGTATGCACAATAGTCTGTTTTAACTTACTTTCAGGTTTCAGAGTACCAGCCGTGTTAGTCTGTGTCTGAAAAAAAAAAAAAAAGGACTTGTGGCACCTTAGAGATTAACAAATTTATTTGAGCATAAGCTTTTGTGAGCTACAGCTCACTTCATCAGATGCATGCTGTAGCTCATGAAAGCTTATGCTCAGATAAATTTGTTAGTTTCTAAGGTGCCACAAGTACTCCTTTTCTTTTAACTTTGTTACTGCTGGTAGTTATGGGTACCCAACTACCCATAACTACCAGCAGTAACAAATATAGTCTCAACAGAATGTAGTCTCAACAGAAGGCAAAAGTCAGAAGACTGTGGTCAGATGTTTGGCTGCGTGTTTTTCCTGTGTGCTGTCCCAGCTCTGCGCAGACATTTAGCACAGCAGACCTTGAGTGAACTGCCCAATGACCACTAAGGTACGAAGGCACTCAGCCAGGTTTATTGTTGATGAAGCACAGTAATAGCAGACTCTATAAGGATACTAAGACAAGTAACTTAACAAGGGGAAAGAATATTCATGTCCATTTTAGCTACACATACACTGACCTGGGAGAGCTACGGTTGCTGTATGTGGAGCTGTAGTTGTCCTGCCTGTCCCCCTGCATGGAGTGATAGGAGTAGAGATGCAGCCCTGTATCCCATGTAGAATGGTGCGGGGTGGGGAGTGGCGTGAGGTGCTAACATGGAGTTCTCCATGGACTGCAAAGGAAGGTGAGCTCAGGATTGTTGAACCTGTAGGTCCACAAGAGTCTGCAACATCTGTGCTTGCTGGTGAAGACCTGTTATGTCCTGGTGCATCTCCCTCTCTTTTTCCTGGGCCTTTCTCCTGTCTGTCCTTTCCTCCTCCATATAGTGTGCAGTATTCACCCTCCAGGCAGTGATGAGCTGCCAGAAGCTGAAGAACCGGTTCCTTCACTTGCTCCGGGTCTCCGGCAGCACTGAAGGACCCGCTGCCAAAGGTCCGGAGCAAGTAAAGGACCTGCCACCAAAGGCCTGGAGTGCCGCTGGGTGAGTAAAAATTCTTAGGGGAGCTTCCCCAGCCAAGAGCTCAGGCGGGACAGAAAGGACAGTTTGCCCACCCCTTTAACAACCAGTTCTAAACTGGCTTCAAAATTCAACAACCAGTTCGTGCGAACTGGCTCCAGCTCACCACTGCCTCCAGGCCCTCTGTTCATGGTCTGATGTAGCACTGGCTTGTGGTATCTTGCTGAACATGTCATCCCAAGTCCTCTTCTTTCTTCTCCTTATCTGGCTCAGGCGTTCTGTGGGTGTAGAGGCGGAACCCCTCAAGGTCACAACAGCAGTAGTGGCAGATAAAATACACAGGTACCATTGTCAATATACTCTCAACAGAAGGCAAAAGTTAAGGTTCAGAACTCCCTCCCATTGTTCCTCTGAAGTTTTTAACAAGACATGCTTATTTGAACTTCACAGCGCCAGCCATGGTGATTATGGCCCGCTAGGGGTGAGGGAAACAAGAGAATTGCTCGGTTGCATGAAATTGAGTGTAGGGCAATGCCCTGAATATGAGCACTGTTTTCCACAGGCAGTGGTGGTTTTAGCTCATATCTCACTCCTGAGGGTAACAAAGGGACAGAACACAGCTGCTGCTGGCATCCTGAAGCCATCTGGGCCCGTACACTGCTAACCTGTTTACTGCAATGGTGCTGCTCCAATTGGTGTGGGAAAGTGACCCACTGCAGAGGAAGAAATAAGGCTGCCATCCCTAGAAACCTTTGGCAGAGGATTGCACAGTATCTCCATGAAAGTTTCATTGAGGTTCATTCAGGATATCCCTGTGTACGTAAACTGTTCTTCATGACTTCCTCCCCCCAACCCCACCCTCCAATTCTCCAGAGGAATGAAAAGCAAATAACAGTTCTGTCTTTTTGTACCACTACCTCTTCCAGTATGAGTAAATTAGTGAAAAGGTAATAACGGTGTCCTGCTAAGTTTGGGGCACAATCAATACATTATTGTAATGGGAAATGCACTCACATACTTACCTGAGGTTCCTTCCCCTGCGCTGGGCTTGCCCATGCTCAACTGACTGGACTGAGGTAGACTTGCAAACAGGTCCTGCCTTATGGCATGTCTGTGTCTCAGGATCCTTGGAGGTATCTACGGTGGTGTGCAGAGTTGTGGTGAGTCCACCAAGTATGGCAGGCAGCTCTTTGTAAAAGTGACAGTTCTGCACCTTGGCACCAGATTGACTGTTGGCCTCTGTGGTCTTCTGGTCTGCCTGCTGCAGCTCCTTCACTTTCACATGGCATTGCTGCTGCTCCCTGTCATACCCCCTTCTGCACTCTGCTTGTAGATGTCCACTTTTCTACAGCTGGTCAACAGCTGTGCCTGCAGAGGTTCTTCTCCCTGTGGTCCAAGAAGATCCAATATCTTCTGTCTACTCCAGGCTGGAGTGTGTAGCTGGCATGGTTGGCTGGGCAGTTGCACACAACAGTGGAGAGCAGCTAGGTGTGCTTGCCAAGCTGGACAATTGGGTAAGGGATTTCAAAAATGTGTAGGGTTTCAAAAGGTTGAGGGGAGGGCTACCAGCCAAACAGACAGCCTGGACAAGATTAGTTTCACTTCCTCCTCTGGTTACGGAGTCTCTTCTGTGGTGGCTCAACCCTCAAGCAGTATACGGAGAAGTGTCTTCTCCAGGCCTCGGCTCTCAATGTCTCTAGTCATGGACACATCAGTGTTCAGGTGGGGATCACATCTAGGGGCCCTCAGGTCTCAAGGCCTCTGGTCCCAAGCAGAGCTCTCTCTTCACATCAATGTCAGGGAGCGGAGAGCGTTTTGCCTAGCCTGTGAAACGTTCCAATCCCATCTGGAGGGCAGATGTATTATCAGTCATGACAGACAATACAAAGGCAATATTTTATATAAACAGACAGGAGAGGAGCGTGCTCCACCCTATGTCAGGAAGTCCTCAAGCTGACTTCTGCATAGCCCCCTCAATACACCTAGAGGCATCTTACCTTCTGGGATCCCAGAACGAGCTGGCGGACCATCTCAGCAGATCCTTCCACAGCCACAAATGGTCCATTCGTCTGGATGTTGTGAACAGCATCTTCAACAGTGTGGAGTTCCCCATTCACAATGAGACTCAACAGGAAGTGTCAGCAGTTTTGCTCCTTCCTGAATCACAGCCCAGGCTGAATTGCGGACGCATTTCTCCTTCCCTGGAAGGACCGCCTGTTATGTGTGTTCCTGCACTTCCTGCTCATTCACAAGGTCCTGCTCAAGGTCAGAAGGGAAAGAGTGTCCATCATACTGATAACTCCAGCCTGGCCCTACCAGCACTGGTATACAACACTCCTAGAACTGTCGGTAGTCACTCTGATCACCCTGCCACTGGTGCTGGACCTAGTCACTCAGAACCACAGCCAACTCCAGCATCCCAGTCTTGAGTGTCTCCCCTTTACGGCATGGAAGCTTCATGGCTAAACCCCATGGAGTTGGCGTGCTCAGAACCCGTTCAAGAGGTCTTCCTCAGCAGCAGAAAACCATCCACTGGAGCAGTATACTTGGCCAAGTGGAAGAGATTTTCAATTTGGGCAATGTAAAGGGTACGTCTCCGATGCCAGCATCAATACCCTTCATCTTGGACTATCTATTGTACTTAAAGAAGCTAGGTCTGGCAGCGTTGTCCTTAAAGGTTCACCTGGCAGCAATCTCTGCATTCCACCCAGCGGTTGGCGGTCAATCAGTCTTTGCTAGTCTGATGGTGGGCTGCTTTCTCAAGGGACTAGATAGGTTATACTCAAGTTCACCATCCAGTACTGGCATGGGACCTTAAGCTGGTGCTTTCCAGGCTAATAGGGCCCTCTTTGAGCCCGTAGCAACATGCTCGCTCCTCTGCCTCTCATGGAATGTGGCATTCCTAGTCATGATAACTTCAGCCAGGAGGGTGTCTGAGCTCAAGGCCTTGACATCTGAACCTCCATATAGAGTGTTCTGTAAGGACAAGGCCCAGTTGTGGCCTCATCCAGCCTTTCTGCCTAAGGTCATATTTCAGTTTCAAACAAGCCAGGATGTTTTCCTCCCAGTGTTCTACCCTGAGCCACATGCCAACAGCCGGGAGCAAAGGCTCCATTCCCTAGACATCGGATGGGAATTGGCTTTCTATATCAAAAGGACAAACCCATTTCGTAAATCAAACCAACTCTTTATCGTAATAGCAGACAGGATGAAGGGCCTCTTGGTTTCATCGCAGAGAATTTCATTGTGGATCACATTCTGCATTTGAACATTCTGTGTACCAGCCCATGTGCTGTCAATGCAGTCCACGAGGGTGCAGGCCTCCTCGGCTGTATTCCTGGCACATGTCCCTATACAGGAGATTTGCAGAGCCATGACATGGTCGTCGATTCACACGTTCACCTCACATTATGCCATCACTCAACAAGCCTGGGATTATACAGCATTCGGCAGGGTGGTGCTTCAATCAGCGATTCAGTGCAATCCGATCCCTCCTCCTGCGGTCTGCTTGGGAGTTACCTACTGGAAGAAAGGATGGTTACTTACCTTCGGTAACTGTTGTTCTTCAAGATGTGTTGCTCACCGCCATTCCAAGACCCACCTGCCTCCCCACTGTCGGAGCTGTGCCAGCAAGAAGCAACTGAAGAGGCAGTGGGTTGCCAGGGCCCAATATGCAGCACCATGAGGGCGCAACTCCAGGGGGTGCCTGGACCAACCTGATAGATACCACGGGGGAAAAAACCTTCTGGCTCCTAGGCATGCGGCCCGCACACACCTACTTGGAATGGCCACGAGCAACACCGCTCTAAGAACAACAGTTATGAAAGACTGATAACCGCCTTACGTTGTGCACAGCTCACAGTGAGATTTTGGTGGTACAGAACATTAGCACTCCAGTGTCTGAGGTCTTACTAATTTGGGACAGTAACTCAGTGCTCCTTTTAAAGAATGGGTTCCACCAAAAAGTGTCTTTGTAGAAAATCAAAAACTTTAATGCTTTTTGGCTCATCCTAACTTGCTCAAAAGTATTAAATAGTCTCTAAACTAAGGGATAGTCTCTGCTACTCTTCCTTGAGTCAGCTGCTGGGGATAGATGAGTATTGGTCCTTGGCCTGATAGATATAGTCCAAGCTTCTGTTTGTGTGAAGAGGAATTTTTTCCCCCGTAAGGGCCCAGCATGAGCTGTGGAGGGGGAATGCAGAGTCCCAGGGTTGGGATGTATTCAAAAGCCATGAACTACAAACCAGAGTGGAAGCTGCCAATAGCTCACAATCAAGCTCTGCTGCTCCTACAAATTTTCTGGAGAAGTGGAGGAAAGTCTTGTAAGAAGAGGGGCGGTCCAAAACCATCCTGGAGAACAAACAGCCTTCTTTTGGCAGGAGTTCATCTCCAGGTCAGCTAAGGAGTAGAATTTGTGCAGAGTTTGGCAACCTCCTTTGTAAAGCATGGACACACATCCGGTAATGGTCTCTCTACTGCTGTAGGTACTGGTAATAGCACTCCTAGCATGCAATGATTAGACATTGCAAAGTCAAGGTGCCACAACAGCCTCTAACAATGTCTTTAGTTTTATGGGTTTATTTTATATTTTCATCCTTAATATGGCTTCCCCTTTTAATAACATTCTAACTTGCTTGAATAGCTTCTTGTTTTCCAGCCATCTTGGTCTTCATTCTGATTCATCATAAACTGGATTGCTGTCTTCCCCTTACATGAGATCATCTAGAGCTCAGACTTACAGTCCCACCTGCAGCACCTGCTTGTGCTACTGTTCAGTTTCTCTTAGACTGTAGTCAGTTGCACTCGTCAGATGGACGCTGACTTTAGTCTCCTATGGAGGGCACCAGCCTTTTGTTTTATAAAACAACTCTCCATGCACTAAACCTGGAACAGCACTGGCAGTAACTGCCCTGCATTGTGCTGCCTCCTATACCAAGAGGGGGATGATCATGAGGAGTTACATGAGCCTGATCATTTGCTGATGGGATTTTAGGCTGAGCCTGCCCAGGGTTCCAGTTCTGGTGGCTGCTTGTGATATGGGCTCTTGACCTACTAGGAATCAAGCTGAGATGATCAGTGTTTCAGTTGGGTGATAACTTCAGTTTGTATCTGGCTAAACTAGATAATGGTGAGAGGCTGTAGGCCCATTGCCACCTGCCTGACTGTTTCCCCTGGCTGCTCTTCCTCCTACAGGTCATGTTTTTGTTAGAGTTTTAATTTGTACCTGGTGGATTTTGTAGTTTCTCCCACAGTCTCAGGTGGGATGCACACTCCAAAATGTAACATGAGGTTTAGTTTAGTTTGAGCTAGCAGCCAAGTTACAAGCCAGATAAGGATCTACCGCTTTTCCCTTTCCTTGCTTTCTCCCTCTCTCCCTTCAGAATCAATAGCATCCCAAACAGTAGATTTGCTGTTTTCATCTACTAAGCCTTACCTCTCCTGCCAGCCATGCTTGATTTCTCTGAATACTGCAGGACCCTCTTGTGGCAGACTAAACCACCAGATTCTAGCTCTGCAGAAAGCCCTGAGTCATCTGCCTTGGTTTCATTCACCATTGTCCTTTCTCAGTCCCCAAAGAGTGATCTTTCATTGTCTCCAGAGTTCAGAAATACTAGTCATGCACTACCCATGAAGGCCTGGAAATCACAGCTTTCAGGCTAGAACATTAATGCTCATTCCCTATCATACCAAGCTGCTATGCATAGAGTTGCCAAGGGGGGTTAGTTTAAATAAAAATCAGTTTGATTAGCACTCTGAAATGTCAGTTACTACTGACTGCCTGGGACAGCTGCTAATCTTGTCTGAATACATAGTGGAGAAATGCATGGTTCCTGGAATCCTCTCTCCGCTGGGACTCCTGAAGCTGACTCTTGCGGTATTGCAATGAGTAGGAATGTAGTTTGAAACTTTTTAGGAAGCTTTCTGAAAACACACATGCAAATAGGGTCACAGCATACTCTGTGGTGCAGCGGGGGAAGGGAGATGTTTAATTCCAAGGTGTACCTACATTTTGCAGCACAAGCCTCAGCTGATCACTCAAGAGGAGCCTTAGATCTTCCCCCTTATTCTAGTGTTCTGAATTAAACACACACACGCATAATATGTGCTCTCACATGGTTGAGCAGAAATTGTATGTTGAAATCAACCAGTGATTAAAACCCTGCATTTGCTCAGCTTTCTCCTTATGGTAGTTGAATACAGTGGCTGTACGTGGCCGTTCACTGCTTTACAGGCAGGGTGCTGTGCACCTGTTTTCAATCTAATAAGGCAATGAGCAGACCCATTGCGGGTGTGCTTAGATGTTGGCTGCAGGTGTGTTCTTTGTGCTGTCTCAGCTCCGCGCAGACAGCAGAGCTCAGTTAAACTGCCCGGTAAATCCATAGACTCTGTTTTAAGCGAAGGCACCTGGCCAGGTTTACTGTTGACGAAGCACGGTAATAGCAGCACCTGGCAGACTCTACGAGGATACTAAGACCTGTATGCCTGTGACAATGGACACAGCATAGTGTGTCTCAGGACTCAGGACTTTCCACTGCCCCCCTCAGCTGGCCAGAGACACATTTTTATACACTGATACAAACAAGTTAGTACTGCTCTTTTGACATAGTTACTGACTCCTTGCATCGATAGTTCTCACCCATCATCTTGTACATGTTCGATCAAAACATCTCTATGTACTGTCATCCTGACCTTCTCTTTTAGGAGGGGTCATTGTGTTCCTTGGGGAATGTTTTTGTACCATCCTTGATATCGGGGGTGTTCTGGTACCACTTGATATCGGGCTGTGTTTGCATGAGTACTCTGACTAGCACTTCTTAGGAATGTGTATTTCTGCAATATCAGCCCTCTTCTTGCCAAATTCTGTGAGCAAGTCCTGCCTCATACAAGGGCTTATGTCTCAGGCACTCTTCCTAATACAGCGGGGGTGGAGAAGAGATGCAATCATTAATCCTGTGAGTCTGTATTTGGTGGTTAAGAATCATTCTGGGATTGCATGTAAGCAGGAATTCTCCTTAGATGGGACACCTATACAGAGATTCACTCCTGCACAACACAGGCATGTGGAGGTGCTAAATCAATCTTTTTTTCTTAACAGAGAACATAACCAACTACAATGGGGAACGTCTTTGAAAAACTGTTTAAAAACCTCTTTGGGAAGAAAGAAATGCGAATTCTCATGGTAGGTCTGGATGCAGCAGGAAAAACCACCATCCTTTACAAACTTAAGCTGGGGGAAATTGTGACCACCATCCCAACAATAGGTAGGTTTTACTAATATATGGACTCCATTAGATTTGTGCAGTAAGGGAACGTAATCAGTGATTCACAAGGACTTTCTGACACACCAGTTTGTGAGCACTGTTGTGCCTTATAACAGGTCATGTAGTGTGGGTTGAGAGTGGCCAGAAGAACCTGGTATTAGAGTAGAGAGTTAAAGCACTTCTCTAACTTCACTGTAATGATCCCTGATTCTAAAAGGAGCAGAAAACCTCTTGTCCTAACACTGTTGTTAAATGTTTGATTAATGGGATGCATGGACTGAAATTTACAAAGAGGCAATATGGTCTAATGGTTCAGACTGGGGATTAGGAAATGGGAGATATGGGTTCTGTTCCCAATTCTGTCACAGACCCTAACCTTGGGCTAGGGATGTAAAAGGTTAACTGGTAAGCATTAGGCTTACTGTTAACCGGACCTTAACCGTTATCCCATGCGGGAGCCACGGAGCATGGGCACAGCCCGGAGAAGCCAGGCCAGAGCAACCCAGGCCACGGTGTGCAGCCGGCAGGGCCCTGGTCTCAGCAGGACCCTAGCCCCTGCTGCCCCACTCTGGCCTGCCATGGAATGACATCAGTTAACCAGTTAAATGATATAATTTTAATCATTTAACCGGTGAACTTTTTTAACCAATATTTACATCCCTACCTTGGGCCAGGGTGGATTGATTTTAAAACAAGGCAATTTAAATCACCAAGTGTAAAGCATCAATTTTAATCACCTTTTCCAGTTGTACTTCCTTTATTTTTCAAAGAAAGGTGCATTCTCACTGGTTTATATAATCATTAAAACATGTTGATGTACAACTAAATAGAGCCTTTACGCAAGATTTGGTAAATCTTTTTGCTACGTAGGAGGGTACCCTGTATACATTTATTTAAGCAATTATATAGCTTACTATTTTCAGTTTCTTATTAATTATACAATTTTAGTATGTTAGAAAATGGTAAATGATATACTGCTTATTAGATAATTAACTTTCCTCATGATTTTTGTCAAGCAGCATTAGGATGGCAACTGGAATTTTATTAAACACACAACAGCATATACAATTTATTAAACAAAACAACATTAAATGTTTTGGAAATGAGACAACCATCTCCTAAGTTATTTAGGCTGTTCTTCAAAATTTAAAACAACCAGATCTCATCCCCTCCTTATTTTCATTTGTAGTCTGGAAGAGATACAAGCTTTCTTGTTTTTTCATCTCCCAGTTGATTTCTCAACTTTGAATGAATTAGTCTAAATAAAAAAAAAAAATTCGTTCTGTGCCTACAAAAGAGGCAATTGCTGTCAGAAGCTGGTTTAGCCCTTCAACAAACTCTGGTTCCAGGTGCTTAGCTAGTGACTTCCACCAGTTCCGTGGTGTGACTTTTTTAAAACATCAGCCAACACCTACTGCTTGGATGGTCCCCTCTAGCCCTGATCTCTGTTATGGTTGGTATGACAGAGGTGATTATTAGATGCCCATGTCATAGCAGCAGGTTCTTCTGCAGCAGCTAGGCATCTAAATGAGGTGGAGCAAATGCGTGATCCACCTGCTTCTTTATTGCCTGCTGCTGAACTCTGTTGGTGCCTCTGTCTTTCTTCACTGGCTCTTGAAGTTCTTTGCAAATTTCAACAGCATCAGCAGCAGAGTAGCAATCTTTCTGCAGTTTGTTCTGGGCTATGGAAATAGGTTTCAAGCTATTCAGCATATCTTCTGCATTTCTCTTTAGCCCAATGTTGACTACTTTGGCTGCAATAGTTTCCTCTTTTTGTCTCCATTTTCTTCACAAATTATTAGAATAGGCCAGTTCTTAATAAATAGCTCAAAAGTCACTCACTGAATTCCATCATACATCTTGGAAGAGAATGAGTTTAGATCCTCCTCTCTCCAGGGAAGCTGAAGCAAAGTGGAAGTGCTTTTCAATTTCAAAAATGTTTTCCTTTATTCCTGGAGTTGTTCTTAACTTTAAAAGATGCATCAAATGAGCACAGCACCCTTTTTAGTATAAGTTTCAGGTTCCCTTCATTCTTTGTCTAGATTTCTTTTCCTCTGTGCTACATTTGCAGCATGACAAAGCTATGCACTTGACGTTTGAATTTTTGTTCACAGTTAGTTATAGCTTTCACTACTAAATCTGCTATATAGGCACTTCCTGATGTATCAGTTGTTTATCTTATAGAAACAACCCCATCTTCTGCACATATTACTGGATTATTGTGTACATTGCTCCACCCATCAAGATTCAGATTAACGAATTTCGTATTAACATGTTTTGCACACTTCCTTCTCAGTGTATCCAGCAACCTTCCAGCTCTGCCGGGTGGAGTGTAGCCTGGTCATAATGATTGACTCATGTCAATTAAATGTTTGTTCTAAAACAAGACTAAAGGGAAAAATTGTTCCATGAATGAACCAAACACACTTTTCATCTATGGAGTCTGGCTGGAATTTGCTCTTCATGCTTATGAACTCCTCCATGGTTTCTCTGGGTGATGGGGGGTTTTTTCTTTAAATACACTCAGGTAATTTGTCTGTTTAGTTACAGCTCTGCTGATGGGACCGGCAGATGATGAAGCTGTAGATATTGCAAATAAGTGTTCAATTCCCTTCGTCTAACCTAGACCATCGAAACAATGTTTTGTTTTTTTTAAAAAGTCACTCTATTACTCAGTGCAGGGTTTTTGTTTTAAAGGTCAGTGAAAGATTCCTCCTACAGCCGTTTGTCTCACTGTTTAAATATATAACTTATTCTAAACCCAGTTTGATAGGGGAAATAATAAATCATAAGGATTATATAAATCTATCTAACACCCTAGCTCTAGCAACATACCAAACAGCTTGGGAAAAAAAATTTAATGTTAAAATTCATAAAGTCCTAATAAAACTATACTTTTGAAGAGGAAATCTTCCCCTAGGATGGTTGATTATGTTGAGCAATAAAAAATCATTTCAGAAGTCCGGCAGTGACAGTGAAAATGTAACTGATAAATACTCCCACAACAAACATTTTGAAATTCATAAGTAATACACCAAAAACACACTTATGACCATCTAAGTGATCATTTCATAGACTATTAGCATTGGAAGAGACACCTCAGGAGGTCATCTAGTCCCATCCCCTGCTCAAAGCAGGACCAACCCCAACTAAATCATCCCAGCAAGGGCTTTATCAAACCGGGCCTTAAAAACCTCTAAGCAGGGAGATTCCAGCACCACCTCCCTAGGTAACCCATTCCAGTGCTTCACCACCCTCCTAGTGAAATAGTGTTTCCTAATATCCAACTTAGACCTCCCCCACTGCAACTTGAGACCATTGCTTCTTGTTCTGTCATCTGCCACCACTGAACAACTGAGCTCTATCTTCTTTGGAACCCCCCTTCGGGTAGTTGAAGGCTGCTATCAAATCCCCCCTCATTCTTCTCTTCTGTAGACTAAACAAGCCCAGTTCCTTCAGCTTCTCCTCGTAAGTCATGTGCCCCAGCCCCCTAATCATTTTCATTGCCCTCTACTGGACTCTCTCCAATTTGTCCACATCCCTTCTGAGTGGGGCGGGGGGTCCAAAACTGGATGCAGTACTCCAGATGTGGCCTCACCAGTGATGAGTAGAGGGGAATAATCACGTCCCTCAATCTGCTGGCAATGCTCCTACTAATGCAGCCCAATATGCTGTTGGCCTTCTTGGCAACAAGGGCACACTGCTGACTCATAGCCAGCTTCTCATCCACTGTAATTCCCAGGTCCTCTTCTGCAGAACTGCTGCTTAGCCAGCCGGTCCTCAGTCTGTAGCGGTGCATGGGATTCTTCCTTCCTAAGGTCTCTGACTTTCTTCCCATGCAGGTTTCAATGTGGAGACTGTAGAATACAAAAACATAAGCTTCACAGTCTGGGATGTGGGTGGCCAAGACAAAATCAGACCCCTCTGGCGACACTATTTCCAGAACACACAAGGTAAGTACACGTATTTAAACCGCATACGTACTGTGACTGTCACTTGGCTAAATGCGGTCAGCCTTGTGCATGAGACTGTTCAGGCCTTGGCCGTGGCTTCTCTAAGCCAACAAACGTCAGTCTTATATCTTGTCTTTCACTTCTCCCTCTGTGCCACTCTTTAATTCTTTACCTAGTTCTGGAGTGGCTGCTATGGTCTCCATAGTTAAGGTTTCTGTTTTAAAGCACTTTTTGAAACCACTCTTACCTGCCACACACACAGTTAAATCAATGTGACTGACATGGCAGTTCAGAGCCTGGATAGAGCCTTTTGTGTAAGTCCCCGGTAATTTAGTGAAGGGTTTCCTGCGATACAGCCCACACCTCCAAAATGGCCTATTTAAGAAATGCTTTTATTTGTGCAGCAATTGTGAGCATGGAGGCCTTGAAAAGGATCCACATCCAGTTGATGCTGGATGCCCTCTGCTGAATTTTAGCACCTCGCTCTGGAAACAAGATCAAACCAAGGTGGAAGTGTTGGAGTTTAGGTTTTGGCTCTGCAGAGCAAGTTGCTGGACTGCAGTGAGCCAGGCACGTTTTACAGTCCTGTGCACAGACTCTACTCCTTAGCTTACTCTAAGATGCACTGCTGACAAAACAGGCAGTTTGTTCAGTGATGGTTTTAGACTGCCTCTGCTTACTAGGCCTTAAAAACATTGGGAGACCCAAGTAGCTGGTTGGTTGTCCAGACAAAACTGTCCCAGAATCATATGATGCTGTGGCTTTGCTTGTGACAGTGATGGCCCAGGGTAGGCATTACTTTAACAGGCCTACAAAGAGGCAGTAGGGTTAGCTTTTTCTTGCAGCCTGCGGTAGAAATTGTCAGTTTCAATTTGACACTTTCAGAAATTGGGGTCTTTGGTTAAAATAAGATTGGCTGGGATGACACTATCAATACTCCAACTTTACTTGGGTTTTACCAGGAGTGGAGGCTTGAGGAATTAGCCTTGCACAAGGTGAAAATTCATCGTCTTTGGCTGTGTAATTGAAAGGACATGTTAGCTAATTTTTTCCTTCTCTGTGAACTAGGTCAAAGTGTGATGGAAGACCCACTAGTGACTATAGCCAAGATAGTCAGAGACACAACCCCATGCCCCAGGTGTCCCTAAACCCCCAACTGCCAAAAGCCGGGACTGGACAGCTGGGGTGGATCACTTGAAATTGCCATGTTCTGTTCATTCCCTTTGAAGCATCTGGCCAGTGTCCGAGGATAC
The DNA here is from genome assembly GCF_965152235.1 of Eretmochelys imbricata. Taxonomy (NCBI): domain Eukaryota; kingdom Metazoa; phylum Chordata; order Testudines; family Cheloniidae; genus Eretmochelys; species Eretmochelys imbricata. The sequence continues at coordinate 2,861,996 of NC_135598.1, read as the reverse complement.
TGGGCTAGATGGACCATTGGTCTGACTCTATATGGCCCTTCTTATGTGACCTAGTTATTACTGAACACTGATTGCATCTCTCCTCTTACTCCTGCTTAGGCTTAATCTTTGTAGTGGACAGCAATGATAGGGAGAGAGTGAATGAAGCAAGAGAAGAACTCACCAGAATGTTGGCAGAAGACGAGCTCCGGGATGCCGTTTTACTAGTGTTTGTAAACAAACAGGTGAGGTGTCTCCTGATCCCTATCTTTTCTAGGTCTTCATGGATGGCCCTTGTGATTGCCAGCATTGGCAGTCTTTAAATCTTCTGCAAGATCTGCTCTAGTTCAAAAGGAATTATTGTGGAGCAGTTCCAGGGCCTGTATTACACAGGATGTCAGACCAGATGATCACAATGGTTGCTTCTGGCTTTGGAATCTCTGATCCTAACCAGGAAAAGGTTCCAGGCTAGACAGTGAACTGGCTGTGGGGAATGAAAATATTTATCTTCTGAAACTGGAACTACCCTATGAGTTCTTGCTAGTGCATAGCCCTGGTGCAGTCTCTGCCTGGGAGAGATTAGGTGGGGTGGAGGAACTCCTGCATAGGTGAGATTGATGTTTTCGGACTTCTTGTAATTCAGCCTTTTTGAAATTTTGCTGCTCTGGGAAGAGTAAATCTTAATTTAGTGGAGCAAATATCCTTAGCATCTTAATTATCCTCATGAGGAGGGTGGGCAAATGGTATTTATACCTGAGCTGGTAAAATTTCAGTTGTTCTTGCAAGGCTGATCTGTTGTCACTCTGCCCCACTCCTGCTGTCAATGTCTAGATTAGATTCTTCCAACTACATTCAGCTCTTCAGTTAAAATTTGCTTGTAATCCATGCCAGCCTTACAATACTTGCCTGACATTCCCTCTGGTTCTTCCAGCCATTTTGCCTACCTGCTTAGGAATGTAGGAGTCATTAGTTCATTAGTGTGGCAGGCACAGCAAATCCAAATGACAAGTCAGACCTGTTCATACTGAAATTCATAGTCAGGCATAGGCTCATCTCCCCATCGTAGCAGACTTCAGTTAGTTGCTTCACTTTCATCTAACCTTTCAGGTGTCCCTAAAACACTTGAAGTAAGTTGGGTTTAGATAGCAGACTGATGCAGGACCCCACTAAATTAAATTAAAAAATTAGTTCCCTCTAATTTTTTCCATCCGTATGCAGAATGAATTTTGTTATGTGCACCAATATCGAGGTGATGTGTCCCACCAGTAGAAACAAAAATCCTAGATATAATATATACTTTTTTAAAAGTTATCATAGGGATAATTACTCCAGCCAGGACAGGCATTTTAGTACTCACTACTCAAAGGATTAAATTTAAGCATAAGAGAAATAAAATGATGAAATGCACAGACCAGCCAAAACACTAAAATAGCAGCACTTCGAAAGAATAACATTACAGAGAAAGTGTGTGCATTGCAGGAAGTATCAAGAGGTAACAACAACAATAATACAAGTATGTGTTGGGAGGGGGGTGGGGGGGTGTGTAGAAAGAGGGGCATGGGGGGTGTGGGTGTGACTATGAGAGAGTGTCTGTCTGAGACAGTGACGGGGGGGTGAAGAGACACGGTGAATGTGTGAAGAGAGGCAGCGATTGTGTCTGAGACTGTGTGAGAGAGAGAGAGACAGCCTCAGTTAGCTGGCAAGGATTTGGTAGTTTTGACAGAGCTCCACTGTGTACCGAGAGCTCTCTAGTTAAAGAACTGCGTTGGAATGTCCTGCCTTGTTTCAGTTTAAACGTTTAATCTTAATGTGTTTCAGTGGCTGCAAAGCATTTTTAGTTATAACATTCTGTGTGATTAAACTTCCCTTTAGGACCTTCCCAATGCCATGAATGCTGCAGAGATCACCGACAAACTTGGCTTGCATTCCCTTCGTCAGAGGAACTGGTACATCCAAGCAACATGTGCCACCAGCGGAGACGGGCTTTATGAGGGATTGGACTGGCTCTCCAACCAGCTCAAAAATCAGAAGTGATCAATTCCCTGAGCATCTCATCAGAACCAGCCAGCCTCTGCTGTGTGTGTGTGCATGTGTGTGTCAGAGGGGGAGAGAGATCACACAGGTGTGCACGTCTGGGAGTGGGAGCAGCTTTCTCACACTGTGCCTTAAACATGCTGTAAAATAAAACCAATAGTATTCTATTTTAAACACTACCTTCCATAGCTTTGAACGTAGCATTTTTACACCAGCAAGCAGAACTTAGGGTATTCAATGGGACATGATTGGAAAAAGGACCCTCAGCAACTGAAGGACAAGAAAACTCCATTTTACACGCCAGGTTATCATTGCAGTTGTCTCATGCGAGTTTTGTGTTTCCCCATTACCAGTGCAGTCTGTTGCAGTGTATAGTTTGATCTCCTTCCTTCATCATTTTTCAGTAGAATAATTTTACTCTTTCTGAATGTTGCCATAGGACTATATACCAGCATGTTACTCAGTATTTCAAACCTCTGACCCACGCAACTTTCTGTAAAGCGAGATGTCTCTTCTGGTTCAGTTGAACAGTAGCATAGACAGTGTGTTCTGTGGTGGGAACTGTGTAATTTACTCTGCTGTGTAGAACATACCTCATTGTAAAGTAATTTGTTTGGGGGGGTTGTGGGGCTTCTTTGGATCAAGGTTTCCCTAGCTCCAGTCATATATTAGCCCCTCTAGCTAATTCCTCTCTTGTGGGATGGCAGAAGCTCAGCTTGGGCGGAAGGATCAGACGTCTAGACAGGCCAAGTGACTTATTTCACAAAAGACCTTAGTTACTGGTATCCGTTAGAATCTCCATCGGCAGGCTGGAAACGAGGCTTCTGAGATTACTGCTCCCACTCCTGCTTTGTACAAAACATCCTATGCTCCCTTGGAACGGATAGCGATGTCTTGTATGGTTATCAATTCTAACTACCACTTTAGGTTATCTCTGTTGCAGGAACCCTATCAGTCTGTGAACGTCAGTTATTTGGTGTCAAGGGGGAGAAAGGAATCTAATGATAAAGGGGATTTGGGGGACATGCATGGAGACTAGACTGGAGCAGCCTGGCTAGTGCTATGTAAGCAATTCTCATGTTCAAAAAATCCATTCCAGTTTCAGCAAAACATATGTGGTTTGGCAAACGCTGCACTGTGTCTGATGTCATTGGGTGGGTCAAAAGTACTCTTCCGCCACTTGCGTTTGCCATTCTCACATGAAGTCTCCACTATCTCCTCATCCCTTTTGGTCCCAATGTGGAAGAACAGGCTGGTGCCCCTCTTCTTCCATTGATAGTAATGCTTTGCAGTGAACAGAATGTGCAGTTACTCCTTTGCCTCTTTTAAAAAAAAAATAAATAAAAAATGGAGGGGACCCAGTGGAAGGAGAGAATGTCTGTCAGTCTTTTAACCATTTGAAATCTACTTGGACTATTGAGAAAATGAAGCAGAAATGTCTTTTTAATAGAAAAGTTTCATATATTCATGTTCAAAAATGTACATCTATAAAAATACTACGGGGGGGTGGGGGAAGAAGTGAAGTGTGAATCAGATACAAGCCAAATGTGGATTTGGTTTTTGAACCATGTTGTAACTTCTCTGAGAAGTGCACTGTAATAAAGAGACTCTGTCTTGGAACAAGGAATGGGCTTGTGGTTGATGGCAGCCATATTCTTTTGTACACATGCATCCCTGTCAACAGTCCAAACTAAGAACACCAATCTTATTCCTGCAGTTCCTTATCTACTGATCAAGGAATCTTTCTCCCCGCACCATGCTCAAGGGAGCTGGTAGGTACAAAATTCTTTAATCTGTCCCAGATTTGCTCTGGGAACACAATTTTAGAACTTTGGTCTCTTCTGTTCCTGCAGGACTGGAAGTGTGGTGTGCATGTATAGTAGAGCATCTGTGCTCTGCACTACCGTGCCTGAAGGAGCTAGATAGACCACAGAAAATGCATTTGGGAGGGCTGAAGGAAGCTGCCTTTTTCTGAAAGATTCCTCCCTCGGTGCCCAGCAGAGGAGCTGGGATTCATCTTGGGGAGCTTCTTTTTCAGTATTGTAGGGCAAAGGGGAGACAACTGCCTTGGGGGATCAGGATACAGCATATATGCTGTCATGTCAGCCAGGGCTGCTTTCTGCTCCCTGTTGCCTCCTTTTTCCATTTCTGCAGCTATACGCTACAGCTGGTTTTTGTAGAGATGGCTCACCAGCTGACCTAGCCACACAGCAAGAAGGGCTCTGAAGAACTCTGCCTGCTTGCATGCTGTGCTGACCACTGCTTGGTCTATTTCACAGAGCTTAAGGCCAGAAGGGACCATTATTACACCATTTAGTCTGACCTCCTGGGTCTGATGAACCATTACATTTTGCTTGGATACCACTATATTCAGCACAAAAACTTCCATTAAACTAAAGCTTTTCAGTCTTCAGGAGACTAAGCTGTGTCAAGAACAGCAGAGACTGATTTCAGAGTGGCAGCCATTTTAGTCTATCAGCAAAAAGAACAGGAGGACTTGTGGCACCTTAGAGACTAACAAATTTATTTGAGCATAAGCTTTCGTGGGCTAAAACCCACTTCATTGGATGCGTGCCTGTCAGGGTTCCCTCCCGACTCTGAACTCTAGGATACAGATGTGGGGACCCATATGAAAAACCGCCTCAGCTTATTTTTACCAGCTTAGGTTAAAACTTGTTCAAGGCACAAATTCTTTGCCCTTGGAGGGTACACTGCCACCACCAAGTGATTTAACAAAGAATCCGGGAAAGGACCACTTGGAGTTCCTATTCCCCCAAGCCCTTACACCCCCTTTCCTGGGGAGGCTTGAGAATAATATCCTAACTAATTGATTACCAAGTGATCACAGACTCAAACCCCTGGGTCTTAGGACAATAGAGAAATCAGTCAGGTTCTTAAAAGAAGGATTTTATTTTAAAAAAAAAAGTAAAAATTACCTCTGTAAAATCAGGATGGAAAATAACTTTACAGGGTAACAAAAGATTCAAAAACACAGCAGAACTTCCTCTAGGCTTAGTTTCAAAGTTACAAAAAACAGGAATGAACCTCCCTCCAGCAAAGGAAAAATTCACAAGCAGAACAAAAGATAATCTAACACACCTTGCCTGGCTTTTACTTACAATTTCTGTAATATGAGAGACTTTTAGGATGGTTTATAGAAGGAGTTTTCTGACCTGGTGCTTCTTTGCTTCTCAAGAGAACACACAAAACAAAGCCTTCCTCCCCCCCACCCCCCCAAGATTTGAAAGTATCTTCCTTCCCCATTGGTCCTTTTGGTCAGGTGCCAACCACATTATCTGAGCTTCTTAACCCCTTAGAATCATAGAATATCAGGGTTGGAAGGGACCCCTGAAGGTCATCTAGTCCAACCCCCTGCTCGAAGCAGGACCAATTCCCAGTTAAATCATCCCAGCCAGGGCTTTGTCAAGCCTGACCTTAAAAACTTCTAAGGAAGGAGATTCCACCACCTCCCTAGGCAACGCATTCCAGTGTTTCACCACCCTCTTAGTGAAAAAGTTTTTCCTAATATCCAATCTAAACCTCCCCCACTGCAACTTGAGGCCATTACTCCTCGTTCTGTCATCTGCTACCATTGAGAACAGTCTAGAGCCATCCTCTTTGGAACCCCCTTTCAGGTAGTTGAAAGCAGCTATCAAATCCCCCCTCATTCTTCTCTTCTGCAGGCTAAACAATCCCAGCTCCCTCAGCCTCTCCTCATAAGTCATGTGTTCTAGACCCCTAATCATTTTTGTTGCCCTTCGCTGGACTCTCTCCAATTTATCCACATCCTTCTTGTAGTGTGGGGCCCAAAACTGGACACAGTACTCCAGATGAGGCCTCACCAATGTCGAATAGAGGGGGATGATCACGTCCCTCGATCTGCTCGCTATGCCCCTACGTATACATCCCAAAATGCCATTGGCCTTCTTGGCAACAAGGGCACACTGCTGACTCATATCCAGCTTCTCGTCCACTGTCACCCCTAGGTCCTTTTCCGCAGAACTGCTGCCTAGCCATTCGGTCCCTAGTCTGTAGCGGTGCATTGGATTCTTCCATCCTAAGTGCAGGACCCTGCACTTATCCTTATTGAACCTCATCAGATTTCTTTTGGCCCAATCCTCCAATTTGTCTAGGTCCTTCTGTATCCTATCCCTCCCCTCCAGCGTATCTACCACTCCTCCCAGTTTAGTATCGTCCGCAAATTTGCTGAGAGTGCAATCCACACCATCCTCCAGATCATTTATGAAGATATTGAACAAAACCGGCCCCAGGACCGACCCCTGGGGCACTCCACTTGACACCGGCTGCCAACTAGACATGGAGCCATTGATCACTACCCGTTGAGCCCGACAATCTAGCCAGCTTTCTACCCACCCTATAGTGCATTCATCCAGCCCATACTTCCTTAACTTGCTGACAAGAATACTGTGGGAGACCGTGTCAAAAGCTTTGCTAAAGTCAAGAAACAATACATCCACTGCTTTCCCTTCATCCACAGAACCAGTAATCTCATGATAAAAGGCGATTAGATTAGTCAGGCATGACCTTCCCTTGGTGAATCCATGCTGGCTGTTCCTGATCACTTTCCTCTCATGCAAGTACTTCAAGATTGATTCTTTGAGGACCTGCTCCATGATTTTTCCAGGGACTGAGGTGAGGCTGACTGGCCTGTAGTTCCCAGGATCCTCCTTCTTCCCTTTTTTAAAGATTGGCACTACATTAGCCTTTTTCCAGTCATCCGGGACTTCCCCGGTTCGCCACGAGTTTTCAAAGATAATGGCCAATGGCTCTGCAATCACAGCCGCCAATTCCTTCAGCACTCTCGGATGCAACTCGTCCGGCCCCATGGACTTGTGCACGTCCAGCTTTTCTAAATAGTCCCTAACCACCTCTATCTCCACAGAGGGCTGGCCATCTCTTCCCCATTTTGTGATGCCCAGCGTAGCAGTCTGGGAGCTGACCTTGTTAGTGAAAACAGAGGCAAAAAAAGCATTGAGTACATTAGCTTTTTCCACATCCTCTGTCACTAGGTTGCCTCCCTCATTCAGTAAGGGGCCCACACTTTCCTTGGCTTTCTTCTTGTTGCCAACATACCTGAAGAAACCCTTCTTGTTACTCTTGACATCTCTCGCTAGCTGCAGCTCCAGGTGCGATTTGGCCCTCCTGATTTCATTCCTACATGCCCGAGCAATATTTTTATACTCTTCCCTGGTCATATGTCCAACCTTCCACTTCTTGTAAGCTTCTTTTTTATGTTTAAGATCCGCTAGGATTTCACCGTTAAGCCAAGCCGGTCGCCTGCCATATTTACTATTCTTTCGACTCATCGGGATGGTTTGTCCCTGTAACCTCAACAGGGATTCCTTGAAATACAGCCAGCTCTCCTGGACTCCTTTCCCCTTCAAGTTAGTCCCCCAGGGGATCCTGGCCATCCGTTCCCTGAGGGAGTCGAAGTCTGCTTTCCTGAAGTCCAGGGTCCGTATCCTGCTGCTTACCTTTCTTCCCTGCGTCAGGATCCTGAACTCAACCAACTCATGGTCACTGCCTCCCAGATTCCCATCCACTTTTGCTTCCCCCACTAATTCTACCCGGTTTGTGAGCAGCAGGTCAAGAAAAGCGCCCCCCCTAGTTGGCTCCTCTAGCACTTGCACCAGGAAATTGTCCCCTACGCTTTCCAAAAACTTCCTGGATTGTCTATGCACCGCAGTATTGCTTTCCCAGCAGATATCAGGAAAATTAAAGTCACCCATGAGAATCAGGGCATGCGATCTAGTAGCTTCCGTGAGCTGCCGGAAGAAAGCCTCATCTACCTCATCCCCCTGGTCCGGTGGTCTATAGCAGACTCCCACCACTACATCACTCTTGTTGCACACACTTCTAAACTTAATCCAGAGACACTCAGGTTTTTCTACAGTTTCGTACCGGAGCTCTGAGCAGTCATACTGCTCCCTTACATACAGTGCTACTCCCCCACCTTTTCTGCCCTGCCTGTCCTTCCTGAACAGTTTATAACCAACCTCCTTGCAAGTAAGGAGGAATTCTAGGCTACCCTTAGCTGTATGGTTATGACAATGCTAGACTAACAAATTTATTTGATCATAAATAAATCACACGAAAGCTTATGCTCAAATAAATTTGTTAGTCTCAAAGGTGCCACAAGTCCTCCTAATTCTTTTAGAAGAGACTGAGTAGCCACCACTGCCCAAGGCCCTGGCAGTGACAGGAAATGGATTAGGTGAGAGATTCCTAGATCATCCCAGTAGGTGAACCACACTCCATGTTGTAAAGGAAGGCAAAAAAAACCAAAAAATCCAGCTCCCTGCCACTGTGACCTGGGGGAAAATTCCTTTCCAACACCACATGCGGTGATGAATTGGACCCTGAGCATGTGAGCAAAACACACCAGCCAGGCATCTAGAAAGGATTCTCTGTGCCACCTCAGAGCACTGCTTCTGCCCCCTCTAGGGTCTTGTCTCTAGCTGTAGCCAATCTCTGATGCTTCAGAGGAACGTGGGGGAAAAAATCCAGAACATATGTGGCCAAGTATGCAGTGAGGGACAAATTCCTTTCTGATCCCTACAGGTGACCAGCTGAAGCCTAGAAACATGTGATATTAGTCATGTTCTTAATGCAGCGCTGCAAGTATTATGGAGTCAGTCCTGTTCTCCACATGGAAGGAGATGAACAGGGGGACTTAGATTCACAGATTCCAAGGCCAGATGGGACCACCACGAACACTTAGCCTGACACCCCTTTTCCCCCTCCACCCACCCCGACAGGCTATAGAATTTCTTCCAGAAGCTGGATTGAAACATACCTTTTTAGAAAGAGATCTAATATCATCTTAGATGTCAAGTGCTTGTGAGTTCACCACCTCCCTTGATAAACTATTCTAATAATAAACCACATTCATGGTGAGAAAGCTGCATCTTATTTCAAGGTTCTAGCTATTGCAGGAGTCTCAAACATGTGGCCCGAGGAGTTATTTCCAGCGGCCCGCCAAACTCCCCTCTCCCCCGGCTCCTGCTGCTCCGCCTACCTTCCAGCACTTTCCCACCGCCAAACAGCTGTTTGGCGGCACTTAGGACTTTCCAGGAGGGAGTGGGGAGGAGCGCAGATGTGGCACACTCAGGGGAGGAGGCGGAGAAGAGGTGGGGTGGGGATTTGGGGAAGGGGTTGTATCTCCTATCCATGTGTCATGCCTAGATGCCATGATCACCTCTCAACGTTCTCTTTGATAAACTGAATAGATTTAGCTCAGCATTTCTCAAATGGGTCTGAGGACCCCTGGAGGTCCCCAAGGGAACCCCTGGGGATCCACAGGCCCCACTGATCAACTCCTCTTCCTCCCAGCGCCTCCTGCTCGCTAAAAGTCCGGTGGCGCACCAGGGCTAAAGCAGGAATCCTACCTTCCCGAGCCCCGCGCTGCTCCCGGAAGTGGCCGGCACGTCCTGGGAGGCCAAAGGGTCTCCTTGTGCTGCCCTGAGCGCTGATTCCACAGCTCCCATTGGCCGGGAACTGTGGCAAATGAGAGCTGTGGGGGTGGTGTCTGCGGGCAGGGGCAGCACGTGGGAGACCCCCTGTCCTCCCGCAAGCACACACCTGGGAGCTACTGCCAGAGAGATATGCCAGTCGCTTTTGGGAGCCGCCCAAGGTAAATACCACCCAGCCAGAGCCCTCATCCCCTCCCTCACCCCAACCCCTGCCACAGCCTGGTGAAAGTGAGTGAGGGTGGGGGAAGCAAGTGACGGGGGGGGGGTGGAGTGAGTGGGTGCAGGGCCTTGGAAAAGGGGCAGGGCAGGGACATGGCCTCGGGCCAAGGGCTGAGCTGGAGGAGCTTGGGGTTCCTGAACATTTTTTCATCAAAATGGGGGTCCTTGGGTTGCTAAAGCTTGAGAACTGTGATTTAGCTTCTTAACTGGTTAAAAGATAGGAAACAAAGGGAAGGAATAAATTATCAGTTTTTGGAATGAAGAGAGGTAAATAGTGGTGTCCCCCAGGGGTCTGTCCTAGTTAACATATTCATAAACCATCCTAGTTAACATATTCATATACCATCTGGAAAAAGGGGTAAACAGTGAGGTGGCAAAATTTGCAGATGATACAAAACTACTCATGATAGTTAAGTCTGAGGCAGACTGCGAAGAGCTACAAAAGGATCTCACAAAACTGGGTGACTGGGCAACAAAATGGCAGATGAAATTCAATGTTGATAATGTAATGCAAAGTAATGCAGATTGGAAAACATAATCCCAGCTATACATATAAAATGATGGGATCTAAATTAGCTGTTACCACTCAAGAAAGAGCTCTTGGAGTCATTGTGGATAGTTCTCTGAAAACATCCCCTCAATGTGAAGTGGCAGTCAAAAAAGCAAACAGAATGCTGTGAATAATTAAGAAAGGGATCAATAATAGGACAGAAAATATGCCTCTATATAAATCCATGGTACGCCCACACCTTGAATACTGCGTTCAGATGTGGTCACCCCATCTCAAAAAAGATATATTGGAATTGGAAAAGGTTCCGAAAAGGGCAACGAAAATGGTTAGGGGTATAGAATGGCTTCTGTATGAGGAGAGATTAATAAGACTGGGACTTTTCATCTTGGAAAAGAGGCAACTAAGGGGATATGATAGAGGTCTATAAAATCGTGAGTGGTATAGAGAAAGTAAACAAGGAAGTGTTATTTACTATCTCATAATACAAGAGCAAGGGGCCACCAAATGAAATTAATAGGCAGCAGGTTTAAAACAAATACAAGAAAGTATTTTTTCATGCAACGCACTGTCAACCTCTGGAACTCCTTGCCAGAGGGTGTTGTGAAAGCCAGTACTATAACGGAGTTCAAAAGAGAGCTAGATAAATTCATGGAGGATAGGTCCATCAATGGCTATTAGCCAGGATGGGCAGGAATGGTGTCCCTAGCCTCTGTTTGCCAGAAGCTGGGATTGGGTGACAAGGCATGGATCACTTGATGATAACCTGTCTGTCCATTCCCTTTGGGGAACCTGCCATTGGCCACTGTTGGCAGACAGGATACTGGGCTTGATGGACCTTTGGTCTGACCCAGTGTGGCCATTCTTATGTGCATAAATGTCACATCATAAGGCTCATTTTCTAGCCCCTGGACCATTTTTGTGGGGCTCCTTTGAACTCTCTCCAATATTTCTGAATTCTTGAAGAGGGGACACCAGAGCTGGACACTTCTCAGTGTGCTCAAGAGCCCTTTTTACTGCAGCACTGCACTGAAACCACCTGCTGAGATAATTTATCTACGATGAGTTCTCAATCCTTTTCCCATCATGTTAGGTATAACCTGTTTTCTTGGTTCCCACATTTATTATCTTGTATTGGCTGTGTTAAAACACATTTTGTTGCTTTGTTACCACTTTATCGGGTGATTCAGATCACTCTAGCAGTATCCTGTCCTCATGATTTACTGACCCCAAATCTCTGTGTCATCTGCAAACTTTACCAGCAAAAATTTGGTATCATTGTCTAGATCATTGATAACAATAGTAGCTAGCATTGGACTAAAATCCCTGGGGGACTCCACTGAAAACAACTCCACTTATTCATGTATCTCCTCATTGACCGCTACATTTTGAGATCTATCTGAAAACCAGTTTTTAATCCATCTAATGGGTGTCCTGTTAATTCCATGTCATGGAAGATTTTTTTAATCAAAATGTGTTCTGGTACAAAGTCAAATGTCTTAGAGAAATCCAAGGAAACTATATCAATACAGTTACCTTTATCAAACAGATCTATAATCCTTTAAAAAAAAAACAAAAAAGCAACAGGTTTCTCTGACAAGCCCTTGCTTCTATGAAACCATGCTTACTGCATGGAGTACATTTTTAGCCTCTGATTCTTTGTTAATGAAGTCCTGAATTAGCCATTCCATTATTTTACCTGGGATTGGTGTCAGGCTAATTGCTCTGGCTCCCCTGGCTAACCCCTTTTGCCCTTTTTAAATATTGGAACTATGTTGACAATTCTCCAACTCTTTCGAATTTCCGCAAATGAATTAAATATTAGCATTACTGGTTTCAGAGAGCTCCTCACCTGGTTCCTTTAAGGTTCATGGGGTAAGTTGCTGGGCCTGGTGATCTGGAAATGTTTGATTTTTAGCAGATGCTTCCTCTCATCCTCTGCCATTCTGGCTGGTAAATTCCATCACCAATAACTTGGCATAAACCAAATCCCATTGCATTTTTGACTGTCCTACAAACATATGTCTGATTTGCTGCCCAAACATTTACCTGCTGTTTCTAAGGTGTCCCCTCGGTGAATCTTTCAGATTATTTTCCCCATATGCATTTCCCCATGCTGCATTTTTCCATGAGTCTCCCACCATTGTTTTCTAAACACGTTTCTAACCTCTCTGGCTCCTTTTATATTGAATCCTTGTCCTCTTACTCCCCTCCCCACTTAACACCCTCGGTGTACTGTGCTAATGTTGTTTTACTCTCTGCTCTTCCAGATCACTCCCCAAAATGAACAAATGGGACCTATCAGAGCTCCCTGTGATCTCTCTAACCCAGTCGCTCTCAACCTATTTACCACTGTGGGCCTCCTACGCAGCTCTCTGGGTGTTGTGGGCTATATCCACACACTATACATACTAGCTGTGTGGCCCAGAAGATGTCACATGGGCCACAGCTGGGTGCTGATTGGACCACAGTCAGGCCGTGGGAGCTGTTAAACGATAAGATCCTGATGCCCCTGCTGATCTGTTGGAAAATAGACAGTATGGTAAAGAGAGGCTGCTGTGAAGGATTCGGGGAAGCCATACTGCCTCATGACACCTGAGCGAGCAGAAGTGGAGGACAGAATCTTAGCAGCAGAAGAGCTTTGTAGCACTAGCCTGCCAGTAATCTCAATTTGTAAACCCAAAATTATATGGTCTTGCACTGTATAAAAATGTATATAGCATTGTCATAAATATAGAGGGAAGAGTAGCATAAAATCCCTCCTTGGCAGCTGTACTGAATCGCCTTACCTGTAAGGGGTTAAACAGTTCAAATAACCTAGTTATGACTTATGAGGAGAGGCTGAGGGAACTGGGATTGTTTAGTCTGCAGAAGAGAAGAATGAGGGGGGATTTGATAGCTGCTTTCAATTACCTGAGAGGTGGTTCCAGAGAGGATGGTTCTAGACTATTCTCAGTGGTAGAAGAGGACAGGACAAGGAGTAATGGTCTCAAGTTGCAGTGGGGGAGGTTTAGGTTGGATATTAGGAAAAACTTTTTCACTAGGAGGGTGGTGAAACACTGGAATGCGTTCCCTAGGGAATCTCCTTCCTTAGAAGTTTTTAAGTCAGGCTTGACAAAGCCCTGGCTGGGATGATTTAATTGGGGATTGGTCCCGCTTTTGAGCAGGGGGTTGGACTAGATGACCTCCTGAGGTCCCTTCTAACCCTGATATTCTATGATTCTATGATTCTAGTTGGCACCTGACCCAAAGGACCAATGAGGAAAGAAGATACTTTCAAATCTAGGAGGGGGAGGATTTGTTTGTTGGGCTCTTTTGTTGTTGTCCCCTCTCCGATGGAGGGAGAAGCCAAGCAGGTACAACATCTCCTGAAAATATACCTGGAATAATCCATCTAACACCATAGAAATTGTAAGTAGGGCAAGGAAATGCGTTAGGTTATCTTTTATTTTAGCTTGTGAATTTTCCTATGCTACAAAGGTAGTTCTATTCCTGTTTTTGTAACTGTGAGGCTGAGCCCAGAGGGGAATCCTCTGTGTTTTAAATCTTTTTATTACCCTGTAAAGTTACTTTCAATTCTGATTTTGCAGGTGTAATTCTTCTACTTTTTTCTTTATAATAAAGTCCTTCTTTTAAGAACCTGATTGATTTTAGTGTCCTGAAGACAAAGGGTCTGGTCTGTGCTAAGGTAATTCATTGGTATATTATTCTCAAGCCTCCCCAGGAAAGGGGGTGAAGGGGCTTGGGGGGATAGGGATTCCAAGTGACCCTTCCCTGAATTTTTGTGTAAATCACTTGGTGGTGGCAGCCATACCCTTCAAGGACAAGGAAAGGAATTTGTGCCTCGGGGAAGTTTTAACCTAAACTGGTAGATATAAGTTTAGGGGGTCTTTCATGCGGGTCCCCACATCTGCAATCCAGAATTCAGAGTGAGGGGGGTGGGAACCCTGACAATTGTAAGCTCATGAAATTCGCCTCCTCTCTCAATGTGGAGGAAGATATGCACAGCTTCCCCTCCACCACAGTTAAGAAGTGCACAAACTGAGTTTTGCAATAAACAAAGAACAAGTTTATTAACTATAAAAGGTAAATTTTAAGTGTTTATAAGAGATAGCCTACAGAACAAGGCAGATTACTGAGCAAATAAAACAAAACACGCAAACTAATCTTAATACACAAGGAATACTGGCTACAAATAATATTTTTTTACCCTAAACGTTGTTTCAAGCAGGTTGCAGAATTTCTTGAAGGTAAACTGGACTGCTTGCAGCTTAAATCTTTTTTACAGACTGAACTGTCTCACCTGGACTCAGCCCCCTGCCCCAAGTTTAGATCCTTTGTTTCATCAGATGTTTTCAGAAGTCTTCCTTCTTGGGTGGGGAGGCAGTGGAAAAGAGCCTCGATTAATTCACTCCACAGCCTTAAATAGCATTTACATATGGCAGGAACCTTTTGTTTCCCAGTCTGACCCCCACCCCCCTCTTTTAATGGAAAAACACTGGAAGCCCAAGACAGGGGTCTAGTACCAGCTGTCATAATCACATGATTCTGCAGTGTCAAAGCAGCAACCCAGGAAGCTTCTCAGGAAAACAGGAGATTAGTCTTATTGTTCTTCCTAATGGCCCATCCAGGCTGATTGCCTACTCTCTGGTGGGTGTTCCCCAAGTACACACACAGTTGTAATTGTTACATAGTCAATATTCCTAACTTCAGATACAGAAATGACACCTGCATACAAATTAGATAATCACATTCAGTAAATCAGAACCTTTCCAATGATATCTCACATGACCCATTTTGCATAAAACATCTTAGTTATGCCATATTCATATCATAAGTATATTTCTATAAAGAATATGGGGCATAACGTCACACCATTTATCTCTGGCTCAGCGTGGGCAGCATCTGCCATTAACATCACCAAAACATATCCATGAGAGGGGGAAACATTTCTTTAGGGGTAACAGATTTTGATTTGGTTGCTACCGGTCCCAGTTCCTGGGTGAACTGCACCTATGAACACTCCTGGCCTTGTCGAGTGCGTGCCCTCCCTCCTGTCAGGCCTGGGGCCGTCACCTGGCTTGGGGAGGAATGGTGTGATTCTCTGGCTCACAGATGGGCCCTGAGAGGCACTTCCCCGGGTCCTAGCTGTGATCACCTCACCAGATCTGATTTAGGCTCAGACCCTGCAGTTCTGGTCTCTCTTGGGCAATGAGAGTTAAAACCAGTGACCAAACAGCCTCCTTCCAGCGAACAATCATTTATTTAGAACAAAAGCATTTCAGAGAAAACAGCTTAAAAACAGCAAACCAGACATTCTGGATATCCAGCTTTTCCCCTAAGGCTTCCCAAGCCCTGGCTCTGAGGCGGTACCATTCCTTTAGCGTCCCTCCGCAGAGTCTCTCTCTGTCTCAGCCTGTCTCCCTCGACAGCTTCTGGTAGCTTCTTTTTAACTGCTTAGTGTTTATCTCCTAGTTTCCAGCCTGGCAAAACAAGCTTGCATCTTCTTCAGAGACAAACTCCTTGAAGCTAACAGCTTTCACCAGCTGTTCTCAAACTGGGTTGGGACCCCAAAGTGGGTCGTGACCCCATTTTAACAGGGTCACCAAGGGCTGGCATTAGCCTTGCTAGGGCCCAGGACCGAAGCCCAAGACCCACTGCCCAGGGCCAAAACCCAAGGGCTTCAGCCCTGATGCAGGGGCTCAGGTTACAGGCCCCCTGCCAGGGGCTGAAGCCCTTGGGATTCAGCTTTGCCTTCCCGCCAAGAGTGGTGGGGCTCTGGCTTTGGCCCTGGCCTCCCTGCCTGGGGTGGCAGGGCTCAGGCGGGCTCAAGCTTCGCTCTACCCTCCTGGGGTCATGTAGCAATTTTTATTGTCACAAGGGGGTTGTGGTGCAAAGAAGTTTGAGAACCCCTGGCTTACACCATTGTCTTTCAAGTGTCTGCTGGGGGGGGGTGTCTCTTTATCTAGATCTATTGTGTTGCTTGCTATGGTGACCTGTGATCTCCTAAACACCTGTTCTGTGACTCATCCTTTCATGGGGGGTGGGGGGAGAGGGAGAGCTTAACCCCTTCTTCCCACTCCCTCTCACTGGGGGATCGCTGTCTCTTTGGTTCCCTCCTTGCCCCAGGCGGGTAGCTCTGCTGTCACTCCAAGACACCCTTTCCCTGGTCTCCACACACACACCCCAACATCACTAGAGCATGGAGCCGTTTGTGGGAGGCTAATTCAGCATGAGCTGGTCAGGTTAGCAGCCCTGCCTCTGCCCAATGGGATAGACACCTTAGGGAGAGGCACTTGCCTAGCTCTACTGGCCTCAGGTTTCCAAGCCAGCGTGGGTGGAGCACTTCCCTGGCTGCAATGGGAATGGGAAACGCTACAGTATCTGACACCCAGCCAAGTCTCTGCCTTTGTCCCGGGGGCTCTTTAGCAAGCAAACACCCCTGAGCACCAGCTGTGCACCCTGCCCACTGCACAGCTGGCTCTGAGCCTCCTGTCACCCGAGTATGGGGCCTGAAAGGGTCTGACGTACAGCAGCATCAGCATGGAGAGCCACACTCTGTCACTGGACCCAGAGCGGGAGAGTTCAGCCCAAATCATGGTGGGGCTAACTGGAGGATTAGAGCTGTGGGGACCCAGAGAAGCAGTGTTCATTCGAGGCGGGGAGTGAGCAGCAATGCCAGCTACTCTGTGCATCCAGGTCAGTTTTTCCACATGGGCACAGGAGAGGGTGCAGGGGTTAGGGGCGCAGGGGGGAGGTGCAGGGGTTGAGGCAAAGGGGGCACAGTGCAGGGATTAGGGGTGCAGGAGGGGCGGTGCAATGACAGGAGTGCCGCACCCACAGGGGCGCCAAAATACAAGTTTGCCCGGGGCGCCATTTTCCCCTAAGGCTGGCCCTGCAGGCCAGTGACTGATCCCAAATGGAATCAAATGTCTGGAGGAGGCAAGCATCCAGCTCTGGGACCAGGGGTGTTTGTGGGAGGAAGGGGACAGCCAGTGATTGTTTGGAGCAGGGTTCTGAATCCTACTTGGCCCAACCAGGGCTAGCCCTAGAGCAGCTCGGGATTACACTGTACAGAGCTACAGCCCATTGTGTTTCTGTTTGCTGTCAAGAACCCATTCAGGGCATAGGAACCAAATACAAACCCTGCCTCTCAAGATGCCACAGAAACCCATTTTAAACAACTGCCTGCCTTAGAAATAAACCAGTCCAAGTCAGTCACAATTTGCTGACAGAGTGCTGATCAGTCTTTGTGCAGGGAGGGTGCAGTTCTGAGCACTCAAACACCACCGCCCCCTGCTAGCCAGGCTCAGTAGAGAGCCCAAGGCGTGAGTGGGCTCCAGAGACTGAGCTCCCTCTTGTCCCAATGGGAGCCCCTCCAGGGCAGGTGTGACATTGCACTCCATATGATTTGATGAAAATATGCTAATAAGAACATAAGAACGGCCATACTGGGTCAGACCAAAGGTCCATCCAGCCCAGTATCCTGTCTACTGACAGAGGCCAATGCCAGGTGCCCCAGAGGGAGTGAACCTAAGTGAACCTTATCCAGTTCTCTTTTAAGCCCTGTTATAGTCCTAGCCTTCACAACCTCCTCAGGCAAGAAGTTCCACAGGTTGACTGTGAGCTGAGTGAAGAAGAACTTCCTTTTGTTTTAAACCTGCTGCCCATTAATTTCATGGTGGCCCCTAGTTCTTATATTATGGGAGCAAGTAAATAACTTTTCCTTATTCACTTTCTCCACACCACTCATGATTTTATAGACCTCTATCATATCCCCCCTTAGTCTCCTCTTTTTCCAAGCTGAAAAGTCCTGGCCTCTTTAATCTCTCCTCATATGGGACCTGTTCCAAACCCCTAATAATTTTAGTTGCCCTTTTCTGAACCTTTCCTAATGCCAGTATATCTTTTTTGCGATGAGGGGACCACATCTGTATGCAGTATTCAAGATGTGGGCGTACCGTGGATTTATATAAGGGCAATAAGATATTCTCAGTCTTACTCTCTATCCCTTTCTTGATGACTCCCAACATTCTGTTTGCTTTTTGGACTGCCGCTGCACACTGCGTGGATGTCTTCAGAGAACTATCCACGATGACTCCAAGATCTTTCTCCTGATTAGCTGTAGCTAAATTAGCTCCCATAATATTGTATGTATAGTTGGGGTTATTTTTTCCAATGTGCATTACTTTACATTTATCCACTGTGACAAAGTTCCTCTTCTACCTTGGTGGGTCTTGTGCTTATTGGCAGGTTTGCTAGCCTTGGAGCTTCATGGCAGCCCTCAGTTTGGCCGTTTTCGTGAATCCACAGTCCAGGTCAACTCCTCCTGTGTCTGACCAGGAGTTGGGAGGATTTGGGGGGAACCCGGGCCCGCCCTCTACTCCGGGTTCCAGCCCAGGGCCTTGTGGAATGCAGCTGTCTAGAGTGCCTCCTGGAACAGCTGTGTGACAGCTACAACTCCCTGGGTTACTTCCCCTTGGCCTCCTCCCAACACCTTCTTTATCCTCAACATAGGATCTTCCTCCTGGTGTCTGACAATGCTTGTACTCCTCAGTCCTCCAACAGTCTGCATTCTCACTCTCAGCTCCTAGCGTCTCTTGCTCCCAGCTCCTTACACGTGCACCACAAATTGAAGTGAGCTCCTTTTTTAAACCCAGGTGCCCTGATTAGCCTGCCTCAATTGATCCTAGCAGCTTCTTGATTGCCTGCAGGTGTTCTAATCAGCCTGTCTGTCTTAATTGTCTCCAGAAGGTTCCTGATTGTTCTGGAACCTTCCCTGTTGGGAAACGGAACGTCCTTTGCTTGCTCCTTAGCTATCTGCTTTCTATTCTTTCCTAAAGCCCCTGGCCTGGATTTTTCGTACTTTTTGCACCTGCCTTAGTCCCCCCCCGACCGGGCCAGACGCCCTTTTTTGCTTTGTTTTGATTTTTTGTTTTTTTTTTTCCATCTACGTTCTGGTCAGCCCTTAGCTTGCCGCCAGCACCCGTCCCCCCCACGCCTGTTTTGATTCTTTGTTTTGATTCTTTGGGGTTTTTTTTCTTTTTGCTACGTGCTGGTCGGTCCTCGAGGAACGGGACCGCTCAGGGGCCGAACCAAGCCCGGCCGCCGCGAATATTCTTCGAGGGATAGTTGAACATCACTCCCTAGTGGACGTCTGGCGTGACCATCACCCAGATGACACTTCCACGTTCACCTTTGTCCGGGGGGAGGCCCATCGGTCACACCACTCTCGGTTGGACCGTATTTACTTATCCCGTTTCCATCTTTCACAGGCCCACTCCTCCGCTATTCAGCTGGCCCCATTCTCCGATCATCATTTAGTCACCGTAAACGGTCTCCCTCCGTGCAGAGAGACCGGGGCTGGCCTATTGGCACTTTAATAACAGCCTGTTGGAGGACGAGAGCTTTGTGATGCCCTTCTGGGAGTTTTGGCTGGCCTGGCGAGAGCAGTGGCGTGCCTTTCCCTCAGTGCGGCAATGGTGGGATCTTGGGAAGGTGCGCGCCAAGCTCTTCTGCCGTGACTACACTCGGGGAACCAGCCGACAGCGAAATGCAGCGATAGAGCAGTTGGAACTGGAGGTCTTAGAGATGGAGAGGCGCCTGGCCGATAACCCCGAGGACCCGTCCCTCTGCAGAGCGTGCCGGGAGAAGCGGGAGGAGCTCCGGGCCCTCGAGGACCACCGGGCCCGAGGTGCCTTCGTTCGGTCCCGCATCCGCCTCCTTCGGGAGATGGACCGCGGCTCCCGCTTCTTCTATGCCCTGGAGAAAATGAGGGGGGCCAAGAAACACGTCACCTGCTTTCTTGCGGAAGACGGCACCCCCCTCACGGATCCGGAGGAGATGTGTGGGAGGGCCCGTGACTTCTACACAAAACTTTTCTCCCCGGATCCGACCGATCCTGGCACTTGCGGGGTGCTCTGGGAGGAACTCCCCACAGTCAGCATGGGCGACCAAGACCAACTAGAGCTGCCTCTCACCCTGGCCGAGTTCTCGGAAGACCTCCGTCGCATGCCCACCAATAAATCTCCGGGCATGGACGGGCTGACCATGGAGTTTTACCGTGCGTTCTGGGACATTCTCGGCCCAAACCTAGTCACCATCTGGGCTGAGTCCTTGCAGAGCGGGGTCCTCCCTCTGTCGTGCAGGCGAGCGGTGCTCGCCTTGCTGCCGAAGAAGGGGGACCTCCGTGATCTACGAAACTGGCGTCCCGTCTCACTCCTTAGCACGGATTACAAAATCGTAGCGAAAGCAATCTCGCTGCGGCTAGGGTCCGTGATGGCGGACGTGATCCACCCAGACCAGACCTATACTGTCCCGGGTCGCAGCATTTTTGACAACCTATTTCTAGTCCGAGACCTTTTGGAACTCGGGCGGAGAGATGGTCTGTCGTTCGCCCTCCTGTCTCTTGATCAGGAGAAGGCGTTCGATAGAGTAGACCACGGGTACCTCCTGAGCACTCTGCAGGCGTTTGGATTCGGACCTCAGTTTGTGAGTTTTCTCTGGGTGCTGTATGCCTCCGCGGAGTGTTTGGTTAGGCTCAACTGGACCCTGACTGAACCGGTCAGCTTCGGGCGAGGAGTGCGGCAGGGGTGCCCCCTCTCGGGCCAGTTGTACGCTCTGGCAATTGAGCCTTTCCTCTGTCTCCTCCACAGGAGGTTGACAGGGTTGGTGCTGCGGGAGCCGGAGCTGTGGCTGGTCCTGTCGGCGTACGCCGATGACGTACTCCTCGTGGTCCAGGACCCGGGCGACTTGGCGTGAGTGGAGGCATGCCAGGCCATCTACTCGGCAGCCTCCTCCGCCCAAGTCAACTGGGTCAACAGCTCTGGCTTGGCGGTGGGGGACTGGCGGCAGGTAAGCTCCCTCCCACCCGCGCTTCAGACGATCTGGTGGAGTGTGGGTCCACTGCTCTATCTCGGCGTTTACCTTTCCGCCACGCACCCTTCCCCGCCGGAGAACTGGCAAAATTTAGAGGGCGGGGTGATAGAGCGGATCCAGAAATGGACGAGGCTACTCCGATATCTCTCCCTCCGAGGGAGAGCACTGGTGCTTAACCAACTAGTCCTGTCCATGCTCTGGTACCGGCTCAACACCCTGGCCCCGGCCCCGAGTTTCCTGACCTACCTCCGGAGATTGATTCTAGAGTTCTTTTGGTCAGGAATGCACTGGGCCCCTGTTGGAGTTCTTCATTTACCCCTGAAGGAAGGAGGGCAGGGCCTGAAGTGTCTGTACACTCAGGTCCGCGTTTTCCGCCTCCAGGCCCTGCAGAGGCTCCTTTACAGTGCAGGTAGTTTGACGTGGAGCATATTGGCGCACGCCTTCCTGTGCCGCTTCCAAGGGCTCTGATACGACCGGCAGCTCTTTTATCTCTGTCCGAGAGGTTTTCCGCAAGACCTCTCTGGGCTGCTGGTCTTCTACCAGGACCTCCTCCAGACCTGGAAACTGTTTCTAATGACCAGGTCCGTGGCGGCCACCGTGGGAGCAGATCTCCTCACGGAGCCCCTGCTACACAACCCCCAGCTCTGTGTGCAGGTGGCGGAGTCCCGCTCAGTGCGCCAGAGGTTGGTCCTGGCAGAAGTCACGAGGGTCGGAGACCTCCTGGACTACGACCGGAGAGACTGGCTGGATCCCCTGATGCTCGCTCGGCGCATGGGGCTCTCTAGCCCTTGTACCCCCCGGCGCGTACTTCAGGAGGTGAAGGCCGCCTTGACCCCGGCTGCTCGGGCTTATGTCAGCCGAGCCTTGCGCAAGGGCGCACCCCGCCCATCCTCTACCTCAGGCCCGCCGGACCTTTCCATTGGGCCCCTACCCTGCCGATCCCAACAAACCCCTCACCCTTTCACTGCAAGCCGGCTGCATGAACTGCAGCCGGTCAGTTTTCAAATCGCACCATGGAAATATTTATACACACTCACGCTTCACACCCTTCATGCCCACACCCTGGTGTCCCACCCCGATACAAAGTGGCGGGATCTCCTGCCACCTTTGGAGGGTGAGCAACCTCGATGGGCCAGCCTGTATTCCTCCTTGGTCCCGAGGCCCGTCGGGGACATCAGTTGGCGGCTCCTTCACGGAGCTGTGAGCACGGGCGTGTTTCTGACACAGTTCACCCCTATCCTGGATACTTGCCCTTTTTGTAATGTGAGGGAAACCCTGGCGCATGTATATTTAGAGTGTGCTAGATTACAGCCCCTTTTCCGGCTCCTCACAAATATTCTATTGCGCTTCTGGCTTCATTTCTCCCCTCACCTTTTTATCTATACACTTCCCATCCGTGGCCCCACAAAATCGCGAGATCTCTTGGTTAACCTTCTCCTAGCCTTTGCTAAAACAGCCATCTATAAAACCAGGGAGGGGAGGTTGGCCCATGAAGCGTCCGGCAATTGTAGGGCCTTTTTCCGATCCTCAGTACATTCACGTATCCGGGCGGAGTTCCTCTGGGGGGCGTCCACCAACTCCCTTGATGCCTTCGAGGAGCGGTGGGCGCTGTCCGGGGTTCTCTGCTCGGTGACCCCGTCCGGTTCCCTCCGTCTGACCCTTTGATTGAGGGGAAGAGCGAGAGACGCCAGCCCCAGCCGTTGCCTCTGTGGATACCATCATTACTGTCATCTAGGAGGGGTCCTATAATACATGGGTGTCTACCCCCCACCACCACCAAACTGCCCACCCCGCAGCCGTGCCCATCTTGCCGGGCACTCTCAGGAGAGGGATAATCGGTGACACTGGGCACAGCACTAGGTAACTCGAGGGGGTGGAAGACCACGAGTGTCGAGGAAGCCCCCCCCCCCGCTCTAGGCCACCAGGTAACTCAGGAGGGTGGAAGACCACGAGTGTCGAGGAAGCCCCCCCGCTCTGGGCCCAGGCTATCCTGAACACTTCTCCCTCCTGAAAGCTGCTGTGTTATACCTTCTGTTTGCGTTGTTTTGTTGCATAGTTTGTTTTGTTTTCTTTGGTAATTCTTTGCAAGTGTTACACAATAAAATTCTTTTCTGTTTAAAAAAAAAAAAAACCTTCCCTGTTATCTTACCCAGGGAAAAGGGACCTACTTAACCTGGGGCTAATATATCTTCCTTCTATTATTCTCCTATAGCCACCTGGCCCGGCCCTGTCACACCACATTAAATTTCATTTGTCATTTTGTTGCCCAATCACTTAGTTTTGTGAGCTCTTCTTAAAGTTCTTCACAGTCTGCTTTGGTCTTAACTATCCTGAGCAGGTTAGTATCATCTACAAACTTTGCCACCTCACTGTTTACCCCTTTCTCCAGATCATTTATGAATAAGTTGAATAGGATTGGTCCTAGGACTGACCCTTGGAGAAACACCACTAGTTACCCCTCTCCATTCTGAAAATTTACCATTTATTCCTACCCTTTGTTCCCTGTCCTTTAACCAGTTTTCAATCCATGAAAGGATCTTCCCTCTTATCCCATGACAACTTAATTTACAAGAGCCTTTGGTGAGGGACCTTGTCAAAGGCTTTCTGGAAATCTAAGTACTCTATGTCCACTGGATCCCCCTTGTCCACGTTTGTTGACCCCCTTAAAGAACTCTAATAGATTAGTAAGACATGATCTCCCTTTACAGAAACCATGTTGACTTTTGCACAACAGTTTATGCTCTTCTATGTGTCTGCCAATTTTATTCTTTACTGTTGTTTCAACTAATTTGCCCGGTACGGACATTAGACTTACCTATCTGTAATTGCCAGGATCACCTCTAGAGCCCTTCTTAAATATTGGCGTTACATTAGCTATCTTCCAGTCATTGGGTACAGTAGTTGATTTAAAGGACAGGTTACAAACCATAGTTACAGGTTTCAGAGTAGCAGCTGTGTTAGTCTGTATCTGCAGAAAGAACAGGAGTACTTGTGGCACCTTAGAGACTAAAATTTATTTGAGCATAAGCTTCCATGGGCTACAGCCCACTTCATCAGATGCATGCAGTGAAAATACAGTAGGACAATTTTATATACACAGAGAACATGAAACAATAGGTGTTACCATGCACACTATAACGAGAGTGATCAGTTAAGGTGAGCTATTACCAGCATGAGAGAAAAAAAACCTTTTGTAGTGATAATCAAGATGGGCCATTTCCAGCAGTTGACAAGAATGTGTGAGGAACAGTAGGGGGTGTTAGCCGACGGCCAAGGATGTTTGGTGAGGTGCCAGCTATGCCCGTTTATACCATCCGTGACTTTAACCGCTAGGACGCACTGTCCCTTCGCGGCGGGCAGCCCGGGCTAGGCTGACGGATGCCCCAAGGTCCTAACCACCCGTGACTTTAACTGCTAGAGCTCGGAGCTCCTTCGCAGCGGGCAGTCAATACTGACTGACAGGTGCCCCAATGGCAGCACTAAGAGCCTCTCCACACCCGTGACTTTAACTGCTAGAGCTCAGAGCTCCTTCGCAGCGGGCAGCCAGGATTGACTGACAGGTGCCCCAAGAGTTTGCCCCGTGGAGGCGGCACAACTCAACGCTAGGCTCTTAGTACTCTCACCTCATGGCCAGGCTTTAGAGCCAAAACGGCTGAGGTTCTTTCATTGTGTTGGCTGCTTTACAGTAAACCAGAGAAAACAAGTCAGGCTTATGCATAAATGGTTACCAAAATTTATTAAACTAGATTCTAATCATGTGGTTACAAAATTGCTAGTGCCTACTTATTTAAATGTAGAGATGTTACACACACAAACAAGTTACAAAACTGAAGCCACAATCCCAAAGAAAGAAAACGAAGTATAGAGCTCTATTTCAAAATATGTGTACACTAAAGATAGGAGATCAGGTGTGGGTGCTTCTTACCCTCCTTGCATCTCTCGATTCCAGCGGTGCCAAGCCAGGATCGGTCACTCAATTCCGCGGAAAGACGAATAAGGGACAAGGCGTAGGGACCCTCTTAGCTGCAGAAGCCTTGGGAGGCTGTCACTTATCTGACCAGCAGATAGATAGTGAAAAGCACTCAAAAATCATGGTGCTGTAGGTCCCCTACTTATACCTCTGTACTCCTTTATTCTCTTTCTCCTTTCTTATGCCAAATTGAGGCTGGTCTGTCTGGGTGACGCCAGCTTTCGCAAGAGTAGTTTACACTTGCAAGGGAGAGAAACAATAAGTGTCGACTACTGGACATTTCTTTTATCAGGGTAAATATTTTCCCAACTAGGATGTTGGTGTGTGTGCATCACGCTAGTTAGTAGGGGCTAAAAGCCATGTCTGTCACAGGGCCTCTGCCTGCTGTGAGCTTAATCGTTGTATCTGCTCCCAGAGGCACACTGTAGCAGCACACCTGTGCTTTCACAGCTTCAAAGGCTGTGCTGGAATATATGTTAAGTGCCCTGTTCCGGCTTCCTCCTGTGTTTCCAGCAATGCTGGTCTGAGGGGGGGGGGCTGGCTGTCTGGCTACATTCCACCCCCTGATGCACCACACTACATCCCAGATTGCAAGGTGGCGGTGATGCCAGCACCTCTTGCCCTCCTTGGGGAAATCTAGAAATACCCAACAACCAAATTAGAGGATGAGGGTTCGCGGAATTGGTTAGGATCCCTTTTTAGTTCTAGGTATCTGATTTGCGTGGAGGAAAGAGCAGTTTGAATCAAACGCTTCATAATACATAAAGTTACTCAAAAAACAATTACAATAATTAAAATGGTTAAAACAGTATTCACAACCGAATGTAAAAACAGGGAGAGGGAAAATCCCAAGTGTTGAGCTAACCATTGCATCCATGAGGTTTGTCCATTCTCAGCCACTGCATGTAGTGGTACAAATTCAATTCCCAGTCCATTGGTTGAATCTAGCAAGGTGCACATCCAGCAATTTGTAGCACCAGCAGCTGAGGCGATGGTTTGGATTGCTCCCCGGAGAGGATGTTCTGGTATTGCCAAGGTGACTGGAGCCAACAGAAGGATCATGAGAGCTTGCAGGAACATATCTCTGGTGGGTCGTGTTCTAGCTAAAAAACTTATTTTAAAACCAAAAGCAAAAATTACACCTGCTATTATAAGTAATGGCAAATATATCAACAGTCCATAGTAGTCTCTAGTGATCAAATAGGTCTGCTGCATGGTCCATTTTGCTGACAGATTAGCTGGCAGGTTGCTCGGAACCGTGGGACCATTCCTGCAATAAATCACATGGTCAGCCGGTCTTGGATGCGATCCAAGCCTCTGTAATGGTTATTAGCCTTTTATCAGCATTTAAAGCACTCCATACACCTTTCTCTTTATAGGCGTGCAAAACGCAGGTAAAGGTTCCCAGGGCTGGGTGTTTAATCACAACAGTGTCTCCGGGAGCATACTTGGAACTGTGCAGTGGTGTTCTGGCAGGGGAGATAGCTTTCCCTGTAGGGAAGAATCCCCTACTGATTGGACTTCCTGTAGGAGTCTGTCTGTTGTTTAATCTCTGCACCACTTCGTCCAGTCTGTCTCCCCATGTGCCATCAGTAGGCTTCAAGTGATTCTTTAGCAACCCATTCCAGCGCTCGACCATGCCATTAGATTGAGGTCGATATGGAAGGTGGAAGGTCCATTGGACTCCATGTTTAAGGGTCCATTCCCTTACAAGTTTATTCTTAAAATGCGAACCATTATCTGATTGGATTTCTTGAGGCATTGGGACAATTGCTGTTAAGCGGTTTAGTCCCATAACTGTGGACAACCCTGTTGCCAATCGGGTTGGATATGCAAAACCAATCCCTGAAACAATTTCTACCCCAGTCAAGATGTATTTCCACCTCTGCCTTGTAGTGGGCAGTGGTCCGACATAGTTGACCTGCCAGGTTGCCCATAGTGTTTTTCCATCTCTTAGCCTGGCAAACCGTTGTCCTTCTGCTATATGTTTTCTAGTCTCAGCACAAATAGTGCAGGCTTGCACCAGGTCTCTAGCCTGTCTGTGGGTGATAGGCCACCCCCTGATATGTGCTTGCCGCACTAACTCATCACTTCCTGTGTGTCCTAAATTATCATGTAACCATGAATATAAGCGTTCCCATTCTACTTGCGCGGTAAAGAGCTGGGCAGCTGCATCGGCTAAATTGTTTAACTGTGCAGCTGGGGTATTATTCCTCTGATGAGCTGAGACATGTCCTATAGACAGGGGTTGTTGCAGGGCATGCTGATATAACCACTTCCAGTATTCCAGTCCCCAGACTGGTTTACCTCCTATTTCCCAGTGGTTATTTTTCCAGTTAGTGATCCACTGAGTGGCACCTGCCCATACCGCATAGGAGTCCGTATATACTGCGGTGGCTCCTGCTTCACAGGCCAGTTTAATTGCAGCCAATTCTGCAAGTTGTGCTGACCCATCAATTTCAGCAGTTAGGGGTGCTGCAGAGGTGTCTGCAGGCACTGCTGCAGCTTTTCCCTTCCATTTTCCTTTTACCAGCCTGGCACTGCCATCAGTGAACCATACTCCCTCAGGCTTAGAAGGATCAAATGGGGCAGCATCCCTAATGGGAGACTGCTGTGGAGGTAGGCGGTATTCATCAGGCATTCCTACTTTCCATAGGGATTCCTGAATCATAGTGGGGTTTTGTGCAGTGTCTGCACTCCCTACCCGGTGGTGTATGTAAAGTGCCCATCTTTGGATAGTCATCTTTTGTGCTACACCAGGTGGTAACTCTTTCCCTTCCAATATAGGTTTAATGATTGGAAGAGGAGTGTGAATTGTGATGTCCTTATCCTGAGTTAATTCCTCAGTTTCTCTCAAGGCTGTGTAAGCTGCCAGAAGCACCTTCTCATAAGGCACGTAGTTAGCCTGTGACCCTTGCCATGACTTGGAACCAAACTGAATTGGTCGTCTGGGAGCAGTGTCACTTTCTTGCCAGAGAGCATAAGACATTCCAGTGGCTCCCACAGTTAGGTACAAATGGAATGGGGCTTCAGGATGTATGGGACCCAGAGCCTGATAGGTGTGTATCTCCCCTATCAGTTGCCTGAGGGCTTCCTCATGGGCAGGAGCCCATTCCCAGGCAGCACTTTTCTTTAACAAATTGTACAATGGTCTGGCTATAATGGCAAAGCCAGGTACATGTTTTCTCCAAAACCCCAGGGTTCCCAAAATCTGTCTCAATTGATCTTTACTTTCAGGGGAGGGTGCCTGATTTAGCTCTTGCACAGTGTCATTAGGCACAGACCTCCTACCTCCCATCCATACAGTACCTAAGAATTTTATCTCTTGGGAGGGACCTTGGCATTTCTCAGCTGGTAACTCTAAATTAAGGGCTTCTAGTGCTCCTTTGATTTGATTCATAGTCTCCTGTACCTCTTCTGAGGTTTTCCCACCTATTAAGATGTCATCAATGTATTGCACAGTTTGTACATTGGGTGGCAATATAAGGTCATCTAGGACCTTTGCCAGTGCCCCATGGCAAATAGTGGGTGAGTGTTTAAACCCTTGTGGCATTCGGGTAAAAGTGTATTGTACACCTTTCCAAGTAAAAGCAAATCTTTCCTGGTCAGCTGGTTGCAAAGGGACCATGAAGAACATGTCCTTTACATCTAATACTGCTAGCCAGGGTTTATCCCAGGTTTGTATGGTGTTTACAATATCTGTTATGCTAGGGACTGCTGCAGTTAATGGTCCAGTGTTACTGTTTAGCTTCCTATAGTCTATAGTGAGTCTCCATTTGCCATTTGGTTTCTTGATGGGCCACACAGGAGAATTAAAGCGAGAGTGGGTACGAATTAAAATTCCTCGCTGTTCCAAATCTTTGATCAGGTCAGTAACAGGGCTTATGGCCTCAGCTGGAACATTATACTGCTTTATGTTTGTTACTGTTGAGGGTGGGAGAGCAGGCGCGCTGCTAAGTAAGTTTACAGAATTGTGGGGAAGGCTTTCCTCTTCCAGGTGGGTGGCATGAGGAAAAGAACTGACTCCAAAAGCCCATCTTTCCCCATTAATCCTTCCCTTCTTTCCTCTTAAAACGTCCATGCCCAGTATGTTGGCATTGCCCAAAATCACCTCATATTTTCGGGGCTGATGGTGGGGTTGCAAGGGGATATCCAGTTTTATCTTAACTAATGGGTAAGTTATGGTACTGCCATTTACTCCTGTAACAAGTACCTGTTTTCCGCCAGTAGGTGGCGAGCCCTGAAAACTTTCTCTCTTAATCATGGACCTTTGAGCCCCTGTGTCCATTAAGAAAGGAATAATGTGTTTGTCATTTACAGTTACATGTATCCGGGGGTCTTTTGCTGTTGTTTTCTCCTCTTTGGATTTAAGCTGGTTTATTAGGAGAGGAGATTGACCGCCGCAAGCTAGTTTCCCTGCTCTGGTAACTCTTGCAGTTGCTGCAGCAATGGAGTATACCGGGTGTCTGCAGGTGGGGAAAGAGGAGAGAGCTGCAGAGGTGCACTGGGAGTAGCATTAGTTGTCTCCCAGTCAGCTCTTCTAAAGGTGGTGAATAATTTTAGCCGCTCTGTGGGCAGTCCATTTATCACATCTCTGGGATAACCTAAAGCCAGACATTGTCTCCACAACTTGGCTCTAAGCTCCTTTTCCTCCTGGGTTGGCTCTCGCTTGTTTTTATGTCCTTTAGATGGTGCCCCCTTGTTTCCCTGAAGGGAACGCATCTTAGCTTTGCCTGTCAGTGCTCTGATGTCTCCGAATTCTCTAAAGTATGACACCAGAAGGTTTAGCAGTGCCCGAAAGGTACTGTTATGTGCTGCAGCTTCTGATCTAAGGGACAGTGCCATAGCCCTGTGGTTACTCGGAACTCCCTTAAGCAGGGGTCTGAGATCATCTACATCTACCTGACCCTCCCATGGGCTTTCATAGGCTAACTCTTGAGGGTTTTGGCCAAGCATGCTAATAACAGCCACAGTTAATAGAGCTGTTTTTACCTCATCTATGTTGGTCCAGTGCATTACTGTGGGTTCATCTCGGTCTGCTGGGTAAATTCCTCTTGCCCATCGACAAGCCAGAGACCAAAGTGTTTTAGGGGTGTTCCCCGCTGAATGTTCCAGGAATATTCCTGCACCTAAGTTAAGGCGCTCAGTTTCTTGGGCTGTCAGGCGTATATATCCACCCCCAGTGTCCCAGAGGCGGACCAGCCACTCTATTATACCTTCCTCAGGCTTTTTAGCAAAATCTCCCTGGATTGTTTTTAACTCCATGGGAGTATATTGGCGGGTGGTAATTTTGGTAAAGTGTGTTGGAGCTTTACTCCCTTTTCCCTTTTTACCTCCCTTCTTTGTTTTTGAAGAGGTGGATGGATAATTGTCATCCCCTTCTTCATCCAGCTCTGCCCCACTCAAATTTTCCTCATGTTCTTCTGATTTGTGATGTGTGATAGCTGGTCTTAATTTTACAGAGGGACCTTCCTCCTCAGAGGAGGGGGATTCATCTGCTGAATCCCAAATGTCTCCATCCCATTCCTCAGGGTCTAGCCAGAGAGCAGTCTCAACTTTAGCCTGGTTGATACTGCGTGTTTTAGTCTCCAGCTTTTCCCTTCGTTCTATCCCTTCTTTCTCAATTAAGGGAAGTAATCTTTTCTGAAGATGTTCCATATCCCTATTCAGTGTTCTTACTCTGGTATCTAAATTCTGGCATTCCTTGCGCAGTGTGTCCCTTTCCTGTTGTAGCCTATTAAATTCTATTGCCAGACTATGATAATCCTTACAGGCAGCTTGCCAAATGTTAGTAAGCAGCCATATACAAGCACCTTTTCCTTTCCCTTTCTTCATCTTGCAGGCAGTTCTCCAGTTACAGAAATGCTGCCAGATCTCTGCTGGTTTTCCCCAATATTTCTCCAGCAGTTCTTTGCTCCACAGAGGATTTCCCCATCCCTCTTGGGTCAAACTTTTCTCTAGCTCAGGGAATTCTGTGGTGTTTATCATGACTGGTTTCATTGTGTTACTGTAGTGCAGCCTATATCACAATCCTGTTCGTGACGCCAATTTCTGTTAGCCGACGGCCAAGGATGTTTGGTGAGGTGCCAGCTATGCCCGTTTATACCATCCGTGACTTTAACCGCTAGGACGCACTGTCCCTTCGCGGCGGGCAGCCCGGGCTAGGCTGACGGATGCCCCAAGGTCCTAACCACCCGTGACTTTAACTGCTAGAGCTCAGAGCTCCTTCGCAGCGGGCAGTCAATACTGACTGACAGGTGCCCCAATGGCAGCACTAAGAGCCTCTCCACACCCGTGACTTTAACTGCTAGAGCTCAGAGCTCCTTCGCAGCGGGCAGTCAATACTGACTGACAGGTGCCCCAATGGCAGCACTAAGAGCCTCTCCACACCCGTGACTTTAACTGCTAGAGCTCAGAGCTCCTTCGCAGCGGGCAGCCAGGATTGACTGACAGGTGCCCCAAGAGTTTGCCCCGTGGAGGCGGCACAACTCAACGCTAGGCTCTTAGTACTCTCACCTCATGGCCAGGCTTTACAGCCAAAACGGCTGAGGTTCTTTCATTGTGTTGGCTGCTTTACAGTAAACCAGAGAAAACAAGTCAGGCTTATGCACAAATGGTTACCAAAATTTATTAAGCTAGATTCTAATCATGTGGTTACAAAATTGCTAGTGCCTACTTATTTAAATGTAGAGATGTTACACACACAAACAAGTTACAAAACTGAAGCCACAATCCCAAAGAAAGAAAACAAAGTATAGAGCTCTATTTCAAAATATGTGTACACTAAAGATAGGAGATCAGGTGTGGGTGCTTCTTACCCTCCTTGCATCTCTCGATTCCAGCGGTGCCAAGCCAGGATCGGTCACTCAATTCCGCGGAAAGACGAATAAGGGACAAGGCGTAGGGACCCTCTTAGCGGCAGAAGCCTTGGGAGGCTGTCACTTATCTGACCAACAGATAGATAGTGAAAAGCACTCAAAAATCATGGTGCTGTAGGTCCCCTACTTATACCTCTGTACTCCTTTATTCTCTTTCTCCTTTCTTATGCCAAATTGAGGCTGGTCTGTCTGGGTGACGCCAGCTTTCGCAAGAGTAGTTTACACTTGCAAGGGAGAGAAACAATAAGTGTCGACTACTGGACATTTCTTTTATCAGGGTAAATATTTTCCCAACTAGGATGTTGGTGTGTGTGCATCACGCTAGTTAGTAGGGGCTAAAAGCCGTGTCTGTCACAGGGCCTCTGCCTGCTGTGAGCTTAATCGTTGTATCTGCTCCCAGAGGCACACTGTAGCAGCACACCTGTGCTTTCACAGCTTCAAAGGCTGTGCTGGAATATATGTTAAGTGCCCTGTTCCGGCTTCCTCCTGTGTTTCCAGCAATGCTGGTCTGAGGGGGGGGGGGCTGGCTGTCTGGCTACAGGGGGGAAAAACAAACATGGGGAAATAGTTTTACTTTGTGTAATGACCCATCCACTCTCAGTCTTTATTCAAGTCTAAGTTAATGGTGTCCAGTTTGCAAATTAATTCCAATTCAGCAGTCTCTCATTGGAGTTATTAACTATTGTTAATAGTTCCGCAATTTCACATTTGAGTTCTTTCAGAACTCTTGGGTGAATGCCATCTGGTCCTGGTGACTTGTTACTGTTAAGGTTCTCAATTAATTCCAAAACCTCCTCTAGTGACACTTCAATCTGTGACAATTCCTCAGATTTATCACCTACAAAAGATGGCTCAGGTTTGGGAATCTCCCTAACATCCTCAGCCGTGAAGACTGAAGCAAAGAATTCATTTAGTTTCTCTGCGATGACTTGATTGTCTTTAAGTGCTCCTTTTGTATCTCGATCATCCAGGGCCCCCACTGGTTGTTTAGCTGGCTTCCTGCTTCTGATGTATTTAAAAAACATTTCGTTATTACCTTTTGAGTTTTTGGCTAGCTGTTCTTCAAACTCCTTTTTGGCTTTTCTTATTACACTTTTACATTTAATTTGGCAGTGTTTATGTTCCTTTCTATTTACCTCACTAGGATTTGACTTCCACTTTTTAAAAGATGCCTTTTTATCTCTCACTGCTTCTTTTACATGGTTGTTAAGACACAGTGGCTCTTTTTTAGTTTTTATTGTGTTTTTTGTTTTGGGGTATACATTTAAGTTGAGCCTCTATTATGGTGTCTTTGAAAAGTGTCCATGCAGCTTGCAGGGATTTCACTCTAGTCACTGTACCTTTTAATTTCTGTTTAACTAACCTCCTCATTTTTGCATAGTTCCCCTTTCTGAAATTAAATGCCACAGTGTTGGGCTGTTGAGGTGTTCTTCCCACCACAGGAATGTTAAATGTTATTATATTATGGTCACTATTTCCAAGCGGTCCTGTTATAGTTACCTCTTGGACCAGATCTTGCGCTCCATTCAGGACTAGATCGAGAGTTGCCTCTCCCCTTGTGGGTTCCTGCACCAGCTGCTCCAAGAAGCAGTCATTTAAAGTAGCTGAATAAGTGTGAATATAATGACAGGTTTCAGAGTAACAGCCGTGTTAGTCTGTATTTGCAAAAAGAAAATGAGTACTTGTGGCACCTTAGAGACTAACCAATTTATTTGAGCATGAGCTTTCGTGAGCTACAGCTCACTTCATCAGATGCATACTAACCAATTTATTTGAGCATGAGCTTTCGTGAGCTACAGCTCACTTCATCAGATGCATACCGTGGAAACGGTATGCATCTGATGAAGTGAGCTGTAGCTCACGAAAGCTCATGCTCAAATAAATTGGTTAGTCTCTAAGGTGCCACAAGTACTCCTTTTCTTTTTGTGAATATAATGTCACTGGAATATGCTTCATGCAAAAGATCTCTTGTAAAGTATTATTACAAAGCTTATAATCTACTGAATGTGGTCATCCTATTTGTATAAAGGTATCACTCTTGTATCTGAAACTAGAAATATGAAATATAATTCTGAGGTTCTATTGTAATTATGCAAAGTGTAGGCCATTAATGGTTGTTTGGAATCTTGATGGCTCCCATTAACCAGGACAATTGACTGTAGATGGCTCAGTTTACTTGCAAGCCTTCCTGTGAGTCAGGCTGGGAAGAATGAAGGTTTGGGGTTTCACAGGACATGTGACCATGTCACCTGGTATTGGAATCCATTTTAAACCTGGTGTTTTTCCATTTAGAAGGAAGGGTGGGAACCCAGAGCAGGACAAAGGATTCCCACCTTATGCCAAAGGTATACAAGGTGATGGAACAGAACAAAGGGGGCTGCAGTCATGAGAAATCCCCTAGGTACCACCTGAGCTGAAAAAAGGACTGTACCAGGGGACATAGGCACTGACTCCATGGGTGTTCTGGGTTTGGAGCACCCATGAAGAAAAATTGGTGGGTGCTCTGCACACACTGGAAGCTCCCCCACCCCAGATCACCTCAGCCTCCTCCCCTGAGCGTACTGTCCCTGCTTCTCCTCCCAGCGCTTGCAGCTGTGAAACAGCTGTTTCACAGTGTAATAAGCTGTGGGAGGGAGGGGGGAGGAGCAGGAATGCAGCATGCTCCGGGGAGGAGGCAGGGAAGAGGCAGGGCTGGGGATTTGGGGAAGAAGTCTAATAGGGGCAAGGAGAGGGAGGAGTTGGGGCAGGGACTTTGGGGAAGGGGTTGGAATGGGGGCAGGGCTGGGGTGGGACAGGAGGACGCAAGCACCCACCAGCACCAGGAAAAGTTGGCGCCTATGCCAGGGGAAAGGATTGGGCCCAGACTAGGAAGGAGTCTAGTCTGTGAAAGAAGCTTATTGGAACATCTCTGAGGGTGAGATTTACCTGCATTTAGTTTCCTACTGTATTAGGCTTAGACTTGTATGTTTTTGTTTTATTTTGCTTGGTAATTTACTTTGTTCTGTCTGTTATTACTTGGAACCACTTAAATCCTACTTTTTATACTTAATAAAATCACTTTTTGCTTATTAATTACCCATAGCAACTAATTAATACCTGGGGGAGCAAACAGCTGTGCATCTCTCTCTATCATTGTTATAGAGGGCAGACAATTTATGAGTTTGCCCTGTATAAGCTTTATACAGAGTAAAACGGATTTATTTGGGATTTGGATCCCATTGGGAACTGAATATCTGGGTGCTGTAGATAGGAAGCACTTCTTAAGCTGTTTTCAGTTAAGCCTGCAGCTTGTGGGGGACGTGGCTCAGATCTGGGTCTGTGTTTGTAGCAGGCTAGCGTGTCTGGCACAACAAGGCAGGGCACTGAAGTCCCAAGCTGCCAGGGAAAACAGGCTCAGAGGTAGTCTCAGCCACATCAGGTGACAGTCCCAAGGGGTTCTCTGTGACCCAACCCATCACAGCAGGATTAAGATACACTGGAGGGGGATGAGCAGGGGATGCTTGCCCTGCTGCTGCCTATTCTGGGCCTGCTCTGGAGAGAGGGGGCTCTCCGTGCCATACCCTCTGTTTACACTGTCATCACCATAGACTGGGTTTAAACTCACTACCATGCTATACAAATGAACATGAGGGGTAACAGATGCCCTAATCACAAGTCCAGCCTTCTTCCCGAGTGGCTGCCTTGCCTAGTGGCATCACTTTGGCCACCAGGGTGACACCATTCCATGCAGATCCTACAGGAATTTAGAGGTTGCCACACTGTCTCAGATCGGTGAGCTTTTGAGTCCAGGATTCTGTTTCCAACAGTGGCCAGGATGAACAGCTTCACAGGAAGGTGAAATGAACCCTGCAATGAGCAATGATGGACTAACCTGCCCCCAGAGAAGTTTCCTCCTGAAACATGCCCATTGTTAGAGACGCCCTGAAAAACGAGGGCCTCGATCCCTTCCAAAAGTTTTGTTCTGTCATCTTTATGATTATAACCAAATATTGCTGTCACACCCATAGATGTCCAGACCCATTTTTGAATCCTGCATATTCTTGGCCTCAATGATTTTTTGTGGTCATGAGTTCCACAGGATAACTGTGGTTTGTGTGATATAGTCTTTTCTTTGTTCAGTTTTAAATTTGCCATTTTTAAAAAATTTCATTGAATGTCCCCTTCTTCATCTATTATGAGAAGGCTGAATAGAAATTCCTGGTCTATTTTCTCTGGATCACTCAATTTTGTACTTTTATCAGGTCTCTTCTTCGTTTCCTTTCCAATGATTTCAATACCTCTTCATATGATTTTCCATATATTATTCTCATTGTGCTTCTCTGAATCTCCTCTGTTTCTGCAATACCATTTTTGAAAGAGAATGACCAGAGATGAGCAAGGATTCCAGGTGAGTGCCATGCTACTGATTTACATAAAGGCATTATAGCATTTTCCAATTATTCTCCAACCTATTCCTGGTGCATCCTAACATTTGTTTGTGTTCTTGACTGGTGGGCGTGGGGGGTGTCCAGCTTGCTACTGCCCTGCCCTTCCTCTGGGTGGTAGTAATCCCCCCCGAGTTCCATCCACTAGTCTTCTGGTCCGCATGGGAGCACACTCTTGGAACTCATGTAAATATTTAACAACTTCTTTATTAATGATGCGAGGCTACAGCCACTGGAGCTCTGCTGGTCAAGCAGTGTCATGACGGAGTAACTGACCAGGAGATAGCTCCAAAGAACTGGTAACAGCATATAATACTCTATAGATAAACAAAGTAACCAAGTAACACAGAGCCTGAGCTGTTGCTGGGTAAAAAAGTTAACCAATTACAAGCTGTTGTTTGGTAAACCGGTGCCTCTCACATGAATTATAACCATAAGCAAGATTCTGAGACCTGCGTACTTCAGACCAGGAGTCCACTCTGCATGTGCAGACCCAAAAAGGTCACATAATGGGCACTTTGATTGACAGCCCTAGGCTGCACTTTGCTTGCCATAGTCTGGCAGTACGGCCTACATTGACCTCTACTGCATATTGAGAAACATCTTCATTGAGCTGTCCATTCTGAGTTAATGTACATCTACAGTTAATCTAGAACTCAGCGGTGGAACTGAGTAGTTCATATTATTCTGTGTGTATTTATTTGCATTTGTCAAAATTTAATGTTATCTGCCACCAGGCGGCACATTCACCCAGCTTGGTTATGTCCCTCTGAAGTTCCTCACAGCCTTCTTCGGTCTTGACAAATCTAAATAACTTTGTTTTATCTGCACATTTTACACCGTCACTGCTTACCTTCTTTTCCAGATTATTCATACATATATTAGACAACAACTGTCATAGAATGGACCATTTTGGTTCCTGGCTTTCAGGTTTGGCC
Source organism: Eretmochelys imbricata (assembly GCF_965152235.1). Classification (NCBI taxonomy): domain Eukaryota; kingdom Metazoa; phylum Chordata; order Testudines; family Cheloniidae; genus Eretmochelys; species Eretmochelys imbricata. The sequence continues at coordinate 2,824,675 of NC_135598.1, read as the reverse complement.
ACGAAGAAGTTGACCTTTTATTCCTCCTTTTTGTTTTCTGTTTCTTACCTAATTTTTGGTCCAGGAAAGCACTTTGCCATTCTCTACAGGACAACTTAGAGGCCTTAGACGGCCCTAGTAAGGGGCTTCGTAAAAAATGTTTTTAAAGTCTACATAAATTGGTCATCTGGTTCCCCTTTATCAACTATTTATTGACACACTGTAAGAAGGGGCGCGTCTCTCCCCTTCTGACAGGGCGGGAGGCCACTCCTCCTCGCTGTTTCTTAAGCAGGGCGCAGCTCACCGCTAGTGAGCCCTCCTGGTGATTAATCCAAGCAGCAGTTAGTCCCTCTGCCCAATCCCTCAATCAGGGTAGTGAGCAGGCCTGGCTGACAATCAGCCCAGGCCTTAATTAGTCTTTCCACCCCAGTCCCTTAATCAGGGCAATTCACAGTTTATAGCTCCGGCTGAGTCTGTGCAATTCAGCCCAGCAATTCAGCGTGGGGAATTAGCTCCCAACCGGAAGCGACAGCGAATGCGCCTGGCGCCCCAGCATCAGCAGGTGCCAGACCAATTCAGGCCTCCTGGCCTATCAGTGGGGAGGTGGCCAGGTGCCTGGGGTAGGGAGATGCAGGCCCTCCCACTCCCAGCCCTGGGCCCTATTAGTGGCAGGGTAGTTCACCACTAGGTCAGCAGGGATCCACCCGCAACACGCTAGCCAGTTCACAATAATTCCACAGCCAAACCCTATTCAGTGTCCCTGGGCTCCTTCCTACCCTCCCCAGTTTGGGGCACCTGGGTTCCGGGGTCATCTTCGGTCTCCCCTGGGTAAACAGCCAATGGCAGCCTCAGCAGTTCGTCAGCATTGCTGGTCTCCGGCAATTCAGGCAACTCCTCTGGACAGACAGGCAGCCACGTCCTTCAGCTCCAGGCTCCAGCAGCAAGGAAGAGACATCCTGCTCCTCTGGAAGCTCTCCCCCTACTGAGCTAGGAGGCTGGCCTTTTATAGTCCAGCTTCCTGTCCCACCCCTCTGCTTCCGGTGGGGCAGCCACAAGTGGCCTGGTTCTGTCCACCAGAGGTTGATTTCAGGTCTTTCCCCTTCTAACAGGGCGGGAGGCCATGGCTTCTCACTACACAGACTAATAGAATTCTGAAGATTAGTGAGATGTGATTTTCCTTTGCAGAAGCCATGCTGGTTAGATCCTGTCATATTATGATCCTCTAGGTGTTTTATTTTAATTATCATTTCAACCAATTTACCAAGTGCAAAGTAAGACTATTGCTCTGTATTTTCCTGGATCAGCCCCACTGTCTTCTTTAAACAGAGGTAGAATACTTGCTACCTCCAATCCTCTGGCATAGTAGCTCATTTTAATGAGAGATTGCATATTATTATTAACAGCTCAGCCTCTTCATTCTTAAAGTTCTTTCCAAACTCTGGAGTGTATGCCATCCAATTGTGTGGACTTGTTGCTCATTAATGTATCAGTCTGTACCATGGAGAAGGGACTTCATTAAGGATATTATCATATGATATCTTGCCCAATATATGCACAATTTTAAAAAGATGTTAAATGTCATCAAAGTCCCGGGCCTAACATTCCCAGGCCCACCATTAGGGACTAGACACCATTGGAAAATAAAATCTATTAGTCGTACGAGGGAATATTCAGACTAAGGGACAGATTGGGCATGAATGTATGGATGGCAAAGTAAGGTGACCACATAACAGTATTTAGTCCATTGGATCATCTTCAGTCCATGCATTATGCTTTTCTGGATCAATGGGAAACATCCTCCCTGTAAAAATACAGAAAGTGGAGGAATGTAGTAGAAAGATAGCCTGAAACATAAGGCCTTGCCTGGTGTGAGGCCTAAGGCCTGAACTAAAGTAGTGGTCAAGCTTTGCAGATATAAAGCAAAGCAGCAAAGTGAGCAGAAGTCAGGCTTTGCCTGCTTGCAAGCTCACAGAACCTGGCAAGAACAGGGCTGGTATTGCAAAAACATACACATTCCTAAGAAAGGCTCGACACAGGACACACTCACAAACACATTTCAGAAGGATGGTACCAGAACATACCCCCCAAAGGAAATGAGAACACACTGACCCCTCCTGAAGATGCAGTCAAAATGACAGTGTGATGAATAGAGATGTTTTGATCAAACCAACATGTACAAGGTAATGAGCAGTAACTAATCACGTCAGAGGGGCAAATATGTAACTTGTTTGTATTGGTGTATAAAATGGAATCTGGAGCGTCTTTGGCCAGACGAGGTGGGAATGGAAAGTCCTGCCATTCACTGAGCTGTGTCCATTGTCACAGGCATACATGTCTTAGTATCCTTGTAGAGTCTGTCAGGTGCTATTACTGTGCTTTGTCGACAATAAACCTGGCTGGGTGCCTTCCCTACAAACCAAGTCAGTGGATTTATTGTGCAGTCTGACTGAGGTCTGCTGTCTCCACTATCTGCACAGAGTTGAGACAGCACACTGAAAGAACACACACGCAGCCAAACATCTGACGACCAGCAGTAGCGATGCTAGCAGTGTTGTATGAAGCAGATCCGAAGAGCAGTCTGTGTATTTGTTAGGATTCAGACTGGTAGTAATGGCCCTCACAGAATCAATGCCCATCTGGACCCAGAGGCTAGTGACATCAACCATCAGAAAATGAATTGCGCATTCAAAATATCTACCGCACACGTGGAAGCTTGCCTCCGCACAACCAGAGGACACGTATTTATGCAAAGTCAAAGTCCATCATAAGGACCAAGTGGAGGTGTCTAAACTTAAGAACCAAGTTGATGGATTGGCAAAGCAGGCAGCCCTATTGGGTGAGAAATAATTATGGATCAAATCCAACTCAAAGGCATTCAAAGTACAGCCACGAGATAATAAGGTTGACAGCCAATTGGACATTATTGAACTACAGAAGGAGGACAAATAAGTTCAGACATTGCTGCAGAAAGGGGAATGGAGAAATTACAATGTTTTCAAAAACTATGATGGATTAATCTTGGCCTGTAAAAAGGATCAGGCAGATGTGACACCGGTATTGGTCCTACCTACTTCTCTAAGGCGAGAGTTAGTCGGTCTCAAGTACAGTGAAGGCCACTTCTGTACTGAGAAAACCTTGAACAGGTTGTCATGAGTGGGATGGTGGCCAGAGATGTCCAAAGATGTGGACATACATATCAGGAACTGCTTAATGTGCACTGAGAACAACTCTGACCACAAAATAGTAAACAGGCCAATACTCCACCAAAAAATAGTAGAACCATGGATTATATTACAGGTGAACTATATCACTGCTCCCATGCACTAGCAGAGGAAATAAGTACTACCTGTTGGTGGTAGATGCATTTTCAAAGTGGATAGAAGCCTACCCCACCCATAACAATACAGCATTAACCACAGCCAGAGTGTTCTAGAACAGACCTTTGTGCAGTTTGGCTTACCTGAGGTCATTGACTCCGATCAAGGACCTCACTTCGTGGGAGAAGTGATGAAGAGTGTTTGCCAAGCTTTTGACATCCAGCAACGGCTCCATATCGTGGGACATCCCCAAAGTAGTGGTCTTGTGGAGCGTACTAACAGGACGATCAAAACCACCTTGCACAAAATAATAAGTAACACTGCAAGGATTAGGATCAGATGCTCCCACTAGTGTTGATGGCCATCAGATCAGCAATATCAGCACATGGGTTCACACCCCATGAGGTGTTTACTGGACGTACTATGCGAACCCCGGAGCACTGGTGGTTGGTGGGGAGTGCCTCCTGATAACTACCAGCCACGGGTCTTAATGGACGAATTTATGAAAAAGCTCCTGACCAACATTAGAGAGATGCAAAAGCAAGTTACCCAGCAGCTAAAAGCAAATATCAGATACATGGATAAACGGTAGGACAAAGTTTAAAAATTATTGAGTGGAATATCAGGGATAAAGTGATGTACCAATTTTATTCCAATAGATGGCATGTTTTGAGTCTGAAATGGGTGGGCCCGGTTACCATCGTCAGTAAAGTGAGCCCTAATGTTTACCAGGTTGAGTTGAAAGGGAAAAGGGGTAGGAGCTTAAAATGATTCCACTCATCTCAACTCAAAGAATGGAAAGGTTTTGTGACATGAGTGTCGAGGTAACCATGTCACCAACTGTTGTCTTTGTTTATGTCATAGGTTGTATCAAGCCTCAATCGCCTCATACGGTTACTAGTATACATACACATGGGGAATATGTTACTTGTTAAAAGTGAGGAACACCATTTTTGTGACGCAAAAAAAGATATATATAGTACAAGTAATACCAGTCTGTTGTATATGTTTGATATGGATATGACTCTGCATTGTTAGGGGTTACAGGCCCCATTGTTATCTATGTTTACAAGGAAGAGTCTAATTGTAAGCTTGTGTGGAGGAAGAGAAGGGCAGCCAGGGCGTGATGGCCACTGCAGCAAGTAATGAGTCCCAGTCGACGACATCTTATAAAGGGTCAGGGCAATCAGTTTTGGTTAAAAAGGTTAAAAACCATTGTGAATGGATAATAGAGGACAAGCATTTAGAGTATTGCTCAAAGTCCCATATATAATGGTTAGAAAGCCCTCCAAATTGTACTTGTATTTCTTCTAATATAGAACTCCAAGTAAAGGTGGGAAACATACAAGTCAAAGTGTATATAAATCTACAATTTAATGTAAATAATGTAATGGCAAGATCACAGCTTCCATCTAAGTCATACTTTATAACTTTAAGCAGTATTACAATGCTTCATCCAGTGCTAATTGTTTCTGTTTTCTAAAAAGTCATGTAATGCTTATAACAGAGTGCAATGGTTTTGTAAATGTTAGTGTAAATATAAACAATGCAGGTTTGTGGACCATCATGGGATTGTATGGAGACAAACGGCAAATAAATATAAAAGTTGTACCAGAGCCATATGTTAGCCCCATAGGCCTAGAGGTTGTTAAGAAAAACTTTGAAAGATTACTGCTTGTCAATCCTAGGTACTCCTTAAAAAAGGTTATGGTGTCCCTGCAGATACTAGTGCAAGGCTTTGAGACAAAATGTAAACCCTTTGTGCAATCGCAAGTTAAGGGATGGTATGCTTGGGTAAAAAGCATTTTGCCTGGAAAGCATAAGATAAAAAGAAATCTAGTTGCTAAGGTACTAGGAGGGGTGGGAGCTGGTCTTGGGGTTGTAAACACACTTAATACTGACAACTTGGCCAGAAAAATCAGCCATGTGGGGCATGATATGGCCTCACTGAGCCAGCCTCTAATGGCTTTCTTAAATCAAATAAGTGAGCTAGAATATGAAATCATAAAAACCCTTCCAGAGTGGTACCATTTGCCGGAAAAAGATCATAAGAAAATAATCGATGCCTTGGGAGTTGTGCAATATAACGTCTCATGGGCACTTACCTGCATACAAACACAGGCCTGGCTGTTAAATGTGGCAGGCGAGATCCTCAGTGGAGGTTTCAGGGGTAATATCCCTACAGAGATAAAGAACATGCTCTTACGAAATGTTAGCCAATTTGAGAGTAACCACCATGAGTGGTGGAAATTGCTTAATTTCTCTTTTGGCCCTGAGTTAAATAAAGTGGCTAACTACCCATGTCCTAACCGCCCTCAATGCCAATGAGGATTGGGTTTATGCTTTAATCCCAGTGGGAATTAATGTAAATAATTCTACCATGACACCTACAGATATTCCCAAATGGGTGCAGAGAAATGGAACCAAATGTAATAGATTTAAGCATGTGTGTATGGGAACAAAATATGGGCTACACTTATACTAATGAAGTGTATAAAGCTCCCCACATTTGCCTAAATGCGGACCAAGGTAAGTGCCATTATAACCTTCAACCCAGCTACAACAAGCATTCTGTCACTGTATTGACAAACAGCCACTGCATCTGTATCCGAAGCTGGTGTACAAAGTTTGTTGTCAATATATTTTATGAGGTAGAAAACAACCCTTATGTGTATTTGTTTTGTGGTGGCTGTAAGCGGTTGCGATGTTAATTTTGTGTCTCAGATAATTAAGTATTTATTTGTCGTATGTCTTATATGAACATATAGAACCTGTAAATGTAGAGCAGACCTTGAGGCTCTAAAACAATTAGTTAAGCATCTGAGTCTGGAAAGGCACCTTCAGGAATTAGCAAAAAAAGGTAATAACGTGATGCTAACTGTACATTACTCCTCCCAGAGAAGTGAGAAGATTTTACAAAGGTCAGGTGACCTAGAGAATTCTGCCTGGCAACTAGAGATTATAAAGGTGTGCAGTGTCCTGTGACGGGTGCTGTCCGTCATAGAGGCAGCCAAGTGCTAACATCTATTCCCTGCTGAGATGCCTTGGCAAGTTGAGAAGAAAGAAGACAGGAGATTGCTTACCTGTTTCTGTCCTGGTATCCTGAATATCCTGGTGTTTGTGTTCATGGTTCCTGTCCCTTGATGTCCTGTGGTCCTGGTGGTGTCCTTGGTTCCCGTGCGTCCAGTGTCCAATGTGAACAGCGAGAAGAATGGTGATGTGTTAACCCTTTTACTTTATCTTACCCACCTCTGGTGGTGTATGGTTTGGGGGCCTTGCCTTAAAGCCTATTTGTATTGTTAACACCCGAGTGGTTTTCCCTGCTTGTTGTTTGGGTATAGTTGTTGGGGTTCTTTAATAAACTGTTATTTTGTTCTGCACTCAATCCTGCCTCCTTGGTTTCTTGGGAATAAATCAATAACTGATAATAGATGCGGAAGGAGCGGAAAGCTTCCGGTGTGGGGGTTTGGGCTTGATTTGGGTTTGATTTGGGAAGAAGAAGGATCCTGGGAACTACAGGCCAGTCAGCCTCACCTCAGTCCCTGGAAAAATTATGGAGCAGGTCCTCAAGGAATCAATTCTGAAGCACTTAGAGGAGAGGAAAGTGATCAGGAACAGTCAGCATGGATTCACCAAGGGCAAGTCATGCCTGACTAATCTAATTGCCTTCTATGACGAGATAACTGACTCTGTGGATGAAGGGAAAGCAGTGGACGTGTTGTTCCTTGACTTTAGCAAAGCTTTGGACATGGTCTCCCACAGTATTCTTGCCAGCAAGTTAAAGAAGTATGGGCTGGATGAATGGACTATAAGGTGGATAGAAAGCTGGCTAGATTGTCGGGCTCAACGGGTAGTAATCAATGCCTCCATGTCTAGTTGGCAGCCGGTATCAAGTGGAGTGCCCCAGGGGTCAGTCCTCGGGCCGGTTTTGTTCAATATCTTCATAAATGATCTGGAGGATGGTGTGGATTGCAAGTTTGCAGATGACACTAAACTGGGAGGAGTGGTAGATACGCTGGAGGGTAGGGATAGGATACAGAGGGACCTAGAGAAATTAGAGGATTGGGCCAAAAGAAATCTGATGAGGTTCAACAAGGACAAGTGCAGAGTCCTGCACTTAGGACGGAAGAATCCAATGCACCGCTACAGACTAGGGACCGAATGGCTCGGGAGCAGTTCTGCAGAAAAGGACCTAGGGGTTACAGTGGACGAGAAGTTGGATATGAGTCAACAGTGTGCCCTTGTTGCCAAGAAGGCCAATGGCATTTTGGGATGTATAAGTAGGGGCATTGCCAGCAGATTGAGGGACGTGATTGTTCCCCTCTATTCGACATTGGTGAGGCCTCATCTGGAGTACTGTGTCCAGTTTTGGGCCCCACACTACAAGAAGGATGTGGAAAAATTGGAAAGAGTCCAGCGAAGGGCAACAAAAATTATTAGGGGACTGGAACACATGAGTTATGAGGAGAGGCTGAGGGAACTGGGGATGTTTAGTCTTCAGAAAAGAAGAATGAGGGGGGATTTGATAGCTGCTTTCAACTACCTGAAAGGGGGTTCCAAAGAGGATGGCTCTAGACTGTTCTCAGTGGTAGCAGATGACAGAACAAGGAGTAATGGTCTCAAGTTGCAGTGGGGGAGATTTAGGTTGGATATTAGGAAAAACTTTTTCACTATGAGGGTGGTGAAACACTGGAATGCGTTACCTAGGGAGGTGGTGGAATCTCCTTCCCTAGAAGTTTTTAAGATCAGGCTTGACAAAGCCCTGGCTGGGATGATTTAGTTGGGGATCGGTCCTGCTTTGAGCTGGGGGTTGGACTAGATGACCTCCTGAGGTCCCTTCCAACCATGATATTCTATGATTCTATGATTCTATGATTTCCAGCTCCCTTAAAGAGAAGGGAACTTTAGGGTTAACTAGATGGCTCCATGGCTAGACAGACATCTGGGCAGCGTGAATGAAATCTACCAATATGTGCTGAGGGTACAGCACTGAGCCTGGCGAAAGGACGCGAGAAGGCGCTACCTGATTTTGCACTAATCCGGGTCAGAAGAAATCCAAGAGGAATGGCCCAGGATGCTACAGTGACACTAGGGTGAGCCGAGGCATGGTGGGGGGGGCCTTGTTGCAGGATGAGGTAGTGCAGGATCTTTTTATATAGCACACACAGTCACCCCCACACACATAGTCACTAGTTAACTACCTGGCAAAGAGATCTGCCAATTGCTCCGTGCTGGCCAGGAGGGGTAGAGATTGCCCCGTTTGCCTAAGGCAGCAGATACCTCCCAATCAATACACAAAGGAGCTCGCCCAGCCCCTTCCAACATGCGGGTCAAGAGGGCCTAGCACATTCGGACAGGAGAGGGGTCTTCAGTGATGAGCTGCCAGAAGCTCAAGAACCAGTTCCTTCACTTGCTCCAGGTCTTCGGCAGCACTTCGGCGGCATGTCCTTCAGTCCCTCCAGGTCTTCGGCGGCACTGAAGAACCCGCCGCTGAAATGCCGCCAAAGACCCGGAGTGAGTGAAGGACCTGCTGCCGAAGTGCTGCCGAAGGCTCAGAGTGCCGCCGGGTCAGTAAAAATTCACATGGGAGCCTCCCCAGCCGAGAGCTCAGGCAGGATGGACAGGATGGTCCCACAGGCCACATCCTGTCTGTCTCACCCCTTTAACAACCGGTTCTAAACCGACTTCAAAATTTAACAACCGGTTCGCGCGAACCGGTGCGAACTAGCTCCAGCTCACCACTGGTGGGCTTCCTGGCACAGGAAGGGTATTAGCCATCCCTCCCTATCTCATTAGATTTTGCTTCCCCACGCTTGGAGGTAGATTCACAAAGAGATTTAGGTGCCAAACTCCAAGAGAAGACTCATGGCTGAGATTCCCAAGCAGCGCTAGGCACTCTCCTTGGCATTTCCTATTGGCTAGTTTAAGCAGCTCCTGCTCAGCCTGCTGGATTTTGTGAATCCCGTTCTTAGGTGCCTAACTTTCCCCATGCAGCACACGGGGAGCCTGGTGCCTAACTCAGGGCTGTGGATTCCCCTAGTTGTCAGGGCACCTACAAGTTCGGCATTGCAACACTCAGCATTGAGGCACCTGTCATGGAGTCCCCAGGCAATGCTCTGGAACTGCTCCCTACAAAGCCAGTCAGGACTCTGAGGAAGTCTCCTCTCTGTGAGCAGACGGTCTGTAGGGCAAAAAGCTCACATAGCTGCCACCTTCCTGGGTCTGACCTCGGAGCATTCAGCATCCTCTGCCCCTCCCTACGCTTCCCACAGCGAGTCCACCCAGGCGGGCTCCTGGGGAAGCCAGGGGGTCCTGCACCCCAACTTCGCAGTCAGAGGTGACTCTTAGCCAGCCAGTAAAACAGAAGTTTTATTAGATGACAGGAACATGGTCTAAAACAGAGCTTGTAGGTACAGAGAACAGGACCCCTCAGCTGGGTCCATTTTGGGGGGCAATGAGTCAGACAACCACGTCTGCACTTCACTCCTCGTCCCCAGCCAGCCCCAAACCGACTCACCCTCCAGCCCCTCCTCCTCTGGGCTTTGTCCCTTTCCTGGGCCAGGAGGTCACCTGATTCCTTTGTTCTCCAACCCTTTAGCTCTTACCTTGCAGGGGGGAAGGGCCCAGGCCATCAGTTGCCAGGAGACAGAGTGTCAGCCCTTTTTTTAACTGGCCCTTTGCTCTGCAACAATTACACCCCCTTATCCCACCACCTAGAGACTTAAGAAATGCACAGGGGAAACTGAGGCACCCCTACAGTATTCAGAGGAAACATTAAGAACAGTCCCACTTCGTCACAGTGCCTGAGTCCCCACTTGTATGCTGTTGGCGCCGCCCAGTGGGAAAAACTGTCCATAATGGCTGCATCAAATGTCACTGGCATCTTATTCCTTCCCTGCCCCCCAGGAAGTAGACTCATAGACTCAAGGCCAGAATGGACCATCGTGATCATCTAGTCTGCACTCCTGCAGGCCACAGAACCTCACCCACCCATTCTTGCAATAGACCCATAACCTCTGGCTGAGTTAGTGAAGTCCTCAAATCATGCTTTAAAATCTTCAAGTGACAGAGAATCCACCATTGACACTAGTTTAAACCAGCAAGTGACCTGTGACTCATGCTGCAGAGAAGGCAAAAAAACCCCCCAGTTTCTCTGCCAATAAGACCCAGGGGAAAATTCCTTCCTGACCGCAAATATGGAGATCAGTTAAATTCTGCGCATGTGGGCAAGACCCACAAGCCAGACACCTGGGAAAGAATTCTCTATAGTAACTCAAAGTCCTCCCCATCTAGTGTCATATCACTGGCTGTTGGGGATATTTGCTACTAGCAGTCACAGATCAGCCACATGCCATTGTCAGCAGTCTTATCATATCATCCCCTCCATAAACTTACCAAGCTCAATGTTGAAGCCAGTTAGGTTTTTTGCCCCCATTACTCTCCTTGGAAGGCTGTTCCAGAACTTCACTCCTCTGATGGTTAGTAACCTTCATCTAATTTCAAGACTAAACTTGTTAATGGCCAGTTTAAAGCCATTTGTTCTTGTGTCAATATTGGTGCCTAACTTAAATAACTCCTCTACCTTCCTGGTATTTATCCCTCTGATGTGTTTATAGAGAGCAATCATATCTCCCTTCAGCCTCCTTTTGGTTAGGCTAAACAAGCCAAGCTCTTTGAGTCTCCTCTCAGAAGGTAGATTTCCCATTCCTCAGATCATTCTAGTAGACCTTCTCTGCACCTGTTCCAGTCTGAATTCATCTTTCTTAAACATGGGAGACCAGAGCTGCACAGAGTGTTCCAGATGAGGTCTCACCAGTGTGTGTCTTGCTCTCTGGGATGTGGCCGCTGCTCAGATATACCTGACATGTTTCACTCTCCATCACTAAGGCAGAAAGGGTGTTACTGACTTGCTACATCTCCAAGACCCTGCTCTGCTGCAGGGAGGTCTCTAATGAAAATGAGGTCTTTTAATCCACAGTAGCGTTAGGTTTCAGAGTAGCAGCCGTGTTAGTCTGTATCCGCAAAAAGAAAAGGAGGACTTGCGGCACCTGAGAGACTAACAAATTTATTTGAGCATAAGCTTTCGTGAGCTACAGCTCACTTCATCGGATGCATGTGTCATGCTCCCCTCTAGTAGCTGGACTACTAGAGGATAACAATCTACTGCTGCTGGTGGTTAATGGAGTTGCTCCTTTAGCTCAAGTGGCAGTAGTTGCTAGTGGACGTCTAGCAGCATCATTAGAGCTGCGCATTTGCAGAATCCCCAACTTGTCCTTTGTTCAACTTTCAAACAAAAGCAGCCTTCTTCAGTCATTTCAAACTCTGGTGGAACAGTAGATGCCTTCAAAGTTGCAGACGACAGCAGTATGAACCTTTCTCCATGACCAACAAATACTTCCTAGGTTTATTCAAAAGATCAAGACCAGAAGAGGCAACCTCGTACTAATAACACCTGCTCCTGAGCAGTAGTGTCATCAGAGCAATCACAATGATCATTATACTGCAGTGGCACATAGAATCCCCGTTAAGAAATCTGGGCCTCATGCTGCTAGGCACTTTATACATATATAATACTCCCTGCTCAGTCATCTTTATCAACCAAATTTGTAATCCCATCAAAGAATGAAATCAGACCTTTTTTTCATAAAACCATATTGACTGGCATTAATGAAATTTCTGTCCTCCTAGGAACAAAGAATATATGTCACACTTATAAAATGAGGAGCTGTGTTTTGGAATGCAGTGACATTGAAATGTACTTAAGGGGCATTGAGAAGCTCCCAGTGTGATGCTGCAGCCTCTCCTGGATGTATAAGCAGAGGACTTTCAGGAAGGAGTGGGGAGGTAGATGATGTTGCCTCTCTATATGGCATTAATAAGACCATTTCTGGATATTGTGTCCAGTTCTGACATCCAAACTTCAAAAAGGATGTTAAAAAATTGAAAAGGCATTCAGAGTTACAAGAATGATCTGAGGTCTGGAAAACCTGTCTTGTAGAGTGGATATCTCTCTCTAACAGATATGCCTTTGCTTAATCAAAAGTTATTGACTTGATGCAAGAATCACTTGGTGCAATTCTCTCACCTATGTTATGCAGGTGGTCAGACTAGATTATCATAGTGGTCCTTTCTGGCCTTAAAAACTATGAATCTATTAATTCACCCTACAATGTTGTCAAATACTATCTTAAATGCAATCTGAAAACCATTGGCCCAGTGGAACATATGATGGAAAATGTCAGCGAGTACAAGAAAATTGATTGCTATGCTAGGAACTCAAAGTAAAATTGACATGAAAAATCCCACAGAAGCACAATACATCGAAAATGTTTCTAAATCTTCCATTTTGTTTCAAAGAGTCTCCTTTCAAACATGGACATCTTGGCATAACACCCAGGTCTAATATTTGCATGCTCATATGGGCAGATAGGCCATAAGAATCTGGATGTGCACTATTGCCAAGCTCAAATGTTCAAAAATCATGACTCAAATTCCAAAGAATCATGAGACTATCTTAAAAATTATAAGATTAAAAATAATAATAATAATAAATGTTAGATGCTTCTTATTTGCCTTCTGGTTTCTGAGTATTTAGGGGGATTTAATGAAAACCGAGAGTCTCTGACTCCAGGAAGTGTTTTTTTTAAAAATGCCCCAAATGGCAAGACTTGCAATATAATAGCAAGAGTTGGCAACACTAGGTCCAATAAAGACAATGATGTTTGGAAAACTGGGTCCCAGGAGTATCCTCTTCACTGGTGTTCCCACTGCCACGCCCCCAGGCCGCTCCCCGCCCCGTTCTTTTGAAGCCAGCCTACTTCCAAACACCTCAGAAAAAATGGCAACTGAATACATGGGAGATGGGGCAGCCGTAGGCTTAGTCTCAGTAGGTGGCCACCACAATGGGCCACAACTAAGGAAGGCATCGATGGAACACCAGGACCACTGGGGCTACTCTCTGGTCAGTGGAAAGAGAAAGGGTACCCTTCTGCTTTCCTTTGGAACGGTGCAGTTGGCAACTTTGGGGTGAGGTGGAGGGAGTGTAGCCCTTTCTCTGAACCCTTTGCAGAAGCTGCTATCCCCTTTAGAAGTGCAGATCAGTGCCCTGGTGTGTGTGGGTCACTTTGGTATGGGGGGTAGGGCACTGCCCTCATGTAGGGCTGGTGAGTAGGGGAGTGCCCCGGTGTGTGGGGTCACTGACGGGGTCGTGGGCAGAGAACTGCCTTGGCATGTGGGATCACTGATGGAGCAGCAGGCAGGGCAGTGCCTGGTGTGTAGGGTCACTGATGGGGGTGGTGGACAGCGCAGTACCCCAGTGTGTGGGGTCACTGTAGGGTTGCCAGTTTCAGTTGTACTAATCCTGGAGGTTTCATCATATGACATAATCTTTAATTAAAGATTGAGCTTTAATTCCTGGAGACTCCCTTGGCAACCCTAGGTTACTGACAGGGGCAGGGCAGTGCCTGGTTTGTGGGGTCACTGACGGGTGGCGGTAGGACAGTGCCTGGTGTGCAGGGTCAGTGACGGGAGCAGGGCAGTGCCTGGTGTGTGGGGTCAGTGGCGGGCGGGGGCAAGGTAGAGACTGTTGTGTGGGGTCAGTGGCGGGGGCGGGGCAGGGCAGTGCCTGGTGTGAGGGGGGCAGTGGTGGGTGGGGGCAAGGTAGAGACTATTGTGCGGGGTCAGGAGGAGGGGAGGGATCGCTCAGTGGTTTGAGCATTGGCCTGCTAACCCCAGGGTTGTGAGCTCAATCCTTGAGGGGGCCCTTGGGGGATTTGGGGCTCAAATTGGGGATTGGTCCAGCTTTGAGCAGGGGGTTGGCCGAGATACCTCCTGACGTCCATTCCAGCTCTGAGAGTCTATGATGCGGGGCGGGGCAGCGTCTTTGTGCGGACTGTGCACAAATTGCAATGTAGAAAAGCCCTAGCCAAAGGTGACCTCTGCTTCCCCCTCCTGACCCTTTAGCCAATCACGCTGTTGGGTTTCTAAACCCTTCTGTTCCCAGATCCAATGGGCATCTACTCTGTTTTTGAGCGGGAAGAGGCCGCAGCGGCTGTAACCGTCCCTAACTAATCTCCTGGTAAACAAATCATTTGACGATTTCCCATTGGCTGGAAGGTAGCCAATCAGAGACTGGAGGTCACGAGATCAACTGGGATAGAGTAGGGGGAATGAGTCGGCTCGTGATGCGCGTGTTGGTGGGAGCGGCGTGCGAGGCGATTCCTCATTGGTTAAGTGGCGGCCGTCGCGGGGCTCCAAGTGAATCTCCTATTGGCTTTCGGGAGGTCAATGCCCTCGTGGGATAGGGCATCACGAGGCGTTAGCGCCTCGAGGGAGTCAGGCGGTTTGTCATTGGCTAGGTGAGGGTGGCCAATCCTCTGGTGTAGTCGGCGCTCGAGATTGGCCCCTCCCGCGCTGTGGTGTGAGGGGTAACGGCCGCTCAGCGCCGTCCTCAGCCCGGCAGAGGAGAGCGTCGGCGGCTCCGGGCATGGGGGGGATCCCGCCGCTCAGCCGCCCCTGCGTGCCCCAGGTGCTATTATAGTCGGGGTCCGACCCTTCGCCGGCCGGCTGCCCATGGAGGTGAGAGGAGAAGGGGGGCGGGAGGAAGGAGTCAGGGAATGGATGGGGTAGGGCGGGGTAAGGGGGGAGCTGAGCCGCCGGGAGCGGGGCGGGTACTAGGTGTAGGCATGTGGGGCTGGAGGGGCAGAGCCCGAAGTGGGTCTGTGCCCCCTGGCGAGGCGGTGATATGTCCCTCATAGCGACCCTCTCACAGACAGGTTGGCCGGTGGTACCCAGGTGCCTTTGGTGGGCTTGGGTAGTTAAGCCCCTTGCCTGCCCCAACCGTTCTCCAGCCCGGGGGGCCCAACCTGCTGGTCAGGAGATGCCATCGTCCCACGCCTGCAAGCTTCTCCCCTGTTCCCAGCCCTAGCAATGAGCTGTGGGAGAGCTGCTGCCCCACATGCAGCCACCTGCTGCTGACACAAAGTGACTTAGGGTTGATCTGGGCCTGATTTTCCAAAGAGGTCCCCACGCACTGCTCTCACTATGTTTTATGGTCAGACTGGGGGTGCTCAGGTCTTAAAAAGTCTAGTCTGATATATAACTGGCAGTGGGAGGATCACTCAGACTAGGGGATCTTCTGGCAGCATAGAGATGGTGTAGTGGTGCCTGTGCCACCCTCTTGTTGCTGTTGAAAGGGCAGTGTCTGGCTTCCTTACACCTGGCAATCTCCAGGTCCTACTTCAGCCAAGTCAACCCCAAAAGGCTCCTGGGGGCTTTTGGCAGGTGGCATAATTTAGAGCTTTCAAGGTGTTCAAAAGTATGGTGGGTGAACAGCCTGGCATGCAGGTGGCCCATGAGTCAGAGAGTGCAGAAGCCAGTTTTGTAATGGCCCCCTCCCTCAATCCCTCTATGCAGTCTTCATGCTTAGTCAAGGGTCTAGCCCATTAAATTAAGGGAAGGATTAATTTGGACCATTAGTATATAAAAGGGTTTTATTCTTCTTCTCAGGTGAACAATTTGCTGAAAACCACCTGGACAGAATCTGCAGGCAAATTTAGAAGAGTTAAACAAAAAGAAAAGGAGTACTTGTGGCACCTTAGAGACTAGTTAGTCTCTACTTGTGGCACCTTAGAGACTAGTTAGTCTCTAAGGTGCCACAAGTACTCCTTTTCTTTTTGTGAATACAGACTAACACGGCTGTTACTCTGAAAAGAGTTAAACAGTTTGACATCAGAGTAAAATTAAAATCTTTACTTAGGTTAATGTGTAATTGTGTCTTTCTACCCCATTCTTTTTATACATAGCCTAAAGTTGCATTCAGAGGCACCAATCGCTGCTGGAGCAGTGCAGAAACCAGTGGAAGGCTAACTGATGTATTCAATAGTGTTATCATGACAGGCTCCAGCTCGTTCTATGATTGCTACAAATTACAGGTTCAGCTACTTATTTCTAAATAAATTTACATTTTACAGGCATTTGTTTTCACTAAGAAACACCCACAACTATTGTTAAATATAGCTGCATGGACAGCAGAGTATAAACAGTTTAGTTTTGTTTGAGTGTGCTTCATACTAACTCTTTATTTGAAAGGGTGGTACTCAAGTGAAGGAATTTTTTCTTTATGGTGGCAACAATGGAAGATGACAGCTATTTTCAGTTTATATTCATGCTTCTATTCCCCTTCTTTCCCTTCCAAAAAGAAAGGGATGTAATCCGCGACCTTTCCCTTAATTGTCAAAAATATATAAAACAGAGAGAATTCCCCCCAAAAAGATACTTCAGTTTGAGAACTGTACTTTAGAATAACACACATGAGCTCCCTATTAACTCTTTTTCTGTTGTCTGATATATTAGGCCTATAATTTGTGGTGATTTAAAAGAAGCTTGGTTTATTATTACTTATTTATATAGCAGTAGTACCCAATGACCCCAGTCAAGAGCAGCTCCCCATTGCATTATGAAAACATAGGGCTAGATCCACAGAGGTACTTAGGTACCCTACTGCCTCTTTAAACACTTAAATCCAACGTTCTCAGAACCACTGAGCTGCTGCCTAACCCCATATTTACCTAAAGTCCCATGGTATGTCTGAACTGCAACGTAAGCCCAAGCTCTAGCCTAACCCTCCTGTTTCTACACTGCAGTTACACTAGCCCAGAGCTGGAGGGCCCAAGCTCAAGTTAAGCTGGGACCCAGGGTCTGAGCCCTATTGCTTTGCATGGTAGATGTAGCCCTGCTTGACTCAGAACCTGGGAGTCAGCTAGAAGTATCCCATATTTCCATGGGACATCTTTCTTAGTTCTCTCTATCCCAACAATCTACACTCCACACTGTTGCAAATGGAAACCACGCTCTGACCCCCACCTTTGCAAATGGCAGCAGCTCAGGTCAGTGCCACCCATTCTTTTCTGATCACTGATCTGCAAGCACACAGTCAGCCTCCTGAGCTTGCAATGAAGAGTGAACTGATTAAGCCTTTTGCAAAGCAAGCTGCTTCCTGATAACACGGCGGGGGGAGAAGAGGGATAGTAAAATTTTCCCATAGCGCACCATAGTCCTAGGGATAGAGTTGTCACATTTCAGGGGGAGTGGGCACTAGGGACTCTTGGATATGGTTACTCTGGCCTGTGTGCTGCAATGTGATCGCCAGAGCCCTAGGTTTGAACATGGATTACAAAAGTCTTAACATTGGATTAAAATACAATTTAGACACTCAAGGTTAGGGTTCCCTAACATGGGTCAGATGGCTTGAGTCCCACTGGCCTTGGGCTTACCTTGCAGTGTAAGTTACCACCTATAGGCAAGCTCACAGCCACTTAAATTCTGATGCAGCTCTGTAGCTAACAAACTGCACAGAGCCCTTGCTGAATCCCCAGCAGCCCTAAAGTGGGATTCTCAAATTAGGTATTCCCCACCTACCCTGTCAATGGGGCCTGATCCCATAGGTCTTCTCAGGGCATGCATAAAACTTGTTACTAAAGGCAGTCAGCTTAGGAATTTTTGGTATATCCCCCATGCCTTGTGTTTAGAGCACTTACTGAGGCTGTGGGAAACATTTTTGTAAGACCCTGCTCTGCCAGATTTGGAGGAGGGAGTTGAACCCAGGTCTCCCATACCATAAGTGAGAGCCCTAGCCACCAACCTCATGGGTTTTTTGGAATGGGTCTGTCTCAGTCTCCTTTGAGCTGCTCCACTTTGTATAAATAATTCATTGATTGAACCTGTGTGAGACTGATTTGGATACTGGTTAGGGCGCTCATCTTAGATGTGGATGACCTGGGTACAAGTTCCTGCTCCAAATCAGGCAGAGTAGGGACTTGAACCCAGGTCTCCTACATAACTGCCCTAATTTCCATGCTATCTGCTATGAGAGAGTAGTTCTCTTGTTTTTCATGATAAATGTCTGGGTTTTGTCTACTAGGGTGTGGGCTGAGCTGGCTTAGGTATCGTAACTCTAGAAGCGGGTTCATAGTTGAGAATCCTGAGTGGAAATAGGTGTCTCACTCTAGCCTGTCAGTCAGATGCCTAGAGGTCCCAATCAATGGCAGTTATGTCCCTGATATCTGACGGGGGGGCCTAGCCCCAGCCTTTCTTTTGCATTTCACTCCTGGCTAGTTTAGGTGGCTTTCTGCTAAACTTACTGTCTTCTGGGGTTTCTTCCTTAGGCTCCTAACTCTCCCTATATGTTGTATGGAGAGCCAAGGTGCCATGGGGATAGGGATTGCAATGCCTAAGTACATTTGTGGATTTAGCCTATAGTCTCTATTTCTAAGAAAACAAGTAATATACAAGGGTGGAGGAAGAAATATAGCCATATATACAGTTGATATATACTTGTATTTTTAAAAAATATGATGAATAGAGAATGATAAATTATCCCTATCCTGCCTCTTTATCTGTCATTAGTTGGCTGCTTCCTCATATACATCATAGCCAAAGTGGGTCTTGAGAAAAAATCAAGAGGAGGAGGGTGCAATGGACATACAAGTAGCTCAGATTGAGTGTTCCATATGTACTGCGCAGTGTGGAAGAAGGCCCAGACATGTTTATGTGGAAAGCTGACAGATGGGTAAGGTGGGTGGTGTTAATAGTGACAGAGAATGTTATGAGTGAAAAAGATGTTGGAGGAAGAATCAGGATTTCAGCTTAGCCATATTAAGTTTAAGTTAACAGCAAGACATGCAGAAGGAGGTATCAGATATGTTAAGATGCAGGATTGGTTGAAGGGAAACAGGCCAGGAGTGTGAAGGTAGATCTTTGAGTCGTCATCTTAAAGATGATAGTTGAAACTTTGAGTACTGATTTCAGAGTGGTAGCCGTGTTAATCTGTATCAGCAAAAATATTGAGGAGTCCTTGTGGCACCTTAGAGACTAACAAATTTATTTGGGCATAAGCTTTTGTGGGTTAGAACCCACTTCATCAGATGCATGGAGTGAAAATACAGGAGCAGGTATAAATACATGAAAGGATGGGGGTTGCTTAACCAAGTGTGAGGTCAGTCTAAGAAGATAAATCAATCTTCTTAGACTGACCTCACACTTGGTTAAGCAACCCCCATCCTTTCATGTATTTATATCTGCTCCTGTATTTTCACCCCATGCATCTGATGAAGTGGGTTCTAACCCATGAAAGCTTATGCCAAAATAAATTTGTTTGTCTCTAAGGTGCCACAAGGATGGCTCGTTATTTTCGAGTACTGATTTCACCTAGATAGTAAGTGTAAAGGGAAAAGAGGCTGGGGTGCCAAAGACTGAGAGTGTCACAAAGAGTGATTTAGGTGTTGGAGGACCTACCAAAGAAACAATTTGAGAAGTAGGAGAACAAGAGAGGACAGTCAAAAAAGGAAACAAAGAGCTCAAGGAGGAAGGTGTGATCAAAAGCAGTAAGCAAGTCAAGAAGGGTGAAGTTAGAGTATAGCCCTTGATATTTGACCAGAAAAAGATAGAAACATTGATGAGGGCAGTTTTGGTGAACGAGAGAGGATAAAATCCAGACCTAGGGGAACCAGAATGTGGTTCCAACAATGGTGAAGAGAGGAACTTGAGGTAGACATTATAAGTTACTCTTTATTTAGCTGTGAAGCAAGATAGTGTGGTTGGAAAAACAGGTGATTTCAAAGTTGGGGGATTTATTGTAGCTTAATCTTTTCAAATAGAAGTTCTATTTCTTTTCTAGATAGTTCTCTGCATTCTTTGGAAATATTTACACCAGCTGTCTTTTGTCTTTCAGTTAGTTCCATGCCCCCCTTAAGAATTTTGTCTAAAAGAGTCTTAGGTTCAAGATTTAAGTCATAGATTTCAAGGCTAGAAGGGACCATTGTAATCATTGTAGTCTTATTTCCTGCATAACATGAGCCATAGAACTTTTCCAAAATAATTCCTCGAGTATATCTTTTAGAAAAACATCTAATCTTGATTTTAAAATTCAGTGATGAAGAACCTGTCACACCGCTTGGTAAACTGGTACAGAATCTCAATGCCTTTTTCTAGTCTGAATTTGTCTAGCTTCAACTTCCAGCCATTGGATAAGGTGTGAGATCAGCTAGAGGAGTGCCTATAAACATATATAGTGTAAAGGAATGTGCAGGTCTTTTGGGCTCCAAAAGTAGTGTGTTTATCAAAATAAATTTTACAAAATGTTTGTGTTTTCATATATTAAGAAAATTCTGTGAAAATGTGTGTTGTTTTTTTTAAATGTAAACACTTGTCTGCAGTGTTTACAACCAGAACATTGAAGCATCCTGCTGTTGTAGGAGAATCATTAAACTGAAACTGACTAGGAACGAGAGTGTAACACAGTCTGTTTCCATTGTCCAGCACAATGTGGAATTAGTTATACCTGTAAAATTCTCGGGTTTAACAATTTATTAGCAAAACAGGTAAAGAACTTATCTATTGAATCCCAATAATAATAAGACTGATAGAAGGTAGTACATAGTCTTTGGGCTGGCAAAGAGTGAATTTCACTCTGCTGTGTGAAAATGTCCTGAGCTACGGTCAATGTCATTTAATTGTTCTAGAATAATTTTCTGTTATTAGTGTCCGTTTTTAAACTAATTGAACTGTTCACAACCTCACCCTTGCGCCCCCCCAGCATGAACCCAGTTACAGCATTGTACAGTGAAATAAATTACAAGTTTATATTATATTAATCCGTTATTTTATTGCATTTAAAATATAGAATGAAGACAATGTAGACCTACATCAAACATACAGTTCTTCACTTTCTACATCATCAGAATATTCAACTTCTGTTGACTCTTCTCTCTTATATGCACCATGGTCTACATATGGAGATGATATTAAACAATCTGCTGTTTCTCAGATTAGTGTAAAGAACAGGTATGTTATTTTAATAAGTCATCCTGGCAGAATGAGCATCTACTTCTTAAAGGGAATATTTTTTTTGTTTGATTTAGGGTAAAACTTTCAAAGGGACTTTGTCATACTGTCTTGAGTGGCTCACCACTGTAAGTACCTATCTTAGGGCAGACTTTCAGAAAACAAGAGCAGACACCCGAAACTGGTGGTATATTCTATTAGATTTCACCAAGATAGTAACAAATGTGAACTGGATCACTAGACTAGTCTTACCATAGAGTCACCGACAGTCCCCTTAGACTCTCCAGCCTTTCTTGTCATCCAGACAAACTGAATTTAGTGATAATGGTCACATACATAGGTGCTGACTCCGCGGAGTACCCATGGGGAAAAAATTGGTGGGTGCTCTGCACCTACCGGCAGCCAAGCTCCCCGCCCCAGCTCACCTCTGCCTCCTCCCCCGAGCAGGCCATCACATCATTTCGCAGCATAACAAGCTGTGGGAGGGAGGGGGGAAGAGGCGGGGCTGGGGAAGGAGTCCAGTAGGGGCAGGGAGGGGGCGGAGTTGGGGCAGGGACTTTGGGGAAGGGATTGGAATGGGGGCTGGGGTGGAGTCGGGATGGGGGGCATGAGCACCCACCGGCGCCAGGAGATGTTGGCGCCTATGGTCACATAAACCAAAAATCACACCACATCAGGCTTCTCCCAGTCCCAAAGGACCAGTCACCCCCAGATCAATTGATACTCTAGATCTTACACTGGCAGCCAATTCTATAGTAAACTAACTATAGGTTTATTAGCTAAGAAAAAAGAACGAGTTATTGAGAAGTTAAAGCAGATAAAATTTAGTAACAGGTGAGTCAAAGTTTGTAAATCCAAAATGATAGCATAGATGTAGTAATCTGCCAGTTTCCCCAAAATCTTTTCAGGACTACCCAAAATAACTCTGGGGATCTCCACCTTCATGTTAAGTTATTCTGCCCTCTTAGAATCCAAACAGTCCAGAAATGGAGGATCTTCTTTTGAATCGGTACTTATAGCTTCTTCTCCAGACAACAATCTGATAAGTGTTTTTTACTCACACAATGGCCACTTGCTTTATAATTAGCATTTCCAGTTACAGTGCTTCATTAGCATTTTACAAGATTTCTTTGAGTAATTTGGTTACAGCGTTATACACAAATGCAATTGTTTGTAATAGCAAACAATAGAGTATTTCACTAGTTTTCATGAATTGAACAGCTGAATACATTCTCATACTAACATTCACTTTCATCTAGGGTTATATAATTATAGGGGTATACAAAATGTAAATGTAATTACAGGGTGTATGCAATGTAAATGTAATGTAATGGCAGACAACCGGTTACAGATAAGTGAATACAAAACATTAGCATCTCTTTTGATTAGCATTCAAGTGAATTAGTTTGAATACATACTAATACACTTTGATATTCACGCACAAGTGAATTGGCCTGTATTGCTTTTCAAAGGTCTTAGGTGCCTAAAGATGCTGATAGGCACTAGTGGGTCATTCAAATTCAAAAGCAACTAAGCATGTTAGGTGTCTGACTCCCTTGATTTTAAAGGGAATTAGCACCTGACCTGCTTAGATGTTTTTGAACATCCCGGCAGGTGCCTATCTGCAATCCCATCAGGTTGCAGGGCTCTACTTTGAATAGTTCAAAGATCTGATACCTGTCAGACATAGCAAGAGGGCAGGTCGCCATTAGGTGGGTGAGCAGCATGGTACCTGCACAAAGGACAGCTGGAGGACGCATAGGGCAAGTGTAAGTGGTATCGGGTGTGAGCAGGAGGTGAAGGGAGAGATGATGTTTCAACTGCTAGCATAGGTGGTGGGTATAATAGGCCAGGGCAGGATGCCGGTTGCAGGTTGGATGGGGGAAGTTTTTGCTGCTTATTATGCTCCATGCAGGTTCCGGGGCAGCTGAGGAGGCAGTATCTGCTGTTCAGTGTCCTGGGTTCATAAGTAATCTCCTTGGACTCTAGGGAGACTATTGATGAACCCTGGAAGCATACCACCTCCTCAGCCGCCCAGAACCTGCATAGTGCATATCAAACACTCAGGTTCTTCTTCCGGAAGAGAGACGAAAGAAGAGCTTTTCCCATAAGGTGGTTTGGGGTCTGGGGAGGCATGGTGTGGCTGGGGGCTCCTCTGGCTATAGGGGGTAGGCGGGCTCAGGGCTCCAGCTGGCCCGGGGCTCCTCTGGCCAAAGAGGGGTGTCTTGGGGCTCCGGCTGCAGCAGGGATGGGGGGAGGGGGCAGAGTCGGGAGCTACCCTCCCCGAAGGAGGGCTCCACCCACAACTGCTAGGGCATGGACTACTTAAGCAGCTGAACTTGCTTAGCTACCTAAATCCAGAAGACTGTTCATAGCTGAGGATCTCAAGTGGATTGAGGCATCAACCTTTGGCTTATCAGCTATGCGCACTAGATCAGTGCCTAAGCCCCTCTCCGCTCCCTGTCCCTCTCCTTCGCATTTCACTCCTGGCTATCTTACGTGTCTCCCTGCTTAGTTTGCTGGCTTCTGAGGAGCCTTTCCTTTACGTACCTAAAGTAATACAATACAGTGCATGGGGTGCCTGAACACCTAGATCCGGGCTGAGAGACACTGTATTGGCAATTACACATGCAACAAAGACGGACATTGGTAGACCTGTTAGTTTGGGGGTTTTTTTATGTAAAGACAGTTTGTTTTTACACGCTGAGCCCAATATTGTAAAGTGTTGAGTAAACTCAGTTCCGTTGAAAGTGTTCACAAGTTTCGGGAGCAGACCCTGTGTCAGTAAACCCTATTTTTGCTCTACACAACATAGATTCATTTTGTTTACACACCAATTTTAGAATAAAGAAACATAAAGACTGTAAAATGAGTAGTATCTAGTGGCCATATTTGAGATTTTCACTGAGCCTTTTAAAGAGCGAATTCAAAGGAGGTAATTATCCTAATGTATATGATTTTTTTTCAGGATTCAAACGGAAAGAAATGATTATGGTAGTGAAACAGACTTATATGGACTTGTATCTAACATCTTGGAAGAACAAGATAAATCACAGCCGTATTTTGCTGAGGGGTTAGTATATTGCTGTACATGGACTACTAATCTTTCTCCCTCCCCCCCACTTTGCAGAAGCATTTTCTTTCCTTTTTCCCTTGTTTGTTTCAATAGCCATTTCTGCATCTACTGGTCCTGGGGGGAAGCTTGCAACTTCTACAACCTATTTCAAACCCTACTAAAAGATGGGTGACCTTACTAAAAGCGATACGCGTTTTTGACCAGCTATTCAAATACTCCTTTTAGATTTTTCACTTGCTTTGTAGCAAGTGCTGTAAATACCAATTCCTTTTCATGGCATTCTGGAAATGGCTTATGCAAATATTATAAACTTATTCCATTGAATCCTACAGCCTTGTGCTAATTTTCTGCACCAGAATTTATTTACATTTCAGGTTAGAATTTTATCATTTTTTTCAGTTAAATGAAATGCTCAAAACAAGCAGGTATAATATTTTTTTCAATAAATTATTTTTCATTAATATTTGAGAAGATGGAGAAAAATCCTACCTGCAAACTGTAGAGCATAAAATATTCCTTTTAGTACTACCTATGCAGAATTTGGTTATTACCTAGCTTTCCAATTAATGCTTCATAGATATCATAATGGTCTCTTCTTCTAATCTTATTCTAAGGCCCCCATCTGAGCGCCTCACAATCTTTAAAGTATTTATCCTTGCAACAATGCTGTGAAGGAGATATTATTCCCATGTTGCAGATGGGAGAACTGAGACTCAGTGAGATTAAATGACTTGCCAAAGGGCACACAGGACATCTGTGGTGGAGCAAGAAATTGAACACAGATCTCCAGAGTCTTAGACTAGCGTCTGAACCACTGCACCATCCTTCCTCTCTGATCTGCATAACACAGGCCAAAGAATTTAACCCAGTGATTCCTGCATCTAGCCCAATGATGTTGGTTAAACGTAAGCATATCTTAGAATAAGATTCACCCTTGATTGAAAGACCTCCAAGTAAAGAAGAATTTACATAAAGTACAATTGGAAGTGGAGCTCTTTTTTCAGTGTCAATTTTGTGGTCTTCCTAAATGGTATAATGAGTTTTAGGTGTAATTCTAGTCTTTAATCTGTAAAGTAATAAGCAGACTTAGAATCATAGAATATCAGGGTTGGAAGGGACATCAGGAGGTCATCTAGTCCAACCCCTTGCTCAAAGCAGGACCCATCCCCAATGAAATCATCCCAGCCAGGGCTTTGTCAAGCCTGACCTTAAAAACTTCTAAGGAAGGAGATTCTACCACTTCCCTAGGTAACGCATTCCAGTGTTTCACCACCCTCCTAGTGAAAAAGTTTTTCCTAATATCCAACCTAAACCTCCCCCACTGCAACTTGAGACCATTACTCCTTGTCCTGTCATCTTCTACCACTGAGAATAGTCTAGAACCATCCTCTTTGGAACCACCTCTCATGTAGTTGAAAGCAGCTATCAAATCCCTCCTCATTCTTCTCTTCCGCAGACTAAACAATCCCAGTTCCCTCAGCCTCTCCTCATAAGTCGTGTTCCAGACCCCTAATGACTTTTGTTGCCCTTCGCTGGACTCTCTCCATTTTTTCCACATCCTTCTTGTAGTGTGGGGCCTAAAACTGGACCCGGTACTCCAGGTGAGGCCTCACCAATGTCGAATAGAGGGGAACAATCACGTCCCTCGATCTGCTGGCTATGCCCCTACTTATACATCCCAAAATGCCATTGGCCTTCTTGGCAACAAGGGCACACTGCTGACTCATATCCAGCTTCTCGTCCACTGTCACCCTTAGGTCCTTTTCTGCAGAACTGCTGCCTAGCCATTCGGTCCCTAGTCTGTAGTGGTGCATTGGATTCTTCCGTCCTAAGTGCAGGACCCTACACTTGTCCTTGTTGAACCTCATCAGATTTCTTTTGGCCCAATCCTCCAATTTGTCTAGGTCTCTCTGTATCCTGTCCCTACCTGCCACCGTATCTATCACTCCTCCTAGTTTAGTATCATCCGCAAATTTGCTGAGAGTGCAATCCACACCATCCTTCAGATCATTTATGAAGATATTGAACAAAACCGGCCCGAGGACCGACCCTTGGGGCGCTCCACTTGATACCGGCTGCCAACTAGACATGGAGCCATTGATCACTACCCGTTGAGCCCCACAATCTAGCCAACTTTCTACCCACCTTATAGTGCATTCATCCAGCCCATACTTCTTTAACTTGCTGGCAAGAATACTGTGGGAGACCGTGTCAAAAGCTTTGCTAAAGTCAAGAAACAATACATCCACTGCTTTCCCTTCATCCACAGAACCAGTAATCTCATCATAGAAGGTAATTAAATTGGTTAGGCATGACCTTCCCTTGGTGAATCCATGCTGACTGTTCCTGATCACTTTCCTCTCGTGTAAGTGCTTCAGGCTTGATTGCTTGAGGACCTGCTCCATGATTTTTCCGGGGACTGAGGTGAGGCTGACTGGCCTGTAGTTCCCAGGATCCTCCTTCTTCCCTTTTTTAAAGATTGGCACTATATTAACCTTTTTCCAGTCGTCCGGGACTTCCCCCGATTGCCAGGAGATTTCAAAGATAATGGCCAATGGCTCTGCAATCACAGCCGCCAACTCCTTTAGCACTCTCGGATGCAGCGCATCCGGTCCCATGGATTTGTGCACGTCCAGCTTTTCTAAATAGTCCCCAACCACTTCTTTCTCCACAGAGGGCTGGCCACGTACTCCCCATGCTGTGTTGCCCAGCGCAGCAGTCTGGGAGCTGTCCTTGTTAGTGAAGACAGAGGCAAAAAAAGCATTGAGTACATCAGCTTTTTCCACATCCTCTGTCACTAGGTTGCCTCCCTCATTCAGTAAGGGGCCCACACTTTCCTTGGCTTTCTTCTTGTTGCCAACATACCTGAAGAAACCCTTCTTGTTACTCTTAACATCTCTTGCTAGCTGCAGCTCCAGATGCGATTTGGCCCTCCTGATTTCATTCCTACATGCCCGAGCAATATTTTTATACTCTTCCCTGGTCATTTGTCCAATCTTCCACTTCTTGTAAGCTTCTTTTTTATGTTTAAGATCTGCAAGGATTTCACCGTTAAGCCAAGCTGGTCGCCTGCCATATTTACTATTCTTTCGACACATCGGGATGGTTTGTCCCTGTAACCTCAACAGGGATTCCTTGAAATACAGCCAGCTCTCCTGGACTCCTTTCCCCCTCATGTTATTCCCCCAGGGGATCCTACCCATCAGTTCCCTGAGGGAGTCAAAGTCTGCTTTCCTGAAGTCCAGGGTCCGTATTCTGCTGCTTACCTTTCTTCCCTGTGTCAGGATCCTGAACTCGACCAACTCATGGTCACTGCCTCCCAGATTCCCATCCACTTTTGTTTCCCCTACTAATTCTTCCCCGTTTGTGAGCAGCAGGTCAAGAAAAGCTCTCCCCCTAGTTGGCTCCTCCAGCACTTGCACCAGGAAATTGTCCTCTGCATTTTCCAAAATCTTTCTGGATTGTCTGTGCACCGCTGTAGTGCTCTCCCAGCAGATATCAGGATGATTAAAGTTGCCCGTGAGAACCAGGACATGTGATCTAGTAGCTTCTGCGAGTTGCCGGAAGAAAGCCTCATCCACCTCATCCCCCTGGTCCGGTGGTCTATAGCAGACTCCCACCACTACATCACTCTTGTTGCTCACACTTCTAAACTTAATCCCAGAGACACTCAGGTTTTTCTGCAGTTTCATACCGGAGCTCTGAGCAGTCATTCTGCTCCCTTACATACAGTGTTACTCCCCCACCTTTTCTGCCCTGCCTGTCCTTCCTGAATAGTCTATAACCATTCATGACAATACTCCAGTCATGTGAGTTATCCCACCAAGTCTCTGTTATTCCAATCACGTCATAATTCCCTGACATCACCAGGACCTCCAGTTCTCCCTGCTTGTTTCCAAGGCTTTGTGCATTTGTATATAGGCACTTGAGATAACGTGCTGATCGCCCCTCATTCTCAGTATGAGGTAGGAGCCCTCCCCTCCCAGACGTTCCTGCCTGTACTTCCTCCCGGTATCCCGCTTCCCCACTTACCTCAGGGCTTTGGTCTCCTTCCCCTGGTGAACCTAGTTTAAAGCCCTCCTCGCTAGGTTAGCCAGGCTGCTCGCAAAGATGCTCTTCCCTCTCTTCGTTAGGTGGAGCCCGTCTCTGCCCAGCACTCCTCCTTCATGGAACACCATCCCATGGTCAAAGAATCCAAAGCCTTCTCTCCAACACCACCTGCATAGCCATTCGTTGACTTCCACGATTCGACGGTCCCTACCCCGGCCTTTTCCTTCGGGGACGATGGACGAGAACACCACTTGCGCCTCAAGTCTTCATTTTTTTTCTATATGTGTTACTCCACATAAGCAGCCAAAGTTAGTGTGCTGGCACATTCAGATTCCTTCATTTATGCTCAGTGGTTTGATTTGCCTATAGGACATAGCGAGGTAATGTAAAGTACAAGCACTCCTGAAGATATAATCAAGATGGTACAGAGAAGCCTTATGTTCTGAGTACTGAAAGATGGATTTGGGGGTATTGTGGTGGTTTGGGTGTTATTTTGCAAGTTAAAATAAATACAATGGTCATAGAGTATCAGGATCTGTTAGTACTTTATTTCCATTTGAACAGCATCAGATGGTAAATCTTTCTCCAGTGTGATATATGTATATATTGCTGCATTGACACAACCTAGCACTTTGAGGGAATTGTGCACCAGTTGGAAGCAGCCCTTCAGTTTAAAGGGAATGTTGAGTAGATGATAAAAGAATGATAGTGGTTATGATAGTATATTGGGATATAGAATGTATAAAATATGGGGGAAATGGTGGGATCTAAGAGAAGAGAGATCTTCTCTCTCTTTCCCCTGCTCCTTGGGAGGAATACAGAGGACAGAATTGTAAATACACGATGTTTACTTCTTCTAGGACCTGCTCCTCAAATTTAAAGTCAGTATGGCCTGTGAACACAACCAGATTTGCGGACCACCATGACCTGTTGTCAGAATCAAAAAGGCCTGTAGTTGCAGCCATCTCTCAACAGGTTTTTTATAGTGGTGAATCCGTATCTGCTGCTGAAAAAACGTGCTTGCATAGTGGCAATCTCGCATCACAACAGAAAATAGATGAACTTTATCATGGGTTTACTAGCATGGACCTTGAAGAGCAATGGTTGTACCCTTCTAGGAACGATCATGGCAGCTGTTACAACATGCAGACCAATGAGAATGCTAAAACACCTCCATTACAAAGCTATTCATATATCAAAAACTCTTTTATACCACAAACTGGTTTTTCAGAAGTAATAAAAGAATCAGGAGCAGATATTTATTCGTATGGAAGAGATAAAGTGTGTTCCAAAGGACCTGAAGTACAGTTGCATCAAAAGCAGGCAGAAATGTTTCTTCCACAAATTAACAGATACAGTGAAACTGCAGATTATTGTAGATACCCAGAATATTCTCATCCCAGTAAAGCAAAGCATAATAAGAGTACAAACTTCAGTGTCCAAGATAGTAAAAAATTAACAAATGGAATACCTGAAGCACCAGCTGTAGATACAGATACCTACACTAAACTATTTCAAGTTAAGCCAGCAATTCAGAAAAAAATTGAAGATACAATTCCAGATCAGCAGAACTTTACATTTTCTAAAACTTCAGGACTCTTGTCAGAAAAGCAATTTGCAAATGAACCTTCATTTATCACTGACTTTGGGTTAAAATCTGAGTATGGACTAAAGTCTCATGCAGCTTGTCCAGGGACTAGTGATTTTGCAAATGCCACGGAAAAACAGCTCTTTCCCAAATCTGATCCCCAGAATTCTGAATATTTTAAATCACTGACTTTATTATCAAACTCAGCAACCACTTCAGCAGGCACTAGTGCAAGACCAACTTGGATGAATATTCAAACTAAAAACAATACTTCTGTCCTGTACCAGAATCCAAGCACCTTGATGAAGTTGAGTAACCATCTGTCTGCTACTCCAAAAGGTTCCAATAATTCTAATGATTTTTCTCAATTGTCATCTTCAAATTTAACTTTAAATAGTAACTTGTTTCAGAAATTCTGCCTAGAAAATCCTTCAGCATTTTCTAGTTTTGATTTTGGTTATAACACTGCAGAACGAATTCAGCCTGCTAATCGTATGGAAGGACTAACTAAGGTTGGAGAAGAGAGTCTCTTTGAATCAATTACTGATAAAAAAATTAAGCAGTCAAACGGTTTTTGTGAGAACTATTCAGCTCAACAATATGGGATCACTGAAAATTTGAACAAACACAACTTCCAAGCTAAGCCACAAAGTGGACATTATGTTCCTGAGGAAGGACAAAAACATTTAGATGGATTGCCACAGAACACATACCAGGATCTGTTGGAGTCTCATGGTCACTTTAATAGCCACAGACAGGGAAGTGGAGATAGTAATATTGTCAGTAGCCGTGTAAATCGCACACAGGCTTCCTGCTTTTCAAACAATTATATGATGGGCGATTTAAGACACAATCATAACTTTCAACAACTTGGTTCAAATGGCTTTCCATTGCGATCCACACATCCATTTGGCCATTCAGTTGTTCCACTGATGGATTCCTATGATTTGTTTTCTTATGATGATTTAAGTCATTTATATCCTTATTTTAATGATATGATGTATGGTGATGGTTCTTTCTCTGGTTTTGTACCAACATTTGGCTTTCAAAGACCAATTAAAACTCGTAGTGGGCCTGCCAGTGAACTTCATATTAGACTGGAAGAATGTTATGAACAATGGAGAGCGTTGGAAAAGGAAAGAAAAAAGGTAATAATAACTATGACATGACTATCTCTGTCTTCTGTAGATAGCAAGTTTAAATCTAGACAGTTAATGTGTTAAGGTTTGAAAGTGATGAAGTCCTAAAATGGGGATTTAGGGAGAAAATTAGCTTTTTCTGTAAATTTAGCTTTTTCCTGAAAACAGGAAATAAGAAGTGAAATCTTGATATCTGTGATTATGTATGTTGGCTGCAGCTCCATAGTTAAGCTTGAATTGAGTTTTGCACTTAAACCACGGTTCAACTTCTCTTATATTATATTTTTCATATATATCTTCACCAAAACTGCAGCACTTACTGTTTTGAGTGTACAATGAATTTCCAGAGAATTGACAAGTATTTCCATTAATTGGGTTAGGAGTTTAATTTTAAAATGGATCCTTTAAGAAATTTAACAACTGGTGTCAGACTTTTTTCTTTTAATTCCCTAACAATCTTTATAATGGAATAGCAGACTTTTCAAACTTCTCTTACAGTTAAACTCACTGGAATCTGGGGCATAGGCTGTATTTGAGGACTTATTTAGGATTAGAAGTAACTTTTTTTGTCATTTTTCATAAATAAAATTTTGCCCTTTAACAAAGGCTGAAGAATAACATTCTTCTACAGAGAATTCCAGAAAAATCTGCCTTCTTTCTAAGGTATGTTTACACAGCATTTAGCTGTGCAGACAGCACTTTTAAGTTATGGGTCAGGCTGGAGCTCGGGCTCTGAAGCCCAGCTTAGGCAGGGGGCTGGGCTTCAGAGCCAGAGCTCCAGCCTGAGCCATAACTTAAAAGTGCTGTCTGCACAGCTGTTTTTAGAGTGCTAATGCAAGCCCCGTAGCCTGAACCTGCCGACATGAGCTAGGAGGCTCACTCTTGCGTGCTCCAAAACGTTGTGTAGACATTCCCATAATGGCTGCCATTTCCGGTTGTTCTCAGTGGGATTAAAGCCACAGGCTGTCTCTAGAAAAAACAGTTAAACTTGTGTGATAAGCTTTCGTAAGCTAAACCCACTTCTTCAGATGCATGGAGTGAAAAATACAGTAGGCGGGGGGGGCGTGTATTACAGCACATGGAAAGGATGGGAGTTGCCTTACCAAGTCGGGGGTCAGTGCTAATGGGGCCATTCAGTCAAGGTGGAAGTGGCCCATTGCCAACAGTTGACAAGAAGGGGTGAGTATCAACAGAGGAAAATTATTTTTTATAGTGACCCAGCCAGTCCAAGTCTTTATTCAGGCATAATTTGATGGTGTCAAGTTTGCAAATTAATTCCAGTTCTACAGTTTCTCGTTGAAGTTTTTTTGTTGAAGAATGGCCACTTTTAAGTCTGTTGAGTATCCAGGGAGATTGAAGTGCTCTCCTACTGGTT
The DNA here is from genome assembly GCF_965152235.1 of Eretmochelys imbricata. NCBI lineage: Eukaryota > Metazoa > Chordata > Testudines > Cheloniidae > Eretmochelys > Eretmochelys imbricata. The sequence continues at coordinate 2,792,310 of NC_135598.1, read as the reverse complement.
TTTGAATGTTACTATTCAGACAGGGTTTTAGCCCACAAAAGTTTATGCCCAATGAATTTGTTAGTCTCTAAGGTGCCACAAGGACTCCTCATTGTTTTTGCTGATACAGACTAACACGGCTACCCCTCTGAAACCTCTCAGTTAAACTTGTTCCTCTTCACCATCTGACACCATAGGGAGCCGCCATCTTCCATTAGGGAAGTTTAGCTAATGGGAAACGGGCCTCTGGCCATGTTGAAAGAGCAGTTCTTCCTGAGTTTTTTGTGAGGAAACTCCATTCTTTGTTGAAAGAAAAGAACTTACGAAAAATATTGATAAAAATTACCAATAATCCCAAACACTTATTTTCAAAATCTCATTGTTGCACCACATTTGCTAAAGAGCAGGAGGGAGGAAGAACTAGTGGTTTTGTGTGTGTGTGTGTGTGTGTGTGTGTGAGAGAGACAGACAGACAGACAGACAGACAAAGGGAGCAGTGTGTCTGTGCATGTGTGGTGAGGGAATGCTGAAAGTGCAGGAGGAAGAGGGAAACTAAGTTTTTGTGTATCTGCAGAGCAGTATAGAGAGGCTCCGGGGAGGGGTGGGAATTTGGAGAACAGGCAGAAGCGGTAAATTGGGGTGTATACGCTCAGGCTGCATTGGTGAAACAAAGCAATTGTAAACCTAGCTTATCTGGCCAGTATGCTGTGGCTGCTTTGTGCTGCTCCAGAGTGACATAAAATGGCCACAGTATATTGGTGAATCTGGTCATTAAAAGTTAAACCAAAAAAAACTTGGTTTGAAAAATTTCATATTTTCAAATCATTAAAATCACATGGTAATGTTCTCCCTGAGTGTTTTGTTTAATATTCGTATATGAAATTTTGAAATAAAAAATAAGGAAATTCCAGACAAAAACTGTTAAAATGGAATTAAGGTTGAGATGCATACAATTAATTCAACATAAAGTACATTGCAGGGATGGTGTTATCCAAAAAACAACTATTGTTAACCCAGGAAATTTGAGGTAAAGTTTAAACTTGAAAAAATCCAAACAGGAAGTGCAGTTAGGGCACTCAATAATCTTTATTCTGTCCTATTGTGACACCATTAATTTAATCTGGGACCACAAACATTAACATGCCTTAATCCTACAGTTATTGCATGGTGCCTCTACAAGGAAGAGTTAAGAAAGTGCTCTAATTCTGCACTTTTGTACCTTAAATTTAGGTTTCTTACAAGTTTAACCTTACTTCTTGAATTTCTGTTAACAACATTTGATTTGGGGATCATTGCAACACCCCTGTAATGTATTTTATCTGAAATTACTGATATGTACTCTAACCATAGCTCTATCTTGAAGTAGTTATTTTGTCTGGAAATTAATTTAATCAATATTAAAATATGCATGAATCAGCCCTATCCATTTTATCAGAAGAAAGTGCAGTTATGAAAATGGGTTCTTGATACTGCGATGCATACTGTTGGCAAAACTAGTGTCCAGTGCTCATAGTTTGAGGATACAAATTTTACAGTGAGGGCTAGATCCACAAAGGGATTTTGACATCTAAGTCCAAAATTTAAATCCTCAAAACCTAGCTTAGCTGCTGCCTAACTCTATAGGTGCCTACGTTTCTGCCAGTAAAGTCCCCCTGGCACTTAAATATTGGGATAGAGAATGACTACAGCCCAGTGTTCAGGGCGGTCACCTGGGAGACCCAGATTCCAGTCCGTGCTCCTATGAATATTTAAAGCTGTTCCACATTGTATAAAATACTTGAGAGATTGAGAGGGCTCAGAATATCCTATAGTTTGGTGGTCAGGGCACTCTCACTTAGGCGGTGGAAGATCTGGGTTCAAGTTCAAATTTTGGAATTAAACAGAGTGGGGGCTTGAACATGGGTTTCCAACATTCTGGAGGAGTGTCCTAACTACCAGATTATAAGAGGGGGCATGACAACAATCCCCTTCTCTTCCTCACTCCTTTTGGGAAAAAGCAAACTCGGGAGATAATTAGGTAACTACCCTAGAGTTAGGTACCTAACTCCCTTGAGGGGGAGGGCTTAGACCCCACCCTTCTCCTTGGCATTTCCTGCTGGCTAGTTTAGGCAGCTCTCCAATCAGCTTGCTGGCTTCTGTGAATCCCATTCTTAGGGATTTAACTCCCCATGCATGTTCAGGAGTCTGGGTGTCTGACTCAGAGCTATGGATTCCTCGAGGCAACAGGACACCTAAATGTTAGAGATTGCAATCCTGAGTCCTTTTTGTGGAGCTAGCCCTAAATAGTTAGTTTAAATACAAAAAGAAAAGGAGTACTTGTGGCACCTTAGAGATTAACCAATTTATTTGAGCATGAGCTTTCGTGAGCCACAGCTCACTTCATCAGATGCATACCGTGGAAACTGCAGCAGACTTTATATATACACAGAGAATATGAAACAATACCTCCTCCCACCCCACTGTCCTGCTGGTAATAGCTTATCTAAAGTAATCGTCAGGTTAGGCCATTTCCAGCTAATGGCCTAACCTGACGATTACTTTAGATAAGCTATTACCAGCAGGACAGTGGGGTGGGAGGAGGTATTGTTTCATATTCTCTGTGTATATATAAAGTCTGCTGCAGTTTCCACGGTATGCATCTGATGAAGTGAGCTGTGGCTCACGAAAGCTCATGCTCAAATAAATTGGTTAGTCTCTAAGGTGCCACAAGTACTCCTTTTCTTTTTGCAAATACAGACTAACACGGCTGTTACTCTGAAACCAGTTTAAATACAGTCATTCTAGAAGCTCCTTTGAAGTGAATGGGTAGCTTATTCCCTTTAAATGACAGAGGATTGCCAAATCCACTTTGGGAGCTAGTGATCCGGTGTTAAGTGTCTGCTTATTGAGCAGACTGAGTGCGAGCCCAAACTAGCAATTTTCAAGCCACATGATTTCTACAACTATATCCATTTCAGCACCTACTTTTTTTTTAAGAATTTTTAGGAAAAAAGCTTCCTAGGGGAAAGAGTTTATTATTGTTCCCTACAAGAATAATTAGACAACACACTTCATTAACATCACAAGACAACTAAGTCATATTTTTTCTCAGACTGAATCTGCTCTTGCCAAGAACTACCCAGGGAAAAAGGTTTCCAGTACTAACAACACTCCAATTCCAAGGCTGACATCAAATCCATCGAGAGTTGATCGCTTAATTGTGGATCAGCTACGTGAACAAGCCAGAGTGAGTTGACTAGTAGTAATGGCATAAAATTATGTTAGATTACTTTATATACTTGTCATAAGTGGTAGTCCTCATGAAACATGTATTCTTTACAATTAAGTAAAGTTAGGATATCTTGAAATAAACTACAAAACTCTTAAATATATAAACTTAAGAAGTGGCAGCACGTCTGTTCTCCTGTACCTTTGAATTATTACTGTGGAATGGTTCCCACTGTCCCTAGCAATTGATTTCATTTTACTCTTTGTGTGAAGGTGTTCTGCCCCAGTTCCTTACATTACATCTACCTGCCTCACAGGTATGTTATGTCCTAGTTTTTGACTCTCCCACCACCCGCTTATCACTGTAAGTTCTGTCACCTGTATGAATCCCTTTCGTAATGTTAGGTCACTTCAGATTCATCATTACAAAAAAGTCCAAATCCTTTAATATCTAGCATAATTTAGATTATCCTGGCTGGGATGGTTTAGTTGGCGATTGGTCGTGCTTTGAGTAGGGGTTTGGACTAGATGACCTCCTGAGGTCCCTCCCAACCCTGATGTTCTATGATTCTTCAGGAATCCTTTCCCAAAGACGGCCAATGTAGCACACAGCATTCCAATTTAAATCTAAATCCTACTGGAATGGTATTGTCTTTTTCATACTTTATTCTGCTAATGAAACTTAGTATTGTTTACTGTTTTTACTGCTGTTATGTAATGGGATTATTAGAAAATGTTAATGGAATAGATACTGTCATAGTCAAATGATCTCCTTTTCTTCATTTCAAGAAGTAAAACTGATTTTAAAATGTACTATCACCATTTTACAGTTTCATACCCCAGAATGTTTTAAAGTAGTACAACTCAATTCACCTGACATAACACTGTAGTTTCCAGTGGGGTGGAACATGATGTATCCATTTATAGACCGATTTACGGCCCAACTGCCCAACAATTTGGGATATGAAGGGAATTAAGTAGAGGAGAAGCATAGGTGGACCGCATGTAAATGCCCAGTTTAGGATTTTGCTAGAACACCAGGATCAATAAGTAGAAGTCAGCCATCCTACAGTCTGGTTGGGTTGCTTATGTTTCGTTTAGTAGGATCACTTCTTGTTTTGAACTGCAAAAAGTCATTAGAAAATAAGCTCAAATACTTAAAATAACACACTGCTTGGTGCTTACAGGTTTTATATATGTGTACACAATGGTTAAAAATATAGTGGTTGTGATGGAATAAGGGATAAGAACATTTTTTAGAGAGTTGGGGGGCTGAAAAATCATTGAATTGAATAAGAATAATAGATGCTGAATGGATAGGCAGGTGTTCTGTGGCTGGTGAGTGGATGGATTGAAGCAGTGGCATCGGAAGCTTCCTAACAATGGGGGGCCACCAGTGCCCAACTGTAGCCCCACCCCCCAGCACCGTCCTTTCTCCCCAAGGCCCTGTCCTTGTGCTGCCTCGAGGCCCTGCACCTTCTCCCTGAGCCCTCACACTGCCCCTTCCCCCAAGATCCCGCCTCCTCCCCCGCCCCCATGGCTCGTCCTTATGGCCAGTAAAAAGTGGGGGGACCATGGCCCCCTGGCCCTCGCTGTTCTGGTGCCTCTGGATTGAACATAGCTGAGAATTGAGGGCAAGCAGTTTATAATTTTAAAAATAAAATGCAGAGAATTGATAGTGACTGGCTGGAAGGGACTGCTGGCGATGGTTTCTGTAGGTTTTTGTTTGTTTGTTTTTTTTAAATTAAGACGTATGCTTCCCCCACTCCCTTACCATTATGTGTTCTTGTCTTTTTTAGATTGAGCTTTCTTGGGGTAGGGACCATAACTCCTGTATTTGGAAAACACTTAACATATAATAGGTGCTACCAAAATTGAAATAATAAAGGAAGGGTACTGGCTTTTTTTATTTTAATTTTATTTTATTTATATTTTTTTAAAAGGAGAATGCTATTTACACTCAGTCTTGCTCATTTGTGAAAGGAAAACACATAATTGATAGTTTTGTAAAACTCTATAAACCGAAGTGTGGTAAGGAGCTTCTTCCACAGCTGAGGGATTTTTCCAGCTTTGTTCCACATTTCAAAGGTGGACCTAGGAGAGAAAATGTTTGAGATTTTCAAAAACTGTACGGTTTTAGAACGCTTATCTCTTCAATTACTAATGGAAGAAGAATTGCTAAATAGTCCACACTGACCTGAAAATCTCAACCATTGCATTTAGCAAAGCATTTCAATTGTTTTTAAACAAATTTCAGCCTTGACGCTTTACTAACATGGTTCTTAGTCTTAAAGTATGTCTTCTCAGCTAGAGCAGTAAGTTCTCAGGGAAGCTGTAGGGCCACAAGTGTGTTTAACAGGAGGAGCTGGCATTCACCTTGAGGGGTGGGGGGAAATCCAAGCTTGTGTCCGCTCCAAAGTGTGGAATGAAGGCAAAGGCTAAGATTTTCAAAAGTGACTGGTAATTTTTTGGGTGCCTGATTGAGACACTGTCTGAAAATCAGTCCCTTTTTAAAGGTATTCCAAGTTGAGTACACAAACATTGAGGCACCCAAAATCACTAATTAATTTTGAAAATCTTGGCAGAAAAGCCCATGAGTATTGTGTTTTTTTTACTATCCCCAAACCAAGCACTGTTTGGCTTCTTGTTTGGAGAAGATAAAATTACAGGTAAGGATTTTACCTATTTCCAAAGCATACCATTTTGTAGCAGGATGATATTCATCTCTATTCTACTTCAGTTTAATTTTCACTTAAGTCTAGATGAAGACAACATGATCTATAACAGATATAAAATGTTCATTAGGTCGTGACTTTACTTGGAAAAATGGAACGTCTTCGCAGTTCTCCCCTTCATGCTAATATCTCCACTGCTCTTGATAAACATCTGGAGGTAATTCATATAGTGCAGTCACGTAGGAAGGATGAAATTGTAAATGCTTCAAATCGGCAAAGGCAAGGAGCTCCGAGATGCCAAGATGACAGAGGTATAAATGTCCTTCTACAGTCTCCTGTTGTAGCAGAATAAGCCTAAATCTATCATAATTCCATAATAGGAAATAGTGCTTTATTTTATTTTTTTAATTTTTATTGAGAGACTTTGATTTGAGTTTTTGACTCAGGAAATATGGCAGAATTTTTCAATGGTTTAAACTGATTCCTTTTAGCTAGGAATGTAGAGTAAAATCTTTTGAACAGTAGGTAAATGTAATCAATTTATAAGAGGTCAGCAGGAGGTAGATATAAGTAGCAAGTTCGTGCAGCTAAGTAAGAGGTTTCTATATTGAACTTATCACTCTAGTACCAGAGGCCCAGTTTCAAAGGTATTTAGGCATCAGGAGTTAGGTGCCAAAGTACCTCTGAGGATCTGGGTCTAAGTGCCTAAAATCATTTGTGCCACTCCCACTTGCTGATTTAAGGCGCTATATTGATAGACTCAAAAGGGAGTTTCAGCCCATCCTCATAGGGCAGCAATACAGGGTTCTGAGTGTTCCTCAGGAGTTCATCTAATCTCAGTGAAAAAAATTTCTCATGGTGTCTAATATTAACAATATTTAGTGGACGCGTAATACCTTTTTCTTCCCCACAGATGTTTTTGCTCTCGCTTTGGCAATTAAAGAGATGAGTATAGCAACACGCAAAGCACGTACTACCCTTTGGTGTGCTCTTCAGATGACCTTGCCAAAAACTACCACTATAGCTGGACAAGTAGATGTGGAGAAAGCTTTTCAGGAGATGGTACAGTCTGAAGATAAAGCATGTGAAAATATGAACAGCAGCAACCTCTTGAACCAGAGAGGTGAAACAAACAAACACTAATTAAATGTTCACCCATGCAAGAGTAAAATTTGCAGTGTGGATCTGGCAGGACACAGTATACTGTGACTATTTTAAACGAACTCTTAAAGCTTGAGAAATTAATTGATTTTCTTCCAAATTTAAAGTTAATACCTGAATGAAGCAAGTTCAGCTTCTCAAAAAAATAAAAAAGTCCAATTTCTAACTAATTGGAGACAAACCCACTGAACTAACAGGTTATACTAGCAGCTTCAGCAATACATTATCTAGTCAGATTTGTTCCTTTAAGTAGTATGATTATTTTTAACTGCCACTCTGCAGTGCAGGTAAGCACCAGTGTGAAATTCTACTAAGTGATAAGTTTCATTTAGGTTTGCCTTAATAAACATGTTTTCAAATAATGAATCTCAGTGACTGTAACCCACCATAGGCTGCAGTCTAGTAACCGACAAGTTTTGATTGTGATGTAAAAAGGTTTTCCTTATCAAACTAATACCTGGAAACAGGAGGAAAGCAATGCTAAACATACCCAGTATTAATGTAAAAATTAAATATTTAAAATATTGACATATTTATGAATTTGAAATTTTAGAATCTAAATTTATGAAAGGAAATGCACCAGATTCTCCTAAATTAGTGATATTATAAAACTGCCATTGTGAAACCATGCAATGTAGTGAAGGTAAAACTTGTTCAAATCATTTGTGCATATTCTTTAAAAAAAATTATATCTCTGTTTTAAAATATTTAAGTGTAATCAAAACATTACATTTACACAATCTGAATCTTAAAAAGCTGCAAAGTAGCTGAAATAATGAGTATTGTTCTTATACCCTTGGCTTAATACTTTTAAAGAGGGTATCACGAGGTTCTGAAATGTATTTTTTTTTTAAAGTTACTCTTTAGCTAGTTTGGTTTGAGATTGGTTAGCATATATTTTGTTAAATTTATTAGTTTTGCTTCTGTATTTTTGAAAGCTATTGAATGCTTGGCTTTTTCTGTGTTTCTTATCTCTTAATATCTTTGTATTGAATGTGAATAATTTATTCCTTAATATGAAATGTTGATATTATGTGGCTCAGGAGATCTTGGGTTTTAACAATTCTAGCATGAAGTTAAACTATAATGTGTGGATTAAATTTATTGAGCTATCCTTGGCTAGATTCACCGATACTTTAAATATCGGTGTTCTTCTTAGTTTTAGAAATCCTCGTATGCAAAAAGTGTAATCACACCACATAAATTGTCTTTGGATGACGTGAGAGAGAAACTGATTGAGAACGCAGGATAGACTGTAGTAGAACTATTTTGATCATTGATATGACTTACAGTACTGCCAAAATTAATTGCATAGGGGCAGCAAAATAAAATACAACATCATACCACAGTAGTCACTGCACAAAGACTGGTTAAGTTTGACGTAAGACATGTTGGATGTTATGAAAACAAATATTGTACTGAATTTAGTCTGGTAAGAAATAAAGTAGCTTTAGTTGAAAAGTGTTGTTTTACTCTGCATATGCATATTTGAATATGTTTTAGCGAATTAGACTCTTTATGTGCATGTTGATATAATGAAGGATAATTTTATATTCTCATCAGGAAATGAGATTACTGAATTTCGTTGAAAGGGATGTTGACGGTAAAAGAATGCCAGCATTGTAATCAGATTAAATACACCATAGAGAACTAAACATTTTTGCAATGGATCATAACGGTTTTTTAATTGGTTTGCACATTAACTATGGTTAATAAAAGCCAGAAGCTGGCAGAGGTTGCCTACTTGAGGAATCCAACAGATCCATCTGAAATTCTGGTGGTACTACTGGTGGGTTGTTGATTTTTTTGTTTTGTTTTTAGGGTGTGGGGGGAGAATTCATTAGCATAGACAGAGACTCTTTGGGGCAAGATAAAATTAAGCAAGAAATAAGATTCCTTTTCTCCTGCTTACCTTAACTCAGTTTAGATGCTGGGAATTCCACAAGTAGTGTACAAAAGAGGGAGCTATAGGGTGGATGCTGAACAAACCCTGAATGTTGCTGCTGCATAAGATCTGCCATACAAAGGCAATGTCTTTCTGGCTATTGAGCCTGTAACAAGAAAAAGCGTTGAGGTTGAAGCACACTCTTGTAGCTGCCGTGCAGTTTGATGGAAGGCATATTTTTCGTTCCAGGATGTGGTGAGTCTGTGGGCTCAGACAGCTGAGGGGAAGACTAAGGCCTAGTTCCTCAAAGATACTTGGTCATTGCTCTGCTCAGTGTTGCAATACCTAATCCTAGGTGGCCTGCCACTGAGGAATCCTCTGCCCTGAGCTAGGTGTCCAGGCTCTCCATGGACTGTATGAGGAGAGTTAGGTGCCTAAGGAAGGAATCCTTAGAAACCAGCAAGCAGAGCAGGGAGATGGCTTAAGGTAGCCAGGAGTGAAATGGCAAGGAGAGGGGCTTAGATGCCTAAGTGGCTGATCACGTGCACCTGGCTGACAGGACAGACAGGTGCCTCCCTACATGTATGATCCTCAGCTGGGGTTTGGAGCCGTTGATAAAGTCCAGTCCCATTTCTTTGAAGACAAGACAAAAGCGGAAAGGAAAAGAACAGCAAAGAAAGAAAACACAGCTTCTGCCTGTGGAGCTGACTGTTACTTGCAACCTCACTGTTAAAGAAACTTAGGCACAGCATATGGTCTCATTAGCCACTCTGAGACCTGGGAAACTTGGAACAGCATCAGGCTGTTTAGACGAGCCTTTCTGGTTACTGGCTCACAGTTCTAGTCTGAAAGACAGTCTTGCAGAGCCAGACTCTTAAACAGAAAGTAAACAGAGATGAGAAAAGAGGAGAAATAAGGTGGGGAGGAAAATGACATATGGGGGAGGGGATAGGACCAGGAACTAAAATCTCACATTCAAGGTGTTGGGGAGTTAGCTAACACTGGTAGAGGTGTCATCAGTCCCCTCTTCCTGCTGTGGTCTAGTCTGGAGATTTCTCTGGATCAGGATGGTGAAGGTCCAAGGGTGTAATGGATCCTGGGGTCCCAGGAGATGCTGGGGATGTCAGCTTGCTTCTTTCAGTCCAGCCTAGTGTTTTGATCCTCCCTATGTTCTAAGTTTCTCTTAAGGAACAGCCCATCCCCTCATTATTTTGTCTACCAATCAGGCCTAATTTCTGCATTTCTGATGTTGGTCTATTTTCTGATTCCATTCTTGCCTTGATCTCAACATAATCTGTTGGTGGTATAAGTAGACTTTTTTTTTGTTTTGTTTTTCTATCTCCTTTTTCATGTAACATTCTGAGCTCGACTTTGATTATCTTAGACAACTTAGAGTTCAGGCATCTGCACAACACCATCCACATGTGAGTAGTCTGCACCCAGCCTTCCTGCTGCAGGGTCTGACACATCAGGTATGAAGGGTGCACACCTACAGGATCGGGGACCACTGGTGAGATAGGCATTCTTCAACTTAGTTTGAAAATCCCGCTTCAGGACCTCTGGGGCTTTGAGCTGCTTGTTAGCTGTGAGGGGAGGGGGCTGTCAGGGCTTAGGTGGCTTTCTGCCATCTGGTGGAAACCTAGGAGTATGTGTACACTGAAGCTGAGAGCATGGTACCCAGCCTGGATGGACAGACGTGAGGTACCTCAGCTGGTGCTAGCACACTAAAAATAGCAAGATGGACATTGTTGCACTGATGGAGGCTCAGGCTAGCCACCCAAGCTCGGACCCACAGCTTTAGGTAGATCTAAGCTCCCAACCCCCCGGGTCTGAGATCAGGTGGCTAGCCTGAGCCTCAATGTTCACACTGATATTTCTAGCACACTTAGCTTGAGTTGAGCTAGAGTGAGTCTGTCAACCCGGGCTGGGAGACACTTGCCCAGCTGTAGTGTAGACATCCTAGAGTCTGTGTGGTTAAGGGTAGCAGGTGAGTGTCAGTTTTGAAAATGTCAGTGATGCCTAGCTGGTGAATTTAGGTGTGTAAAGGAGGCTGGTTACCCCCTGAATACCTTTTGAGGACCGGGGCTTTAGGTGTCATTGATTCACCCTTACTCCCAGAGCTCTGTGGTCCCTTTTTATCTGCTGAGGGTCATGCCTCATAGTATAATTAGTGCCCACATGGATGAGTAGCATAGGGTAATAAAGGGCAGATGATCCTCAACAGTCCCTCCATAATGTCTCACATATGGGCCCATGGCATGTCCAGGCAACAGATGGGTGCCTCCGTCCCCTTCAGAAGAGTGTCACCAAACACCACGACCCTATGTTTCCTCCTGGGAGCGGTGGTTGCGATCTTCCTAACCTTGGGGGTACATGGCCTTTCCTCTTCCACCTTTGGAGGTGAAGCCTCATAGCTCGTTGCTAGGGCAACATAACGTTTTTCCATCACCATGGTGGGAGGGGTGGGAGTAGGGGTGGAGCACTGCTCGCTGCCAGAAGTAACTAACAGCCAGTGTCCTCCCTGTGACAGAGTCATATCCTCCTTCCCTGGTAGTGTGACAAAGTGGCTTTGTGACTGCCTCTGTCCTCTGTAGCTGGATAGCTTCCTCAGCCTTGGATGTCTTCATATGAATACTCTCGAGGAATTCCTTCTGGGCACAGATGCTCCTCAGCCTAGCCACTTCCTCCTGTAGTTCTCCCACCTGCTTCCTGAGAGATTCTACTAGCAGGCACCTTTCACACTGGATGGTCCCCCCCAGCCTGGCTTTCTGTGAGTGGAATATGCAGGCCACAGTCTCTGCAAATCCACACCAGGATCTGGGTAGAGGCATCCATGGTAAGGATGTACAAAAATTGGAAAGAGTCCAGCGGAGGGCAACAAAAATGATTAGGGGACTGGAACACATGACTTATGAGGAGAGGCTGAGGGAACTGGGATTGTTTAGTCTGCGGAAGAGAAGAATGAGGGGGGATTTGATAGCTGCTTTCAACTACCTGAAAGGGGGTTCCAAAGAGGATGGATCTAGACTGTTCTCAGTGGTAGAAGAGGACAGGACAAGGAGTAATGGTCTCAAGTTGCAGTGGGGGAGTTTTAGGTTGGATATTAGCAAAAACTTTTTCACTAGGAGCGTGGTGAAACACTGGAATGCGTTACCTAGGGAGGTGGTGGAATCTCCTTCCTTAGATATTTTTAAGGTCAGGCTTGACAAAGCCCTGGCTGGGATGATTTAGTTGGGGATTGGTCCTGCTTTGAGCAGGGGGTTGGACTAGATGACCTCCTGAGGTCCCTTCCAGCCCTGATATTCTGTGATTCTAAGGTTGTATGTCTAGATACAGGCACAGGTGGAGGAGATGAGCAGTGCTGGCACTGGCAATGCGGCCCTTCCTAACCATAATGATTATATAACATCTCTGTGTGTGTAACAGAAGGGGTACCTGCAGCAGGGGTACTCACTGGAGGTAGTAAGGGGGCAGTGTCGCTCCCTGTCATGGTGGCTGGGCAACTGGTGCAAACCCAGGACCCAGCGCCAGCCATCAGTCAGCGCCTCCCTGTGAGACCCCCTCCCAGGGCTGGGAACCGGGGCTGTGAGGGAATGGACCAATCTGCTATGGATGCAGGGGTGGGACCAATTGGAAAGTAGACCAGTCAGGCCCTTTCTGAGTTGCACTGTCAGCTTTGCAAAACCCCTAGACTTTAACTCCTATTTTAAAAATCCACCCAGACAGAGAGCAGACTACCAAAAAAGAGGTCATGTCTTGTAAACCTACCCATGTTCCTAGCACTGGTGTATAGGCAATTCAAGAATTTCTTCTTTATGTCCTTTGGTTCCTTGATTTTGTTCTCAACATTTCAATTTTTTTGCTGCATACTCATATCTTCCCTCGTTTTATCCTTCCCTTTTGCTATTAGTTTACTACTATAGCCAGCCTGTCCAGGAGAATATTGGTCCCCCTTCTACTGAGGTGGAGGTCATCCAAACTATTCAGCCCCCTCTCGCCATATAAGGTGGCCTAATGTTCCACGAAACCCAAACCCTCCCCTCTACACTTACTTAGCCAACATTTTACTTCCAGAATCTTCTGCCTTCTTTTGTCTTCCTTTGGACAGGAAGAAACTCAGAGAAGTTTGCTTGGACATTCTTCTTCAGCAAGCTTCTCCATTCCCTGAAATTATCTTCTGTCTGAGAGATCCTGTGGTGCAGTGTCATATGAACCATCACCAGTGGATCCTTGCCTGTCAACTTCAGCAGACTACCCAATCTTAGAGTTACGTCCTGGGTCTTTTTCTCCAGGAAAACAGCATGCTGTCCTGTTGTTTGCCTGTCCCTTGCAGAATGTTCTTTCAATTACCCTGAGTTTCAATACTCAGAAGATGTCTACACTATGAAATTAGGTCAATATTATAGAAGTCAATTTTTAGAAATCAATTTTATACAGTCGATTGCATATGTCCACACTAAGTGCATTAAGTCAGCGGAGTGCACCCTCACTACTGTGGCCAGCATCGACTTATGGAGCGGTGCACTGTGGGTAGCTATCCACAGTTCCTGCAGTCTCCACCGCCCATTGGAATTCTGGGTTAAGCTCCCAATGCCTGATGGGGCAAAAACATTGTCACGGGTGGTTTTGGGTACATGTCGTCAGTTGCCCTTCCCTTCATGAAAGCAACGGCAGACAATCATTTTGCGCCTTTTTTCCGTGCGGGCATCATACTGCTTTCAGCAGATGGTGCAGTAGGACTGCTAATCGTTGTCATCTAGCGCTTCTGCTGCAACTCTGCTCTGCTGCTATTGTCTCAATAGTGAATTTCTCCATGTTGTCTGTCATGGGCTCCTGGGTACATGTGTTCTTCCTCGGGAAATATGTGCGGTGCTAACTGTCGTCAGCCACCGCTTCCACTGCAACCCTGCTCTCCTGCAAACGCCACACCACGGCAAGCATGGAGCCCACTCAGATCACCGTGGGAGTTATGAGCATTGTAAACACCTTGCGCATTATCCTGCAGTAGGTGCAGAACCAGAACCTGCAAAAGCAGGTGAGGAGGCGACAGCAGCACAGTGACGAGAATGATGAGGGTCATGGGCACAGACTTCTCTCAAAGTATGGGCCCCGGCAATTTGGACATCCTGGTGGCAATAGGGGCAAGCATAGACTGGTGGGACCGCATAGTGTTGCAGGTCTGGGATGATTCCCAGTGGCTGCGAAACTTTCGCATGCGTAAGGACACTTTCTTGGAACTCTGTGACTCGCTTTCCCCTGCCCTGAAGCTCAAGAATACCAAGATGAGAGCAGTCCTCACAGTTCACAAGCGAGTGGTGATAGCCCTGTGGAAGCTTGCAGTGCCAGACAGCTACCGGTCAGTTGGGAATCAATTTGGAGTGGGTAGATCTACTGTGTGGGCTGCTGTGATCCAAGTAGCCAACGCAATCACTGAGCTGCTGCTATCCAGGGTAGTGACTCTGGGAACTGTGCAGGTCATTGTGGATGGCTTTGCTGCAATGGGATTCGCTAACTGTGGTGGGGCGATAGACAGAACACATATCCCTATCTTGGCACCGGAGCACCTTGGCAGCCAGTATGTAAACCGCAATGGGTACTTTTCAATGGTGCTGCAAGCACTGGTGGATCACAAGGGACATTTCACCAACCTCAACGTGAGATGGCCAGGAAAGGTACATGATGCTCGCACCTTCAGGAACTCTAGTCTGTTTGAACAGCTCCAGGAAGGGATTTACTTCCCAGACCAGAAAATAACCGTTGGGGATGTTGAAATGCCTATAGTTATCCTTTGGGGACCCAGCTTATCCCTTAATGCCCTCACTCATGAAGCCATACACAGGCACCCTGGACAGGAGTCAGGAGCTGTTCAACTCTAGGCTGAGGAAGTGCAGAATGGTGGTAGAACGTGCCTTTGGACGTTTAAAAGCGCGCTGGCACAGTTTACTGACTTGGTTAGACCTCAGCGAAGCCAATATTCCCATTGTTATTGCTGCTCGCTTTGTGCTGCACAATATCTGTGAGAGTAAGGGGGAGATGTTTATGGCGGGGTGGGAGGTTGAGGCAAATTGCCTGGCCGCTGATTAAGCGTAGCCAGACACCAGGGCAATTAGAAGAGCACAGCAAGGCGTGCTGCGCATCAGAGAAACTTTGAAAACCAGTTTCATGACTGGCCAGGCGACAGTGTGACAGTTCTGTTTGTTTCTCCTTGATGAAAACCTGCCCCCTTGATGAAAAACTTGGTTCACTCTACTTCCTTGTAAGTCAATCACCGCTTGCAGAGGCAATAAAGTCATTATTGTTTCAAAATCATGCATTCTTTATTAATTCATCACACAAATAGAGGGATAACTAAAGGTAGCCTAGGAGGGGTGGGGGAGTAAGGAAGCACCAAGTGGGGTGGTGGATGAGGGGAGGACAAGGCCACACTGCACTTCAAAACTTATTGAATGCCAGCCTTCTGTTGCTTGGGCATCTGGGTGAGGAGGCTATGGAACCTGGGGAGGAGGGCGGGTGGTTACACAGGGGCTTCAGCGGTGGTCTGTGCTCCTGCTGCCTTTCCTGCAGCTCCACCAGACGCCAGAGCATATTGATTTGATCCCCCAGTAGCCTCAGCATTGCATGCCACCACCTCTCCTCTTGCTCGTCCCTCCTCTCCTCGTGTTCATTTTCTGCTTTCCTTGACTCTGCCATTCTTTGCCTCCATGCATTCTGCTGAGCTCTTTCAGTGCAGGAGGACTGCATGAGCTCAGAAAACATTTCATCTCGAGTGTGGGTTTTTTCGCCTTCTTATCTGCGCTAGCCTCGGGGCTGGAGATGATAGGGGGAGTGTTGAAACATTTGCAGCTGCGGGAGGAAAAAGAGGGGAGAGTAGTATTTAAAGACACATTTTAGAGAACAATGGGTAGACTTTCACAGTGAACCAAGCTGTTAACATTACAGAGCACATGTGCTTTCGGTACAAGGTTGCATTTTGCCTCTTATATTGAGGGCCTGCCTGTTTGGTGTGAGAGATCACACACGCAGGGCCAGGCAACAGAATTCAGTTTGCAGGCAGCCATAGTAAGCCACAGTCTTTCGGCTTCTTCAATCTTCATTATGTGTGGGAATGGTTTCAAACAGCAGCGCCCTCCTTTCCCATGCCAAGCATCTGTTGGGATGGCCATTTAACAGGAGCGGCTGCTGTTTTTGGGTTAATGTGCAGCACAAATCCAACTAACCCCCCCACTCACTTCTCTGGGATGATCACTTCACCCCTCCTCCCAGCGCGTGACTAGTATTGGGGAAGATCCCTGCCAGCCAATTGTGAACAGCTCAGCTTGAATGCCCCACCCCCAGCCCACCGCATGGCTAAAAGCAGGGATGATTTCTTTTCAGCTGCAGGGAAACAGCTCAGTAGGAACAGCCACCTCTGAATGTCCCCTTAATAATGTCCCTGGAGGATTTCTGCTCCATCCCCAGACACGTTAACAGACTTTTCCAGTAGCTGTACTGGCCGTGAATGCATTCCAAGTCTTCAGGGCAAATTAATCATTAAACATGCTTGCTTTTAAACCATGTATTATATTTACAAAGGTACACTCACCAGAGTTGCCTTCTCCAGCTTCATGGTCCGGGAGCCTGGGTTGGGAGGGTATTGGCTCCAGGGTGATAAACAGTTCCTAGCTGTAGGGGAGAACAGTTTCTCCGCTTGAGTGTTGTGTGCTATCCTCCTCCTCCTCATCCCTGTTGCATGAGACATCCCCCCCCCCTTGCAGGTGTCCATGATCAGGGGTGCGGTAGTGGTAGGGGCACCCCCTAGAATTGCATGCAGCTCATCATAGAAGCGGCATGTCTCGGGCTCTGACCCGGAGCGGCCGTTTGCCTCTGGTTTTTTGGTAGACTTGCCTGAGCTCCTCAATTTTCACGCGGCACTGCTGTGGGTCCCTGTTACAGCCTCTGTCCTTCATGTCCTTGGAGATTTTTTCAAATATATTGGCATTTTGTCTTTTGGAACGGAGTTCTGATAGCACTGATTTGTCTCCCCATACAGTGATCAGATCCAGTACCTCCCATTCGGTCCATGCTGGAACTCTTTTGCGATTCTGGAACTGCATGGTCTCCTGTGCCAATGAGCTCGCCTCGCTGGCCAAACAGGAAATGAAATTCAAAAGTTCCCAGTGCTTTTCCAGTGTACCTGGCTAGTGCATCTGAGTTGAAAGTGCTGTCCAGAGCGGTCACAATGGAGCACTCTGGGATAGCTCCCAGAGGCCAATACCATTGAATTACATCCACGCTACCCCAAATTCGACCCGGTGATGTTGATTTCAGTGCTAATCCCCTCGTTGGGGAGGAGTACAGAAATAGATTTTAAGAGCCCTTTAAGTTGACAAAAATGGCTGCGTTGTGTGGATGGGTGCAGGGTTAAATCGATCTAACCTGCTAAATTCAACCTAAACTCATAGTGTAGGCCAGGGCTGACTGCTAGCACTCAGTGTAGAAAGGCACAGCCCTGTTTAACATCTACAGTTGTGCTCACTCCAAGGTCAACCTCAGCCAGCTGCCTTGACAGTAAACATATCGGTGCCTGATGTCTCCGCTGTTTAACGATCAGTTACCACAACTTACGGTCATGTTCTAATATTGTGCTGTGGCAACATAAACCTTTAGTGTGGATTAATTTTATGAATGCTGTATGTGACCTAGTTATTGAGAAACTATAACTATATTGGGTTAGTGGAATGTTTATTATAACCCTAAATTGCTTTAATTCAAAAAGGGCTGTTGCCAGGAGAAAGACAATACCCCCAGATAAGAACATCCCCAGCAAACACTTGAAAACCAGTGGGAAAGCTATTAGTGTCAAGGATCCTACATCTTATCTCCAATGAAGTAGTGTTACCGGTGTTTGGAGCTAACAGATCAAAGGGGTATAAACAGTTGACAAGTGACTCGGTCTTACAGGGTGGGGGAAAGTTTGGGGGCAGGGGTTTAAGTTAAAGATTGAGCAGAATTTAAAGACAAAAACTCAAGCAGAGGGAGTGAACTGGTTTGTGAGTTAAGGGAACAGACTGCATACCTAGCTCTAGATGCCTTGGGGTGTCTGTAGGAATCTTAGTCCTATCTGGATGTCCATGTGCAAGGTGGACCGACACCTGGTAAGCTAGACATGCATATTGTCTGTTTATTGATTTTAAGATCTTTGTCTCTGAAATGCTGTGGTTCTAAAACAATAATTCACATTAGAAAGGCTGTCTGGTCACTGGATGCCACTGGTTATAACTCCAGAGGAGTGGAATGGCAGCTACTGAACCTAAGCTGGGCCTGGGGCAATCGGGACTGCATCCCAAGAGAGGTGGTGGCTGAAGGCTTGGGGTAAGTGCACTCACATGAGATGGGGCAGAGATGCTGTTAGCTTGGGAACTGAGACAGGTGCCTGTCACAGTTCAGAGCAACTGCACCTGTATTCCCCCCCCGCCCATAGTCCGTCAAGGATCCACAGTCTAGGTCTTTGGCTCCTTGGCAATCACCTCTCTTGGGCAGAGACACGCCATCTCTCTCCCTCCTGAGCAGGGTTTTTCCAGGCAGCAAAGTTCCCTGCCTACCCTATATTATCTCCAGCAAGCCAGACTGCCTACACAAGCCAGTATCTGTGCTGTGCTTGCTCTCCAAAGGCTAAGAACAATGTAATTGTCAGCAGTTATGAGTTACCACACAGCACTTTGTACGCAAGCACATTTATTCTTAAGATGAAAGCATTACAGAGAAAACATATTAAAAACAATACAAGAACCTACATATATGCTAATAGGCTTACCAGAGAACATCCCCCAGATCTAAGAAGGGCTTGGTCAGAGGCAATGCTTCAAACCCTACAAAGGGAGTTTTCTGTGGTTACAAGTTAATAGCCATCTTAGCTCAGAACTAGCCCATCCATGAATAAGTCAGTCTTTCCTTTATACAGTTTGGGCCTCTGATCTTCCCTTGGGACCTTGGGAACAGATAATCAGACAATGGCCCCCTCCTCCGATCATAGCTTCAAAAGGCAAGGTGGTTTTTGTATAACTGGATGGGGAGAATTTGCACTCACTTCCCCTGAGAGAAGTTACATACAGTCCCGGCCCACAATAATACATACACTTTACATTTAATACAATAGACACCGGTGATACTTAATTCAATGGAGTTTTTTCTGAAGATGGTACAGGAAATGGCCATATCTGTTACATCTCTCACTGAAGAAGTGGGTGTGAGAAGGGTAATTGACTGGAACCCTAGGGGCACCCATTGTCTTGTTTCTTGGACAGAGCATCTGCAACCACATTTGCATTCCCTTTAACATGAATCACACCCACATCAGAGTTGTGGAGCACCAAACTCCATTTTAGCAGCTTGGTGTTTGTCCCTTTCATTTGATAGAGCCAGTTGAATGGTCAGTGTACAGTGAAATGTCACCCAGCAAAGTCAGGCTGTAGCTGCCTTGAAGGCCGCCATCATAGCCAAACATTCATTTTCCATGGTCACAATTTTTCTCTCAGAAAAGCAATTTCTTGCTCAGATATGCTATGGGGCATACCTCCCCCTTTTCAGCAGTTCGCATCTGCCCAAGCCTTGTGTCAGAGGCAGCTTCTTCAAGTGCTTGCATGTCAATTCCAATGCAGGTATTTGTGCGCCCTAAACACAGTTGCTGGAAATGTTTCCATCTGTTCAGCTCTAGTGCCCTCTGGCGTCGCACGCTTATAGTGTCAGTAAAAGGGTCGGCTGACCCTGCCCTCCTTCAGTTTACCACTTGCGATGGTTGTCGGAACCCCCGGTTGCTTAGGCAATCTCTTTCCTTAGTTTCAGAGTGGTCCTCATTCTTCTTCCCGTAGTGGTTCTCTCTCTAGAATGTGCTGTAAATAGTTTGTTGGTTACGTATCAGTTTTTAATCGTTTTAGGTAGTTTAGATACCTTGGACAACCTCGCTTTATACAGTGGAGCTGTCCATTGTCCTGGTGCCGAGGCATGCCCCAGTCACCGGGACTTAAGACTTGCTCTGTATGTAACAGGTCCATTCCCTTAACCAACCTGCACTCAAGCTGCCTCAGGTGCCTAGGGGAAGCTCATAGGAAGGACTGTTGACAAATTTGTAAGGACTTTAAACTTCGTACCCAGAAAGACCGTGCTGCTCGCTTGAAGGTCCTGCTCAGGGAGGAGGCCCTAAGACCAGCCTCTGAGCCGCATTCAGACTCTGCATCAAGCACCTCAGCCTCAGTGCAGAGCATGCCTCCATCCTCGAGAGCTTCCTGGCACCTATCATCTTCTCTGGTGCCAAAGAAAAAACACTGCAAAGACATGGAAAAAAGCTGGTCCCCAGTGCCAACAGACAGAGGGGAGTGAGACAGAGCAAGACCTGTGTCAGGCTGCTTTTCACCCCTACACTGCACTGTTAGGTGCCCACAGTGACGGGGTAACAGTGTCCTTTGAGGCCTCCCCCCACCACCAGACCAGCGCACACAGTACCATTGATCCCTGAAGTGTTTGCAGCTGCTAGAGATCTGATGACCTTGCCAGTACCAAGCTTTCTGGAGGGACAAGGCTCTGCACCCCTGGTGCCTCCAGGCGGTAGAGTTGGCACCAACTACTAGACCAGGACCAGCACCACACCACCTATCCAAAGGCAAGCCGGTGTTTACAGCACCGAGGTCCCCTAGGCAACCTTCCCTGGCTTGTAGAGGCATGGCCCCACCCTGCTACCCATGGTATACCTCCTCCCTCTCAACATCTGACTTGGAGGAGGAAACATACTTTTGGCATCAAAGCAGCCCCACTGTACTCCCCTGGTTGCTCCCACTCCTTCGCAGTGATAAGTTCATCAGGACCTCCTGGTTCCTGGTCACAGTACCCTTGGGGCCCAACCACAATGCAGTGGCCCTTTTGGAACCTGTGGGGATTCCCACCACTGCAAGGAGCCTCTTCCAGAAAGTCCTATTTGGTTGTCTCGTAGGTCAGGGCACCACAGGCACCATGCAGGGACACCCCAGAACCAGACTCCAGGCTCCTGCTGGCCCCGAGGCACCAATGGAGGTATCCCAACCAATTTTAACATCCTCGTTGTCCTCTCCAGATGAGGCTACAGTAGCGCCTGGAGCCTCTCCACTGACGGATGACCATAAGACTTAACAAGACCTCATGAAGTACGTAGCCTCAAATCTAGGAGTCCAGGCTGAGGTGGTTAAGGAGGTGACATGGCCTCTTGGATATCCCTTCCAGAGTGGCCCTACCAGTACATGAGGCTATCATGGAACCTGTTAAACCCCCTGGTGGCAAACTCCCACCAACAGCAAAACACTGTGAGTGGAAGTACTTTGTTCCAGCGAAGGGGTACACCTCCCCCTCCTCCCAGTTCATTGGTGGTTGCAGTGGCTAATAAGCGAGACTATCAGGGACAATTGGGCTGTACACCCAAAGCAAAGGACCCTAAAAAGATGGACCTCTTTGGGCACAAGGCTTACTCCTCAAGGGCCTGCAACTGCATATGGCAAATCAGCAGGCCCTACTGGGGTGCTATAACTTCAACATGTGGGAGTTGTTAAGTAAGTTTAAGGACTTCCTTCCTTAGGACTCCAGGCTGGAGTTTTCCTCCCTAGTAGAGGAAGGGAAGATGAGCCTCCCTACAAGCTGCCTTGCGTGCTGAGTCCAAATCAATGGTGACCATGGTAATGATGCACAGGATTTCCTGGTTACAATCATCAGGGCTGCCCCAGAAGGTGCAACACACTATTCAGGACCTCCCTTTTGAGGGCTCATCGCTTTTCTCAGAGCAGATGGATGCTAGGCAATATGGCCTTAAGGACTCCAAGGTGATGTTGCAGTCCTTGGGCCTCTATGTACCGGCAAGTGTGAGGAAACAGTTTAGAGGTCAGCAACCCAAGTAACCAGGCAGGATCAGCAGAGGAGAAGGCATAGAGGCTACAGATGTAGGCGTCCTCCTCCTAAGTCAGCCTCGGTGGGCCCTACACACTGAGCCTTTAGACATCCCGGGTTGTCAAAGGCACTTTTTTTTTTTTTTTTTGGAGACACTCAAGTTAACCCCGTCACATTGGATCCAGCTACACACCACTGTTTTCCAACCACCCTTCCCAATTCCTGGATGCGTGGACCCTGATTACTTCAGACAGATGGATACTCAATACCATAGAACTGGGTTACACCATCCAGTTCCTATCCTTCACACCCACCCTGTCCCCATCCCTCTTCAGGTACCCTCCTCATGAGCTTCTGTTGGAACAAGAAGTCCAATTCTTCCTTTGGCTGGGAGCCATAGAGCAGGTGCCTCCCCACTTGAGGGGCAAAGGGAGTCTACTGTTGCTACTTCCTAATCCCAAAAACCAAAGTGGTGGTGGTGGGGGGGGTATTTCAGACCCATCTTAGACCTGCGGGGTCTCGACAGATTATGAAGAACTTTAGGTTCTTGAGATGTCTCTTTGGCCTCCATCATTCCCTCGCTGGATCCTGGGGGTTGGTATGCTGCCCTCAATCTAAAAGACACTTGCTTTCATATTGCGATCTTCCCTGGTCATAGGTGTTTCCTAAGGTTCATAGTGAACCAAGATCACTACCAATTCAGTGTTCCTGTTTTCGTGGGTTTTCACAAAATATATGGTAGTAGCAGCCGCATTTCTAAGGAAAAAGGGAATACATGTGTTTCCATACCTTGATGACTGGCTGATCAAAGACTGGTCCAGAGCTCAAGTGAAGGCCAATATATGACTCATCCAATTGACCTTCAGTGCGTTGGGCCTCCTGTTGAACCCCCAGAAGTCCACCCTGACTCTGGTTCAAAGGACAGAGTTTATAGGGGCAGTGCTCGACTCCGTGCAAGCGAGGGCTATACTTCTGCATGACTGCTCCTCATGATCTCGTCCCTGGTAAATTCCCTCCCAAGCCACCCGATCGCAACAGTGCCTGCGCCTTCTGGACCAGATGGCATAGGGCATGTACGTACTATGGCACGCAAGGCTCCGACTCAGACCTCTACAAGCCTGGCTGGCCACAGTTTACACCCCTGCCCAACACCCCTGGACCTCAGTTCTTATGATCCTGGCTCAAGTCCTAGCCGCGCTTCAGTGGTGGCTGAACGAGAGTGTAGTATGCGATGGGGTACCCTTCTCAAGACCTCGCCCAACTCTGTCACTCGTATGCAACACATCAGCCCTTGTCTGGGAGGCACACTTAGGCCTTGTGTTCTGATAGGCCCTATGGACCCAGGAAGAACTCTTTCCTGACATTGATATGCAGGGACTCAGGGCAGTGGGCCTAGCATGCCAGGCATTTCTGCCTCACCTGACAGACAAATCCATTTCAGTACTCACAGACATGATGGCCATGTTTTACATAAAAAAGCAAAAAGCTGTGCACTCTTCCTCACTAAGCCAGGAAGCAGTCTCCTTGTGGCTGTTCTGCATCAAGCAGGACATCTCACTAGAAGCTTCCTACCTTCCTGGAGCTCAGAACCAGCTAGCAGATCGCCTCAGCAGGTCTCTCTCTTCTCACCACAAGTGGTTTGTCCATCCAGACATTGTGAGGGATGTCTTCTGACGGTGAGGGCCCTCCCTGTTTGCCACTCAATCCAACTGGAAATGCCATCAGTTCTGCTCCCTCAGGGGCCATGGGCGGGGGTCTCTTGGAGATGTGTTTGTTACCATGGACGCAGCACTTCTGCCAATTCCACTCATTCACAAGATTCTGATGAAGATCAAACAGGATTGAGCTCAAGTCATCCTCACAGCTCCGGCATGGCCCATTAAGCACTGATTCTCCTCTCTCTTGGCCATGTTGGTGAAGGCACCTCTACGTCTCCTGTTGCACACAGACTTAATATCCAGGGATCACAGGTGAATGCTTCATCCAAACCTCACATCATTACATCTCATGGTCTGGAAGCTCCATGGCTAAATCCAGAGGAGCAGACCTGTTCGGAGCAAGTCCAAGAAGTCCTGATGTGCAGTAGAAAGCCATTGACCAGAGCTACTTACCTAGAAAAATGGAAGAGGTTTTCCATCTGGTGCTCACAAGTTCCACCCCTGCAGTTCTTCCTGCAACTCATCCTAGACTTTCTGCTTCCATTGAGGTAGGACGGACTGGCCCTCTCATGAGTTAGGGTCCATCTGGCCGACATTTTGGCCTTTTATCCCAAGGTTGACAACTGTTTGATCTTTTCTCATGATATGGTGGTCAGGTTCCTCAATGGAGAGGGTGTACCCCCCAGATCAGAGACCCCACCACTTTATGGAATCCTGGTTCTTTCAAAGCTTACGGATCCCCCCTTTGAACCATTGGCAACATGGTTGCTACTACACCTCTCATGGAAAGTTTCCTTCTTCGGGGCCATCCCCCCAGCCAGATGGGTTTCAGAGATTAAGTTCTCACCTCAAAGCTCCCATATACGCTCTTCTTCAAAGACAAGCTCTATCTGCTCCTGCACCTGTCATTCTTCCCAAAAGTGGTGTCTCAGTTCCATTGCAATCAAGCAACTTTTCTGCTGGTATTCTATCCTAAACCGCATACCAGAGAGGAATAACTACTCCACTCACTGGACGTCTGGCACGCCCTGGCATTCTACGTACAAAGGAACAATCCATTCTGCAGATCCTCCCAGCTATTTCTAGCAATAGCGGAGAGAATGAGAAGCCTCCCTATTTCAGCACAAAGACGCTCATTGTGGATCACGTCATGTATCAAGATATGCTACACCCTCATGAACATTCCACTCCCGGCTAATCTGACGGCTCATTCTACAAGGTCCCAAGCCTCCTCTGCTGTCTTTTTGGTGCAGGTACCAATTCAGGACATATGCAGGGCAGCAACCTGGTGATCGGTCCATACGTTCATCATGCACTGTACCATTACACAGAAGGCCAGAGAGTCACCTGCGTTGGAATGGAGATGTGCAAGCACTCAAGAAAAAACAGTTACTAACCTTTCTGTAACTTTGAGATGTGTTGCACACATCCATTCCAAAACCCACCCTCTTTGGAGGTGGTCAGTAAGAAGAAACCGAAGGAGAACAGCATCTGCAGGCCCTTATACCGATGTCATGAGCGTGCGATTCCAGAGAATGCTAGAGCCAACCCAATGGACCCCACTCAGGGAAAAGATTCTGTCAACTTTGCTCGGGGTGCACAAATACCTGCATTGGAATGGACATGTGCAACACATCTCAAACAACAACTGTTACATAAAGGTTAGTAACCATTTTGTTACTAACATAACTACATAGTAACCATAAAAGACTTGTCAGTGCCTGGGCATGCTAGAACTGAGTCTGTGCTCAGGGCTTCTTTCAGTTCACAAAAGCCCTGTTGGTGCTGTTTGGACCAGACAACCTTGTCTGGCTTCCCCTGCTTACACAGATCAGTGACAGGAGCAGTCGGAATACTAAAATGCAGGATGAACCATCACTAATATCCTGCCATCCAATAAAGGATTATGCCTGTTTTCTTGTCTGGGGCAGGGGCCAATTCTTAGCCTCTGCTTTGGCAGGGTCCGGTTTTATGCAGCCGCCTCCCCAATCTATGGCTGAGAGCCTACTTCTGCCATCCCCACCTTGCATTTCTCTACTTTTACAGTCAGGCCTGCTGTCAGAGTGTTGTGAAGCACCAGCCTTATGTGGGTCATGGGCTTGTTACAGATCTGACTGAAAGTACAAATATGCATATATGACATGGCAAATCCCCCCAGTCCATCAACTAACTGACCTACCAGCCTCTGGCAGGAAGCTAGGGCCCCCTTGAAGCCAAAAAGACCAGGAACAGGTACATGCCCGTGGTACAAATGGGTGGTATATGCCAATTTGAGCCTGGCATCCAAGTCCAAAGGCATCTGCCACTAACGGTTAATGAGGTCAACTGTGGTCAGGAATTGGGGCCCCTCCCAGCTTGTCCATTCTAGGCATAGGGTACACATCAGACACTGTGATAATATTTAGCTTTCTGTAATCCACATACAATCCAATGTACCCTTCCTTCTTAGGCCTTAGAACAACACGGGAGGCCTCTGGATTATTTGATCATTAGAATCACCCCCAACTCCTGCATGTCAGTGACTCCTTTCTCCAGGCTCTGGGCTGCTCTCCCAGTAACCCTGAAGGGTGAACTTTTTATTGGGGCCAGGGTTCCACCTTGTAGACCGCAAGTGCGGTCTGGCCACACTTACTCAAAAATGCCTGTAGCCCCCCTCTGATCTCTGCTTGCTGTGTGGGGGTTCAGTGAGCAGAGAGGCCTGTGGAGGGCAGGCTCCTGTTTCTGCTCACAGATCTATTAGGGGATTCTCTCCCTCCACCACACCTGTGCACGGCCAGAGTCTCAATCATAATAGGGTTTCATCATGTTCACATGATACACTTGGTGCTAGGGGGAGCAATTAGCTCCACCAACACTAGTGAGAGGCCCCTGACTGTAGTGAACTTACGCCAGTTTACACTGAGATGAGATTTATAAAACGTGCCAAACTCGCCCATGATATAAATCCATTGAGTTCATCTATGATACCGTGGGGGTGAAGCTAGACTATATGCAGTACAGTAACTAAAATATGCAAATTATTTTTCATTGTACCTACCTACACTCTGCAGCATATAATAGTGTTTTAAAATGCTTTGGATATTTTAGAAGAAATCAGAAGCAGTAGCAAACATTGTTTTATTTGAGGGAGAGTGGGTGTAATGTGGAAGATGTTCACACTTATTTGCTGTAGTGCTCTGGTTCTAGGGGAATGGAGCCAGAAAAAAGTAAAACATTCCTTAATCTCAGCCAAGCACCATTTTATTGTCTGAGTGAAAAGGTAACGCAGGTGGAGAGTCACACTCCCAGCAGTTAGCTGAACAGAACACACGACCCTTTAATCAGATTTGTGCGGAAAGCATTCAGTGAGGAACAGTAGCTGCCTAGTGTCACAAAGGAAAGAGGTTTGCAAGGGTAGCACATGCTGACCCGACAAGGAATATAGACTGCAGGTGCCAGGGCGGATGCACATTGTTAGGTCTTCCCATGCCACTTGAAAAATAAAGCAAGTCTCTGACCATCTACAAACACAGTTTAGGACACCTAAGTTGTGTATCTTTGCAGGAGCCTGATAAGCTTTTCAGGGGAAAGGCTGAAAGCCACTGATCACCAGCCATTAACTTGTCAGCAGAAACAGCCCCACGGCTGGTCTACTGCCACAGCTCCACCAGTGGGAGTGCTAGAAGAGACACGGTGCTGACAGGCCAGCAGCATTGTAACCACCATTCTTTCTGGAGCTGCTCCAAGCAGAGTTAGGCAACACTGGGGTAGAGGATCAGCACCCAGTGTATTCCGGAACACCCACTGGTGCTAGCACTTGGAGCAACTGTAGGAAATTTTAAGAAAAAAAGTCCTAGGACAGACAAACCCCATGAGACTTTTTTCAACCCGCACAACAGCCTCCCACACAGTCCCGAGACAACAACTGATCTTCAGCTTACCAGCATCAAGGCTTACGGTGATGTTAAAATGCAGAATGTTTCTAGTGCTGCTTAGTATAACCTAGACGGGACAAGGGCACTTCCCCAGGACAGGGGCCCTCTTGTGTGAAACAGGATCAGAACGAGCCCATAGGCAATTGCTCCAGTTATCACCTTTTCCAGCCTGTTTCTTAGCCCTACATTCCCTGGGGCTTTACTTCTCAGTCTTGCGGCAATAAATGTGACCTGCTCCCAGCTCAGGCACAAACCCTTGCCTTCACCCGCACTGACGAGGAAATCACAGACTCTTCACTGTCCAAGAAAAGGCCATTTGCTCAGGCTAGTCAAACAATACACACCCACCTGATAGCAGCTCATCCTCAGTATCAAAGGCCCCAGGACATGCCTTGGAAATGGGGCTTTGCTTACGCTCACCCCCAGCAGCACGACTTTCCTGCGGGTCCTGGGGCAATAAGAGGAGGCAGAAGTTTAAGCTCCTCCAACAGCTTCCCCCTGTATTTAAGTGGTCAAAAGTAAAATATGACATTTTAAAACCTAATGCAGCCACTTCACAGTTCTTTGGTACAGACATTGGCCACAACAACTGACCAGCACACGTGACACCACAAGCACATGGTACATTTTGCATTTCAGTGTTTGCAGTTTTTGTTTTTTTGCTGTGTAAACAAAAGGGAAAATGCTTCCAAGACCCACGTGCCAGCCACCTGCCCAGAGTTTCTGTTGTTTTCTTTAAAACACCCCCTATGCATAATTTATTCTATCCTTTGAAGGAGTCCAAAAGGAAAAATCCCAGCTATCGCTTCCGCTCGCCCTTCTGTGTCCTCTTCTTCTCCTTCTCCTTCCGCTCCTGCTTGGCTAGCTTGTCCTTCTCTCGCTGGTGTTTGTCTTGCTCTTTTTTCTTCTGGGACTCGTCCCGCAGAGAATCTCTCTCCAGCTTCCTCGCGTTTAAGACACCCTCCACATTTGTGTTACGGAACAGCGCTGATTTCAAGGTAAGGAGGATGAAGGACATGCTTTGGCTGGGCTCATGTAGGTCCCTGGGCTCTCTCCCCATGGGTGTATATAAACTGGTGTGTAGAAGTCAGTGCATGCAGGCTGTAGTGGGGGCTTCCTTATTCCAGACCCACCCCTCACACTTTCCGGTAGCACCTAATATTGCAGCTTTCCTTTACCATGTCCACACTGCACTCTCTCCATGTCTGCTTTGCAGTGGACCCCAATAAAAAGCAGAAATTTAAAGGTGGCTTCTCCATCCAGGTGCTACATGCAGCTAAGCTGTGCTCCACTGCTGTGGGCCTAGGAAAGCAGCATGTATGGAAGCTGCTCTTCAGAGATTCTCTCACTTCACAGTCTGCCAAATGCTAGCCCAGTGCACCCCCAGAGCCCCTTGGCCACTCGCAGAGGGCTGCCATAAGGGCCAGGGAAGAGATTCTCCCTCAGATTGCTGAGCAGTGGTTTTTCACAGCTCTGACCATGAACAGCCTTCCTGGCTCCTGCACTACAGTTTCATGGGGTGAGGGGACTAGCCAGCAGTTCCACCAGCCCCACTCCTGGGCCCCCCCAAACCCCTGTGTGCTAGGGTGTGGTGATGCTATGGACAGCGACTTTTTATGCCCCCTGCTCAGGGCCCCAGAATCTCTCCTGCCTTGCTGAACCACATCCATGGCACTGCCATCAGGGGCTACTGCTTTGCTGTGGCCGGGGTGAAGAGGATTTGCCTCCCTAAGCCCTGGTGGCTCCCATCTAGCGGCACATGGAACCTGGCTGCCCACGCTGCTCAGACTTGTCATGCCCCATTCACCTGATCAGAACTCTGCTCCGCTGAGTAACCAGCGCTCACATACTAGTAGCCATGGCTTCTGCTACAGGTGATGTGCAAAGGGAGGGAATGGATTTGTGCCCTTGGCTTTTGCTTCTTTATGACGTAAGCCTGAAAGTTTGGGGCAGAGGGCAGAGCAAGGGAGGTGCTGCTTGGTTTTTACATTAGAACAATCAGGAATGGCAATCTGGTTACACCCCTCTTTTTCTGGAAGAGCATGTGTTGCTTTGAGATACTAAGAGCTGGACTGCCCAGGGTCTGTACCCTTAACAGTACATCTTAAAAACTGAGATGGTGACAGGTGGCCAGTACCTGTGGCAGCTGATGGGATTTTTATGTACTGTCTGTTAACGTTAGGGCAAAGCCTTGGAAAAGCAGCATTTTAATTATTTTAAAATCTAAATAAATAGGTAAAGTGGTACGATCCCCCTTCCGTGGGCATAGTGATAGCCATATAGAGGTCTCATCCTGGCCTAGCATACAACTGTGACTAACCATATAACTTTACCCACGCCAGCAGCTTTGTACCACTAACCAGGTTGTTTCTAAACACATCGAAAGATAGCAGTACAAAGCATTGTACAGAGTTGTACAAGCACCTCCCAACAGGGGCAGATCCTCAGCTGGGGTAAATCAGCTCCACTGACTTCAAAGGAGCTCGGATGATTTGCATCAGTTGTGAGCCTGCCCCAGACGTGGCTTGGGCTCTCTCCTTGTGTAACTGAAGTGGGGAGCTGAATCTGTCAAGGAGTGCCCCTCCACCCCCGTGAGTGCTGGATGCTTAAGTGAAATGTGGTTACTAAGAGGGTAATGATCTGAAGAAGTCATTCCTCTTGGGTCTGCAGGGAAGAGCTGCATTTCCAAGGTAACAAAACCCAACAGTGGGCGAATGGTAACTTTCAGATTTTTATACATCAGGAAGCAGGTGAGAGCACCGATGCTGTGTTGTTCCATGGCAAGTCACCTTTAAACTCACTTCCCTTTGTATCTTACACAGTGCAAATGCCTATGTTATTTCACCTCGCCAGCTGGAACATGAGTCCCAGCACATGGTGTGATTTACAGCCATGGCTATGCAGAGACGAGAGCAGGATACTTTTAACTTCTTAACACATGAGTTTTGAGCAGCAGTTGCCCCTTGATAACTTGATTAATTGGCTCTCTAACTGTAAACACAGCTAGGTGGAGTTTGACATTGTGGATGTGGAGGGTAGAACTAGAATTCCAGCTGTCCCACTGGTTATGGAGGAGTCACACCAATTGCTTCTGTCCTCTCTGAAAACCCCACCCTAAGTTTTTTGAGAGTGTTTAGTATTGGCCCAACTCTGCCCCCACTGAAATCAGCAGATTTACCTTGGACTTCATGGGAGCAAAGTCAGGCTGACACAGGGCACTTCTGGAAACACCACGCTTCAAGTTTAACAAGCCAAACCCAGCAGCTAGTGACAGCTCAGAGACAGGACAAAGGGAAATTCAATGCAGAACTTACAGTCCTTCCAGAAAAGCCCCTGTGGCTAGCGAGCTGGGATTTTAAAAGGATACATTTTTCTGATCCAATCGTTAGTGCTGCTGCAGTGGATCCATCCTGTTCATCTGCTCCAGTGAGAGAACTAAGGAAACTTGGAGACTATCAATGAAACTTTGCACCTCGAGTCTCTCCTTTGTCCCAGGATCTCAAAACACATGTGACATTCATTCTTTCAACAAAACTGGTGAGGTGCCAGAGGCTGGGGCACAGACTGATCAAGGGACTTGCTCAGTGTCTCGTAGAGTGAGGAATGGAACCCAGGAGTCCGAACTCCTTTTCCTCAGCTCTAACGCCACGTAAGAGTCCCTTTATTTTAATACACCCAGCTCTCCACAAAAGCCTGCCCTCCGCCCACACGAAGAGCCCCACCTATTCACTCCTGGCAGAGGAGCCGCTTGACAGTCTTCTGCAGAAAGCGAAGGCTGCATACGACACATTAGCTGAGCAGACTGCTGTGACCAGCCCATTCTATTCCTGGAAATGGCTTCCATGAACAGATCTCACACGCTATTGCAGGCGGCGGCCCAGCCCATATTGTTGCTGGGGTCTGGGGTGGAGGTGGTGGATGCCAAAGTCAGTGCACAGCGGGGGGGCAGGAAGTCTCTCCCCACTGCTACCCAAACCTGCATTGCACAATTAGCTAGGCACATTAGAGCCCTTTTTACACCCTCCTCCAAAACCTCAGGGAGTAGCTGCTGCCAGAGGCAAGGAATCAAGTTCAATGGACCAATGATCTGCTCTGCTTTGATCTAGCAGGACGTAGGATGTTACTATTAGGAAAACTAGTGACAGAAAATGAAACAGTTTCCCATAGCAACAGTTCCCTGCCTTTGATTTGCTTCCCCGGCTCATTCAGACTGTGCTGCACAGAACACTGAGCGATACAACTCCTGCCAAACCAGCTACATCAGAATAGAAGGGGGTTTGGGTGGTTCTAGGTCACTAACTAAAATCCAAAGGGGCAAGAAAGCCACGGGAGGCAGATTTAAACTTTCGCCCTCAAAAGCAGCCTGGGAAGGTGGCCAGCACATTCGCAACATGGGACTTGTGGCAGGGAAAGGATATTCCTCCTCGTCTGTTACATTGGCATACTGGGCCAGGAGGGCAGCTTTCCTCAGCTTCTCGTCCTGGGAAACCTTCTTTGGCTTCACGACGATCTGGGCCTGCTTTTCGATCATGCTGGCAATTGCCTGGATCTCATCTGGGAAGGAGAGAAATCAGGGCATTAATGAGTGCTTCCACTACTGCCAGCAGCTGGCGTCCGACATGGCCAGATAGAGGCCGTGTGCCTTTTCTCAACAGGCGATGGCTGGCATGTCTGTCTGCAAAGCCTTTCAGTCACAATGCTTCACACACATAGCACAACTGAAATGCAGCCAACTCTGGGGAGGAGCACAATAGTCAACCAGCACACGGGGGGGGGGGGGGGAGTTTTGGCCATTGAAATCCCTCCTCTTACAGAAATTGCCATGGGATCTTCAGTGTTCCCACAGAGCAGACAGGTTGGACATTAAACCTGTAACCCAGCAAGTAAGGTGTGGAATTCTAGCTGTGTGCTTCAGAAAATGAAGGGCAGAGCTGGACCCTGCTGAGATTTGAACTTGTGGCTCAAGGGAGTTGGGTTATTTCAGAGCTGAGGCATCCAAGCCACTGGCTGCTCGAGGAAATGGCTCAGACCCTCGCAATCTGGTTAGACCGACCACCTTTGGCTCAAAAGAAAGCGTTCCCCCTTCTGCGTGTGTAAGTGGGCACCCAATACTCCTGGGGGAGGAGCGGAAGTTCACTGCTCGTTAATTTCCTTATTTCACAAGATCTTGATTTCAGCCTCAGTGTAAGGAACTTAAAGACTACTGAAACACAGAGCTTCGTGTTCTAGTAATACCAGTTGTGGCCCGATCACACAAATGGCTTCATTCAGCATAAATCAATCCCACTTCAAAGAACTATTTTAGTGGAATTTATCCTTGTAAATTAATAAGATTTAGTTAATAAAATCCATTCTGCTCTTGGTCTCTCCCTTGCAGTTTAAAGGCACACTTAAGCTAACAATCATGCCTGTAAACAAGTTTCTTTACCTGCATTGCTATCATGGTAGGTTAACAACTGAAAGACTTCTAAAAATCCATATCACCGAATGCTATTTATGCTCCCCTTCCCCCACCATTTGTCTCAAGTTAGACAGTAAAAGTTAAGTCAGTCCTTTGTTTATAGTCAATTTTACTGTCAGCTTCTTAATACCAGGCAAAGGCCAGCAGAAGAGGTGCATTTTTCCAAAGATATCGATCTCAGAGTTAAGAGATTTAGAAAGCCAAGAAGAAAATAAGGATCTAAGTGCAATAAATCCTGATGGTTCTTCAAAGTACAAATATATATTGCTACCTACATTCTGAATGTCCACATCAGAGACATGGTCTGGAAAATAAAGCTCTTGTTGATCCAGTCAGAAGACAGGCTATTGCATGGGAGATCTAACCAGTTCACGATGTTTCAGACCCCTGTATCGTTCACAGCAGAGATGGTAAAGAGAAGGAAGTTTCTGATTTAGTCATAAGCCAGCATGTGTCTTGTAACAATCCCTTGTCCCCAGAGTGTCATTTACTTTATCTGATGAACAAGATAGCAGTACGTTTTTCCATCCACATCTGAGGCCTGGGTTGGCCGGATTTCATGACAACTGTGCAAGGCTCTTTGATGCTGGGGAAGCCACTTCTCTGTACCTCAATTGTGCTAGTTGTAAAATGGGGTTAATGACTGTGATGGTGTGCTCCCCACACTGGCCCTGAGAGAGCTGAATTAGGCCGAGTGGGCCCAATCAGCCAAATAAGCAGCAGAGGAGAGGAGGCCGCTAATTGGAAGCGAGCTCATCTTTGAGGAACAGGCAGGGTTTACATAAAGCCAAGAGATGGGCACCAGAGAGAAGGCTGCAGGGTGAAGAGTGAGTCACTCTCCCTGAGGGAAGGGGGGAGAGGAATCTGAGACCTAGCAGACCCTAGGAGTCTGACTAGAATGAGTGGAAGCAGGGTAGGAAGTAGCCCGGGAGTGAGACCAGAAAGGTTCGGGAAGCTGCAGACCTGGACTGCTTGCTACAGGGCCCTGGCCTGGAACCCAGAGCAGAAGGCGGGCGTAGGTTCTTTGCCACCCGCTGCCAAGTGGTACTGCTTGGAACAGCGAACTAGCAGACTGTCTGGGTCATTGCAGGAGTGACAGAGTCAGTGCGGCGGGCATGGGATTGCCTAACGCCACTTGGGCAGAAAGGCTTTGAAGGACTCTACCCCAGAAGGCCAAGCCACTTAGTGACCTGGCTGGAGGGCCGCGTCATGAAGAGGAGACAGCAGCTCCCGGAACTAGAGAAGGGCTGCAGAGAGAGAGACAGGGAGCAGCCACAGCACAGTGCGTGGGCCTGGTGCAGCAAATCCTCCGAACTGCCAGGAGGTGGCATCGTCGAGTGGTGAATGGAGCACCTGTCAAAATGACACTCGCCTTTGAGAGGTGCTTTGAGATCTACAGCTGAAAAGCCCTGTTAATACTCTGATTTACATAATGGGCTCTTAGGGGAGCACTGTTACCCGTATCATGTTGACCAAAGTTGACTGCAGCCTGTTGAAATGTGAACTAAGAAAAAATGCAAAACAAAGACAGACTGTGCTGGAAGGAATGTACAATACCAGACCCAGCCAGAGACAGACAGCAAAGTTAGCCGCTGGCCTAAAAATTAGCAGTTGCCTCAATGATTGTGATCTGGTTCCATTTGCTTTGTGCAAAGAGAAGATGGCACCAAGCAGCAATACGTGTACCTGGAACGTCCAACAGGCCAAATTTCCAAAGCTTAAAGCAGCTGTCGACAATTCCCTGGAAACATCGAAGTGGGAAACCTAGGAACTGTTCGAGGATATCCTACTGGATGCCAAGAAGCCGCGTGGGGAAGTCTCCTGACTGTAGGCATACCCTCTCACAGCTGGGGATACTGTAGCAGCTCTCCTCCGGCGCCCCTGCCGACAGCCGTTGTGGCCCTGCCTCACCCTGTGACTGGGGCCTCTGGCCAGGTGACCTTTAGTCCTACCCCTTCTGAGAAAACTGAGTCCACACCAAAAGCTCCTTCCCAGCAATTACTTCCCTTTCCCTCAGCCCCTCCATTACCCCTGACTCCCCCAAGCCTTTGAACTGCTTCTGAGTGGTGCTGGAAATACAGTTCTGTATTGTAGTTTAAATGAATTATTACTCAGAGTATTGTATTAATATGCCTAGTAAGGAATCTATTTGTCAAAAAGCATTTCCTGAATCTTTTTTGTTGTCTGTATTGTTACAGACATACTTGCTGACAGGTATTCTGAAATAAATGATCAAAAATAATTGAAACTGGTTTGATTATATGGTGTTATTCTGACAAATTTTAAAATATTGTGTGCAGAATTTTTAATTTTTTGGTGTAGAATTCCCCCAGGAGTAGTTATTTGTGTTGTCTGTCACAGAGCAGGACCCCACCATGCTTGGTGCTGTACAGACACAGAACAAAAAGACTCTCCCCCAAAGTGCTTAAAATCTAAGTATAAAACAAGAAATAATAGAGGGATACAGAAACGGGGAGCACAAGAAAACACTGACACAATACTGGTCCTCATGATGGGCTGTGATCTCACCAAACCAGCTGCTTAACTATTCTCAAATTTTCTGTAAACATCACAGCAAAGGAGTTTTAAGGCGGGATTTGAAAGAGGATAATGAGGTAGCTTTGTGGATGTTTACGTGGCGCTCCTCCCAGACATGAGGGGCAACGTGGGCAAAAGCATGAAGGTGCTTGTTAAACATCTATACCAGTATAAAAGTGCTTATCCCAATACAGCTTATGACAGTTTGAGGAATCAACATAAACTATACTGGTATAAGCATTTTGATACCGATCATACCCCTAACCACATAGCTATGCCAGTAAAATTTAGTTACATCTTTCTTTAAACAAGCAAAGAGACGCAAACCCTTCCAAGGCAGGTTGCATGGTCCAGGGCTGAGCACCTATGGAAACCCAAGTGTAGCCCAAGCTGTAGATTTCTGTGAAGGGAGGTTTTACACAATCTAACAGAAGTAGTACTCTCTTCCCCCTGCAGGACTATGAACCCAAACAGCAGCGGTAAAACCAACCAACCGTTCTAAGCAGAGAGTGAAAGGCAAAAATGCAGCAATGCCAATGAACAGTAAATGAGATTTGCAACCAGATTAATAATCACAGGGTTTACTGCTAACAAAGCTAGGCAGTTTTAGGTGCAAGATTCTCGTCTCGTCCCTTGTCTTACACGTGCTGTTTGACTAAGACATGCGAAGCGTCAACACTACCTGCTTTCTTTTCTGTTACACCAACATTCTGCGCTTCAGACCACTTTACGACTATTTCCCTGCAGACATCTGGCAACAGATCTTCTTCCTAGTAAGAAAAACAGAGATGTTCAGTTTCTGCACTGAAAGTCAGTCTGCTTTAAAATCAGCATGAATAAAAGACTCCTAAAGAATAAGAACAGCAAGCGCCAAGCCTGAAGTAGAGATTTAAGTGTAGCATGAAGAGTTAATAGGATATAAGCAGTTCTTAAATTCTTTGTTGAACTGGGGATCACACACACACTTTTGGCCAACACGGAGAAGTTTTCCAAGGCCCTTACGTAGTTTAAATATCTATGACAGCCTTCAGGTGTACATTCATGTAATCCCCACACAAATATCAGCACAAAGGTTTTGATCACTTGGCAGCATTTCAGGAGATGCTGTGCTGGTATTTTTCTTTCTTTAGCGCTGGCAAGGTGTGCTGGGCTCATAGCCCTAGCGAGTGGTACCCTCTGGCTGCAGTGCAGAGCGGGCACAACACGGGCAGCAGCAAGGCAGAAGTCTCCCACCAACAGGCAGCCTGAGCGCTGTTCTGAAAGGGAGCCCCTAAAGAAGTGTCACAGTGACTTTTTGCTTAAAACATCCCACTACTGTTTCCGCCACTTCAGCTCCCCTGGTGGCAGCATTAGCGTTGGCACCAGATGCGCTGTGTGGCATAACCCAGCTGAGAGCTGCTTCCCATGGTGAGCGGCTCACGGCAGGGGGCTGGAGGGGCTATGCCCTGATTCCACCCCCTTCCCCAAGGTCCCCGGAGCAGAGAGGCACTGCGGCTCCGCTTTTCCCTCCCCCCCTCCGTAGCAAGGGCCGTCAGCTAATGGGCCGCAGGGAAGGAGAGGCGGAGGGGCAGGAACCCCGCACACTGGGGGAAGAGGTGGGGGGAGGGGGAAGATTGCCTGCCCTGCAAGGAGAGCGCAGTGGGCGGGGGGCAGAAAAGAGCGGGCCGGGCCAGGCAGGATTTTTAGTGGCATGCTGCTGTCTGCCCAGGTCCAGCAGGCAGAGCGTGCCATTAAAATTGGCTCGCATGCCATGTTTGGCACACTTGCCATAGGTTTGCCGACCTCTGGTCTACAGGAATCTCATCTGACAGCTCACCAGACTCACTGGCTAACGACCCTGAAGTTCAGAAACAGATATATTCATCAGTCAAATAGTTAGATCTTAAATGTTTCTCAGTGGACAGATGATCATGACAGACCATATGTTTTTGTTATGTAGTTTTAAGGGCCTATTACAATGCCATGTTATTTGACTCACAATCAAAGGCAATTTAACCCTATATAAGCTGGTAAATGAGCAGAATTGCAAAACCTAGAGCATCCAGCCTTATAAACAGACAACTGCATGGAGCCTCGGAAAAAACAGAGAGGTCAATCAGGACTAAGCTCTTCCCATGGGACAAAGCAAACCAGCCACAGGAAGAGAGTATCAGGGGAGCGGGAAGGAAAGTCCCAGGGTATATCCAGAGAGGGCAACGTCAGGGAGATAATAACAAGACACAGAATAGCCACATGGGTCCCAGGATGTAACCCTACCAGGGGATTTGAAAAGACACGAGTCAGGGTTTAACAGATAGAGGACCAGAGCCCAGAGACAGAAGTACAAGAAAAAGGATGGTGGGGATGGGGATTAATAATCATCAAGAGGATGGACCCCAGGACTGGGGTACGGTATCAACACAAGTGAGGCAATTCAGAGGTCACGTGGGGATGCCTTCAGGGTCTTCGGGCATCAGGGCTGGGGGTTAACATCCCCCGGGGTCTCAAGCCCTGAGGGGGTCAGATCCAGGGAGGAACTGACACGCAGAAGACACTGGGCGGGGGGTGAGTGAGCTGCCCCCCCCGGTTCCAGCCCCCCCCCAGTGGTCGGGGGGGAATAAGTCCTCCCAGCCCCCGGCCCCCATCGCTCCCAGCCCCCGGCGGTCGGGGAAGGACCCGGCCTCGCCGCCTCCTCACCAGGCAGGCGGCCAGGACCCCGCGCAGCGCGTCCAGCCGCTCCTCGTCGCTCTCCTCCTCCCGGAGCAGCCCCTGGATGTAGGTGGCGTAGACAGCCCGGTCCAGCCCCAGCGCGTCCAGCCGCCCCGCCAGCCACGGCTCGAAGCCGCCCGACCCGGCCGCCGCCTCCCCGCCGCTGGGCGCCGCCATCTTGGAGCGGGCGGGTCGAAGGCGCCACACGCGGGCCGCCGAGGGGTCCTCTCTGCCCATGCGCAGGGGCTCGGGCATGCGCAGCCTTGGGCACAGGAGGCTCACGGGAGCTTTAGCACCCTCGCCCAGACTACGGCAGCCGCTTGGGCCAAACTGCTGCTGTCCTGGCGCCTGGAGCCCGACCTGCCCGGCACAGGGGCAGACACACGGCTGCCGGGGGGGGGGCACGGACAGACACACGGCTGCCGGGGGGGGCGCACGGACAGACACACGGCTGCTGGGGGGGGGGGGCACGGACAGACACACGGCTGCTGGGAGAGGGGGGCACGGGCAGACACACGGCTGCCGGGGGGGGGCACGGACAGACACAGGGCTGCTGGGGAGGGGGGGGCACGGACAGACACACGGCTGCTGGGAGGGGGGGGCACGGACAGACACAGGGCTGCTGGGGAGGGGGCACAGGCAGACACACGGCTGCCGGGGGGGGGGGGCACGGGCAGACACACGGCTGCTGGGAGAGGGGGGCACGGGCAGACACACGGCTGCCGGGGGTGGGGGGCACGGGCAGACACACGGCTGCCGGGGGTGGGGGGCACGGACAGACACACGGCTGCCGGGGGGGGCACGGACAGACACAGCTGGCTCTCCAGAGGGCTGCCTGGGCGGGGATGGACAGAGGGACAGACACACGGCTGGCTCGCTAGACAGCTGGCTGGACGGACAATGTCAAGGCTAATTCCCCACTCTGGCACTTCCGAGTGCAGAAGGTGGGGCCCCCAAAGATTCTAAAAATTAATACTGGCCACTCCAGGCTTGTATTAAACTCCCAAGGTTACAGGTTTTCTCTGACCTTGGATGGGTAGATGCTGCCACCACCCAAGTGCAAAACCCCCTTTGAAGGAAGGGGCACTTGGGAATTCCTTCCTGTGGGAAGAAAAGGAGGACTTGTGGCACCTTAGAGACTAACCAATTTATTTGAGCATAAGCTTTCGTGAGCTACAGCTCAGCTCATCGGATGCATACTGTGGAAAGTGTAGAAGATCTTTTATACACACAAAGCATGAAAAAATACCTTCCCCCACCCCACCCTCCTGCTGGCAATAGCCTATCTAAAGTGATCACTCTCCTTACAATGTGTATGATAATCAAGGTGGGCCATTTTCAGCACAAATCCAGGGTTTAACAAGAACGTCTGGTGGGGGGGGGAGGTTAGGAAGAAACAAGGGAAAATGGGTTACCTTGCATAATGACTTAGCCACTCCCAGTCTCTATTCAAGCCTAAGTTAATTGTATCCAATTTGCAAACGAATTCCAATTCAACAGTTTCTCGCTGGAGTCTGGATTTGAATTTTTTTTGTTGAAGAATTGCAACTTTCATGTCTGTAATCGCGTGACCAGAGAGATTGAAGTGTTCTCCGACTGGTTTATGAATGTTATAATTCTTGACATCTGATTTGTGTCCATTTATTCTTTTACGTAGAGACTGTCCAGTT
The DNA here is from genome assembly GCF_965152235.1 of Eretmochelys imbricata. Lineage (NCBI taxonomy): Eukaryota > Metazoa > Chordata > Testudines > Cheloniidae > Eretmochelys > Eretmochelys imbricata. The sequence goes on along the minus strand of NC_135598.1, from coordinate 2,752,592 downwards.
TGACCAATGTACATGGCAGAGGGGCGTTGCTGGCACATGATGGCATATATCACATTGGTGGATGTGCAGGTGAACGAGCCTCTGATAGTGTGGCTGATGTTATTAGGCCCTGTCATGGTGTCCCCTGAATAGATATGTGGGCACAGTTGGCAACGGGCTTTGTTGCAAGGATAGGTTCCTGGGTGAGTGGTTCTGTTGTGTGGTATGTGGTTGCTGGTGAGTATTTGCTTCAGGTTGGGGGGCTGTCTGTAGGCAAGGACTGGCATGTCTCCCAGGATTTGTGAGAGTGTTGGGTCATCCTTCAAGATAGGTTGTAGATCCTTAATAATGCATTGGAGGGGTTTTAGTTGGGGGCTGAAGGTGACGGCTAGTGGCGTCCTGTTATTTTCTTTGTTAGGCCTGTCCTGTAGTAGGTGACTTCTGGGAACTCTTCTGGCTCTATCAATCTGCTTCTTCACTTCCGCAGGTGGGTATTGTAGTTGTAAGAATGTTTGATAGAGATCTTGTAGGTGTTTGTCTCTGTTTGAGGGGTTGGAGCAAATGCGGTTGTAGAGCTTGGCTGTAGACGATGGATTGTGTGGTCAGGGTGAAAGCTGGAGGCATGTAGGTAGGAATAGCGGTCAGTAGGTTTCCGGTATAGGGTGGTGTTTATGTGACCATCGTTTATTAGCACTGTAGTGTCCAGGAAGTGGATCTCTTGTGTGGACTGGACCAGGCTGAGGTTGATGGTGGGATGGAAATTGTTGAAATCATGGTGGAAATCCTCAAGGGCTTCTTTTCCATGGGTCCAGATGATGAAGATGTCATCAATATAGCGCAAGTAGAGTAGGGGTGTTAGGGGACGAGAGCTGAGGAAGCGTTGTTCTAAGTCAGCCATAAAAATGTTGGCATACTGTGGGGCCATGCAGGTACCCATAGCAGTGCCGCTGATTTGAAGGTATACATTGTCCCCAAATGTAAAATAGTTATGGGTAAGGACAAAGTCACAAAGTTCAGCCACCAGGTTAGCCGTGACATTATCGGGGATAGTGTTCTTGACGGCTTGTAGTCCATCTTTGTGTGGAATGTTGGTGTAGAGGGCTTCTACATCCATAGTGGCCAGGATGGTGTTTTCAGGAAGATCACCGATGGATTGTAGTTTCCTCAGGAAGTCAGTGGTGTCTCGAAGGTAGCTGGGAGTGCTGGTAGCGTAGGGCCTGAGGAGGGATTATTATAATTATTAAGGATCTACAACCTATCCTGAAAGATGACCCAACACTCTCACAAATCCTGGGAGACATGCCAGTCCTTGCCTACAGACAGCCCCCCAACCTGAAGCAAATACTCACCAGCAACCACATACCACACAACAGAACCACTAACCCAGGAACCTATCCTTGCAACAAAGCTCGTTGCCAACTGTGCCCACATATCTATTCAGGGGACACCATGACAGGGCCTAATAACATCAGCCACACTATCAGAGGCTCGTTCACCTGCACATCCACCAATGTGATATATGCCATCATGTGCCAGCAATGCCCCTCTGCCATGTACATTGGTCAAACTGGACAGTCTCTACGTAAAAGAATAAATGGACACAAATCAGATGTCAAGAATTATAACATTCATAAACCAGTTGGAGAACACTTCAATCTCTCTGGTCACGCGATTACAGACATGAAAGTTGCAATTCTTCAACAAAAAAAATTCAAATCCAGACTCCAGCGAGAAACTGTTGAATGGGAATTCGTTTGCAAATTGGATACAATTAACTTAGGCTTGAATAGAGATTGGGAGTAGCTATGTCATTATGCAAGGTAGCCTATTTCCCCTTATTTTTTCCTACCTCCCCCCCCCCCACGTTCTTGTTAAACCCTGGATTTGTGTTGGAAATGGCCCAATTTGATTATCATACACATTGTAAGGAGAGTGATCACTTTAGATAAGCTATTACCAGCAGGAGAGTGGGTTTGTGGGGGGGGGGGGGTGAGAAAACCTAGATTTGTGCCGGAAATGGCCCAACTTGATTATCATACACATTGTAAGGAGAGAGATCACTTTAGATAAGCTATTACCAGCAGGAGAGTGGGGTGGGGGGAGGTATTTTTTCATGCTTTGTGTGTATAAAAGATCTTCTACACTTTCCACAGGATGCATCCGATGAAGTGAGCTGTAGCTCACGAAAGCTTATGCTCAAATAAATTGGTTAATCTCTAAGGTGCCACAAGTACTCCTTTTCTTTTTGCGAATACAGACTAACACAGCTGTTACTCTGAAACCTTCCTGTGGGGTACCCCCAAGCCCTTTCACCCCCTATCCATGGAGGAGCTGAGAAAGAAAACAAAGGAAATCAGCTGTTGCCACCAGCTAATTAAAGAACCTGTGCACAAACCTCTTAGGACACAAAATCCAATGCTGTTCTTTAAAAAAATATAAATTTAATTAAAAACAAAAAGAAAGTAAATACATTTGGAAACTCAAGCTATTGCTAGATTTAAAAAACCCACTTACAAGAATTAAGCATCAAGAATAACCTTCTTGAGATCCAGCTTAAAGATTACAAACAAAACAAAAGCATTTGGGGGTTAGCACAGAGGAGTCCACAAGTCATAAAGAAATAAAAAGAAATAAACCTAATCACGTCTTCCTAGACATTTCCTGGTCTACTTACATATCTGAGAGGTTCAAGTGAGTAGTTTCTAGGTATGATTCAGATGATTTTTCATATCTGGTCCCAAGCTTCTTACAGCATAGTTCCAGCCCTGTCGCTGCTTCTCCCCGAGAACAACAGACAGACAAAAGGGGAGTCTTGTTTCAATTTTAAAAAGTTCTAGCCTTCCCATTGGCTCTTATGGCCAGGTGCTCACTCACTCCCTTTTACCCATGCATAGCAGTGACCTTTAACCCTTTACAGGTAAAGCAAGTAGAGAACAGATACTGGGGGGGAGGGATAGCTCAGTGGTTTTAGCATTGGCTTGCTAAACCCAGGGTTGTGAGTTCAATCCTTGAGGGGGGCATTTAGGGATCAGGGCAAAAATTGGGGATTGGTCCTGCTTTGAGCAGGGGGTTGGACTAGATGACCTCCTGGGGTCCCTTCCAACCTTGATATTCTATGATACTAAGAGGGATTTTATAGCTAACTGGCTGGCTGGGTCCATAAAAGGGAGGTACCCACCCCCCCCCCTTCGTTTATCACAGATGGAGACACACAGCTGGGTAGCTAGATGGTTGGCTGGACAGACAGACAGATGGCTTGCTAGCTAGACAGCTGTCTGAATGGACAGACACATAGTTGGGTAGCTAGATGGCTGGCCAGACAGACACATGGCTGGGTAGATGGCTGGCTGGACAAATAGATACTTGGCTGGGTAGCTAGACAGATGGACAGACATATGACTGGCTGGACAGCTGGGTGGATGTGTAGTGTTGCGGAGCCATGTCGTTCCCAGGATGTTAGAGACATTAGCTTGGTGAGAGAGACAAGCTTTAGGCCTGGTCTACACTACGAGTTTATGTTGGATTTAGCAGCGTTAAATCAAATTAACCCTGCACCGGTCCACAAAACGAAGCCATTTTTTTCAACATAAAGGGCTCTTAAAACCAATTTCTGTACTCCTCCCCAATGAAGGGATTAGCGCTGAAATCGACATCGCCGTTTCGAATTAGGGTTAGTGTGGATGCAATTCAAAGGTATTGGCCTCCAGGAGCTATCCCACAGTGCACCATTGTGACTGCTCTGGACAGCACTCTGAACTCGGATGCACTGGCCAGGTGTACAGGAAAAGCCACGGGAACTTTTGAATCTCATTTCCTGTTTGGCCAGGCGAGCTCATTAGCACAGGTGACCATGCAGTCCCAGAATCGAAAAAGAGCTCCAGCATGGACCGAACGGGAGGTACTGGATCTGGTCACTGTATGGGGAGACGAATCCGTGCTACCAGAACTACGTTCCAAAAGACGAAATGCCAAAACATTTCAAAAAATCTCCGAGGCCATGAGGGACAGAGGCTACAGCAGGGACGCAACACAGTGCCACGTGAAACTTAAGGAGCTCAGAGAAGCGTACCAGAAAACCAAAGAATCAAACCGATGCTCCGGGACAGAGCCCCAGACATGCCACTTCTATGCTGAGCTGCATGCAATGCTAGTGGGGGCCGCCACCACTACCCCACCCCTGTCCGTGGACTCCGATGATGGGGTACTCTCTGCCATGGCTGAGGATTTTGTGGACAGGGAAGATGACGAGGAGGAGGACGAGCCTGAGGAGAGCACACACAGCACACCGTTCTACCTGACAGCCAGGATCTTTTTATCACCCTGACTGAAATACCCTCCCAACCCAACGAAGCCAGAGAAGGGACCTCTGGTGAGTGTACCTTTTTAAATATAATACACGTTATAAAAGCAAGCATTTTTAAATGATTAATTTGCCCTGAGGACTTGGGATGCATTCATGGCCAGTACAGCTACTGGAAAAGTCTGTTAACGTGTCTGGGGATGGAGCAGAAATCCTCCAGGGATATCTCCATGAAGCTCTCCTGGAGGTACTCTAAAAGCCTTTGCAGAAGGTTTCTGGGGAGAGCAGCCTTATTCCGTCCTCCATGGTAGGACACTTTACCACGCCATGCTAGTAGCAAGTAATCTGGTATCATTGCATGACAAAGCCTGGCAGCGTATGGTCCCGGTGTTTGCTGGCATTCAAGCAACATCTGTTCTTTATCTCTCTGTACTATCCTCAGGAGAGTGATATCGTTCATGGTAACATGGCTAAAATAGGGGAATTTAATTAAGGGGACACACAGAGGTGGCCGTCCTACTGGACTGTTTGCCTGTGGCTGAAAAGAAATCCCCACTGCGCCCGCAGTTAGCCACACGGTGGGGGGGCATTGGCATTGAGCTGTTCGTGTTTGGCTAGCATGGATCTTCCCTGATACCAGCCATGCAGTGGGGTGAGGGGTAAAGCGATCATCCCAGATAATTGGATGGAGGGGGGATTAGTTTGGTTTCTGCTGCTGCTGCACGTTAACAGGAAAACCACAGCACTAAATGGCCAACTCAATGGGCTTTGCTTAGTATGGGAGACGAGGGGGCTGCTGTTATGAAGGTTGCAGAAGCCGAAAGACTATGGCTTACCATGGCCGCCTGCAAGCCGAATTCTGTTGCCCGGCCCTGCGTGTGTGATCTCTATCACCAAAGCCACAGGCACTCAATATGAGATTCAAAATGTGACCTTGTACCAAAATCACATGTGCTATGTAATGTGATAGTGTTGTTCACCGTGAAAGAGTATAGCCATTGTTCTGTAAAATGTATCTTTTAAAATACTTCACTCCCTTTTTCTCTCCAGCAGCTGCAAATGTTTCAAGCCTCCCTCCTCCGTCCCAAAGGCTATCTCAGATAAGGCGGTGAAAAAAACGCACGCACGATGAAATGTTCTCTGAGCTCACGCAGCCGTCCGGCACTGACAGAGCTCAGCAGAATGCGTGGAGGGACACAACAGCAGAGTACAGGAAAGTGGCCGATGAACGTGAGGAGAGGTGGTGGCAGGAAGGTCAGAGGAGGCAGGATGCAACGCTGGGGCTACTGCGGGATCAAAGGGACATGCTCCGGCGTCTGGTGGAGGTTCATGAACGGCAGCAGGATCACAGACTGCCGCTGCAGCCCGTTTAACCGCCCTCCCTCCTCCCCAAGTTCCATAGCCTCCTCACCCAGACGCCCAAGAACGCAGGGGGGGGGCCCCCTCTGGGCAGCCAACCACTCCACCCCAGTAGACAGCCCAAGCAACAGAAGGCTGGCATTCAAGCAGTTTTAAAGTGGCCTTTTCCTTCCCTCCTACCTTCCTCCCACACCCCACCCGGGCTACTGTGTGAGTTATCTCCCTATTTTTGTAATCAATTAATAAAGAATACATTATTTTTAAACGATAGAGACTTTATTTCCTTTGCAAGCAAGCTGTGATCGAAGGCAGGAGGGCGGTTGGCTTACAGGGAAGTAGAGAAAACCAAGGGGGCAGGTTTTCATCAAGGAGAAACAAACAGAACTGTCACACAGTACCCTGGCCAGTCATGAAACTGGTTTTCAAAGCTTCTCTGATGCGCAGCACTTCCTGCTGGGCTCTTCTAACCACCCTGGTGTCTGGCTGCACGAAATCAGCGGTCAGGCAATTTGCCTCAACCTCCCACCCCGCCATAAACGTCTCCCCCTTACTCTCACAGAGACTGTGGAGCGCACAGCGAGCAGCAATAACAGTGGGAATTTTGGTTGCGCTGAGGTCTAACCAAGTCAGTAAACTGTGCCAGCGTGCTTCTAAACGTCCAAAGGCACGTTCTACCACCATTCTGCACTTCCTCAGCCTAGAGTTGAACAGCTCCTGACTCCTGTCCAGGCTGCCTGTGTATGGCTTCATGAGCCAGGGCATTAAGAGGTAGGCTGGGTCCCCAAGGATAACTATAGGCATTTCAACATCCCCAACGGTTATTTTCTGGTCTGGGAAGTAAATCCCTTCCTGCAGCCATTTAAACAGACCAGAGTTCCTGAAGACGCGAGCATCATGAACCTTTCGCGGCCATCCCACGTTGAGGTTGGTGAAATGTCCCTTGTGATCCACCAGTGCTTGTAGCACCATTGAAAAGTACCCATTGCGGTTTATGTACTGGCTGCCCTGGTGGTCTGGTCCCAAGATGGGGATATGCGTTCCGTCTATAGCCCCACCACAGTTAGGGAATCCCATTGCAGCAAAGCCATCCACTATGACCTGCACATTTCCCAGGGTCACTACCTTTGATAGCAGCAGCTCAATGATTGCGTTGGCTACCTGCATCACAGCAACCCCCACACTAGATTTGCCCACTCCAAATTGATTACCGATTGACTGGTAGCTGTCTGGCATTGCAAGCTTCCACAGGGCTATTGCCACTCACTTGTGAACTGTGAGGGCTGCTCTCATCTTGGTATTCTTGCACTTCAGGACAAGGGAAAGCGAGTCACAAAGTTCCATGAAAGTGCCCTTACGCATGCGAAAGTTTCGGAGCCACTGGGAATCATCCCAAATCTGTGACACTATGCGGTCCCACCAGTCTGTGCTTGTTTCCCATGCCCAGAATTGGCATTCCTCGGCATGAGCCTGCCCCAATAACACCATGATCTCCAAATTGCTGGGGACCGCAGTTTTAGAGAAATCTGTGTTCATGTCCTCATCACCGCTCTTCTGTCACCTCCTCGCCCGGTTTTTCAGGTGCTGGTTCTGCATAAACTGCACCATAATGTGCGAGGTGTTTTCAATGGTCATAACTGCTGCAGTGAGCTGAACGGGCTCCATACTTGCTGTGCTATGGTGTCTGCTCGGGCAATCCAGGGAAAAGGGCACGAAATGATTGTCTGCTGTTGCTTTCACGGAGGGAGGGAGGGACGGTTGACTGACAACATTTACCCATAACCACCCACGACAAATTTTTGCCCCATCAGGCATTGGGAGCTCAGCCCAGAATTCCAATGGGCAGCGGGGACTGCGGGAACTGTGGGATAGCGACCCACAGTGCACCGCTCGGAATGTCGACATTTACCACGGTACTGTGGACGCACGCCGCTGAATTAATATGCTTAGTGTGGATGCATGCACTTGACTTTATACAATCTGTTCCCAAAAATCGACGTCTGTAAAATCGGAGTACTTTCGTAGTGTAGACATTGCCTTAGAGCTCTTCCTCAGATCTGGGACAGAAATTTGGCAGCATGTGACCTCCAGAAGAAGAAAGGGGAGCGTCCACGTACCAGCAACGTACATGATACAGGTAAGTACAAGATACAGGTAAGTAACCATTTTCATGTTCTCTCCACAGGTACTAATGAGGAGAGTGGACTAGATGATACATCTGAGGGAAGGGAACAGAAGGAGACTCCGCCGATTGGAAGGCATAAGATGCACTGTCCTAGGGTTGGGGGTTCCACGACCACTGCTCCCAAGAGAAGGAGGAGGGTGGTGGTGGTCGGGGACTCTCTCCTCAGGGGGACTGAGTCATCTATCTGCTGCCCCGACCAGGAAAACCGAGAAGTCTGCTGCTTGCCAGGAGCTAGAATTCACGATGTGACAGAGAGACTGCCGAGACTCATCAAGCCCTCAGATCGCCACCCCTTCCTGCTTCTCCACGTGGGCACCAATGATACTGCCAAGAATAACCTTGAGCGGATCACTGCGGACTACGTGGCTCTGGGAAGAAGGATAAAGGAGTTTGAGGCGCAAGTGGTCTTCTCGTCCATCCTCCCCGGGGAAGGAAAAGGCCTGAGTAGAGACCGTCGAATCATGGAAGTCAACGAATGGCTACGCAGGTGGTGTCGGAGAGAAGGCTTTGGATTCTTTGACCATGGGATGATGTTCCAAGAAGGAGGAGTGCTAGGCAGAGACGGGCTCCACCTAACGAAGAGCATCTTCGCAAGCAGACCGGCTAACCTAATGAGGAGGGCTTTAAACTAGGTTCACCGGGGGAAGGAGACCAAAGCCCTGAAAGTGGGGAAGTGCGGTACCGGGAGGAAGCACGAGCAGGAGCGCGTGAGAGGGCAGGGGTCCTGCCTCATACTGAGAAAGAGGGACGATCAGCAAGTTATCTCAAGTGCCTGAAGCAAGAAGCCTCAGAAACAAGCAGGGAGAACTGCAAGTCCTGGCACAGTCAAGGAATTATGATGTGATTGGAATAACAGAGACATGATGGGATAACTCACATGACTGGAGTACTGTCATGGATGGATATAAACTGTTCAGGAAGGACAGGCAGGGCAGAAAAAGTGGGGGAGTTGCACTGTATGTAAGAGAGCAGTATGACTGCTCAGAGCTCAAGTATGAAACTGCAGAAAAACCCTGAGTGTCTCTGGATTAAGTTTAGAAGTGTGAGCAACAAGGGCGATGTCGTGGTGGGAGTCTGCTATAGACCTCCAGACCAGGAGGATGAGGTGGACGAGGCTTTCTTCTGGCAACTCACGGAAGTTACTAGATCGCAGGCCCTGGTTCTCATGGGAGACTTCAATCACCCTGATATCTGCTGGGAGAGCAGTACAGTGGTGCACAGACAATCCAGGAAGTTTTTGGAAACTGTAGGGGACAATTTCCTGGTGCAAGTGCTGGAGGAACCAACTAGGGGCAGAGCTCTTCTTGACCTGCTGCTCACAAATCGGGAAGAATTGTAGGGGAAGCTAAAGTGGATGGGAACCCAGGAGGCAGTGACCATGAGATGGTCGAGTTCAGGATCCTGACACAGGGAAGAAAGGAGAGCAGCAGAAAACAGACCCTGGACTTCAGAAAGCAGACTTTGACTCCCTCAGGGAACCGATGGGCAGGATCCTCTTGGAGAATAACATGAGGGGGAAAGAAGTCCAGGAGAGCTGGCTGTATTTTAAAGAATCCTTACTGAGGTTACAGGAACAAACCATCCCGATGTGTAGAAAGAATAATAAATATGGCAGGCGACCAGCTTGGCTTAACAGTGAAATCCTTGCTGATCTTGAACACAAAAAAGAAGCTTACAAGAAGTGGAAGATTGAGCAAATGACCAGGGAAGAGTATAAATATATTGCTTGGGAATCCAGGAGTGAAATCAGGAAGGCCAAATCGCACCTGGAGTTGCAGCTAGCAAGAGATGTTAAGAGTAATAAGAAGGGTTTCTTCAGGTATGTTAGCAACAAAAAGAAAGTCAAGGAAAGTGTGGGCCCCTTACTGAATGAGGGAGGCAACCTAGTGACAGAGGATGTGGAAAAGCTAATGTACTCAATGCTTTTTTTGCCTCTGTCTTCACGAACAAGGTCAGGTCCCAGACTGCTGCACTGAGCAGCACAGCATGGAGAGGAGGTGACCAGCCCTCTGTGGAGAAAGAAGTGGTTCGGGACTATTTAGAAAAGCTGGATGAGCACAAGTCCATGGGGCCAGATACGCTGCATCCGAGAGTGCTAAAGGAGTTAGCGGATGTGATTGCAGAGCCATTGGCCATTATCTTTGAAAACTCATGGCAATCGGGGGAAGTCCTGGACGACTGGAAAAAGGCTAATGAAGTGCCCATCTTTAAAAAAGGGAAAAAGGAGGATCCTGGGAACTACAGGCCAGTCAGCCTCACCTCAGTCTCTGGAAAAATCATGGAGCAGGTCCTCAAGGAATCAATTCTGAAGCACTTAGAGAAGAGGAAAGTGATCAGGAACAGTCAGCATGGATTCATCAAGGGCAAGTCATGCCGGACTAATCTAATTGCCTTCTATGATGAGATAACTGGCTCTGTGGATGAGGAGAAAGCGGTGGACGTGTTGTTCCTTGACTTTAGCAAAGCTTTTGACACTGTCTTCCACAGTATTCTTGCCAGCAAGTTAAAGAAGTATGGGCTGGATGAATGGACTATAAGGTGGATAGAAAGCTGGCTAGATTCTCAGGCTCAAAGGGTAGTGATCAATGGCTCCATGTCTAGCTGGCAGCCGGTATCAAGTGGAGTGCCCCAAGGGTCGGTCCTGGGGCCGGTTTTGTTCAATATCTTCATAAATGGTCTGGAGGATGGTGTGGATTGCACTCTCAGCAAGTCTGCAGATGACACTAAACTGGGAGGAGACGCAGATACGCTGGAGGGTAGGGATAGGATACAGAGGGACCTACACAAATTAGAGGATTGGGCCAAAAGAAATCTGATGAGGTTCAACAAGGACAACTGCAGAGTCCTGCACTTCGGACGGAAGAATCCCATGCACTGCTACAGACTAGGGACTGAATGGCTCGGCAGCAGTTCTGCAGAAAAGGACCTAGGGGTTACAGTGGACGGGAAGCTGGATATGAGTCAACAGTGTGCCCTTGTTGCCAAGAAGATCAATGGCATTTTGGGATGTATACGTAGGGGCATTGCCAGCAGATCGAGGGACGTGATCGTCCCCCTCTATTTGACATTGGTGAGGCCTCATCTGGAGTACTGTGTCCAGTTTTGGGCCCCACACTACAAGGAGGATGTGGAAAAATTGGAAAACGTCCAGCGGACGGCAACAAAAATGATTAGGGGACTGGAACACATGAGTTATGACGAGAGGCTGAGGGAACTGGGATTGTTTAGTCTGCAGAAGAGAAGAATGAGGGGGGATTTGATAGCTGCTTTCAACTACCTGAAAGGGGATTCCAAAGATGGATCTAGACTGTTCTCAGTGGTAGCTGATGACAGAACAAGGAGTAATTGTCTCAAGTTGCAGTGGGGGAGGTTTAAATTGGATATTAGGAAAAACTTTTTCACTAGGAGGGTGGTGAAACACTGGAATACGTTACCTAGGGAGGTGGTGGAATCTGCTTCCTTAGATATTTTTAAGGTCAGGCTTGATAAAGCCCTGGCTGAGATGATTTAGTTGGGGATTGGTCCTGCTCTGAGCAGGGGGTTGGACTAGATGACCTCCTGAGGTCCCTTCCAACCCTGATATTCTATGATAATTCCAATCTGTGACACTCTGATACCTTCTCTCTCACTTGAATAGATGGATGGACAGAAGAATGAATGGATAAATGGATAGACAGATGGATCAGATAAAGAGGGGATAGATACATTTGGGATGAACCGATAGATGGAATAAAGTTTGGATGGACAGATAGATTGGATAAAGCTTGGAGGAATAGAAAGGTAGGTGGGTAGGTAAAGCTGGAATAGGTTGATTTAGGTATAGTTAAAAGTGGGAAAGACAGATTAGGTAATGTCAGGATAGATTTAAATAGACAATAATACTTAGTCCTTAAATTATACTGCTTTGCAAAGATGAGACAGTATCTTTGTTCCCCAGTTTCAGAAATAGGGAAATTGAGGCACAGAGAAGGGAAGTGACTTACTTGCCTGTGGTCATTCAGAAGTTAGTAGCAGAGCCAGAAATAGAACTTAGGTCTCTATCTCCCTGTTCAGTGCCCAAAAGCTGCCCCTAAGTTATACAAAGCCACACTCATTTCTAATGCCGTCCTGTGTTCTGTGGCAACAACAGATCAAAGTGTGCAATGCAGCACCTTGTTCTGAGTGGGTAGATGGGGCCTGCAGGAACTACAGTCCTCACTTGCAGTGTTTCACCTTGACCCAAAGCTACCTGTTTATCACCAGATATGGATTTTCCAACAGCATCCTGAATTTCCCGCGTTCTGATCTGCAGACAGCGTCAGTGCGTTACCTACGCTACCTGTCAAAGTAATGAGGTGATGTGGCCCCGTGGAAGGGGCACAGGACTGTGAGTCGGGACCGCACTTAGGGGAAGTCCCCTGACTTAGGGGAAGTCACTGCAGTCCCTTAGCACCTAATTCCCCCATCTGTTAAATGGGGAGAACGATGTTTCGCTGTACGAAGGGCTCTGAGAGCCTCAAACGAAAAGCAGTATAAAGGAAAATCAATGTGAATTTAGGCCGGGGATGAGTCCAGCTTGACAGCCCGAGGAGACTTAGCCACAGAAGAAGGAGAGCACCGCGGAGGCAGCACCGGCATGGGCTTCCCTCCCCTCACAGCCGGCTGCTTGCCTTTGCCCCCCAACCCCGACCCAAAGGGGCCCCGCTACGGCCACTGCCGAGACGAGCGCGGCCTGAGGCAGACCGGAGCGGGGCCCGACGGGCGGGAGCTGAGCTCCGCGGCCCGGCTCAGCCCTGGGGCAGCTACACGGACCCCGCCTCCCGCCCGCAAAGGCCCGGAGCCCCCCGGCCCCTGCGGCGCTTGACCGCGCCCGCCCAGCCCCAGCGGCCGCCGCCGGGACCCGCGTGCGACGGGCGGGGAGACTCCGGCGCTCTCGCGGCCCCCGGCGGCCCGGCCCGCCCGAAAACAAACCACCACAGCGGGGCCGGCAGCGGCGCCGCTCGCGTGTGGACACGCGCTGCGCCCCCGGAGCCCCGCCCCGCCTGGGGCTGAAGGGGAGCCGGCCCCGCGCCCCCGGAGCCCCGCCCCGCCCCGCAGCCCCCCGCGCGCCCCCTGCCCCCGGGCCGGCGCCCTCGCGCTGCCGTGACGCCAGCACGTCGTGCCGCGGCGCCGGCCCAGGCGCTGGGCGCGTGGGGGGGAGGGGCCCAACCCCCGGCGCCGGGCCTGGGCCCCGCCCTCTCTCGGGGCGGGGGCGCTGGCTTAGGAGGGGGGCGGTTGGTCCCTCCCCGGCCGCCGTAGCCCGCTGGGTCGGCCCGGCGGCGGAGGGGGCGGGGCGGAAATTTAAATCGGCAGCCGCGGCCGCTGTGAGGCGAAGGTGGCGGCGAGCGCTCTGGGCCCCCGGGGCTCTGCGGCGTGGCCGGGGCGCAGGCCTCGCTCCTCGCCGCGTCCTGAGCGCTCTGTTCCGGGCCGGGCGGCGCGGCCCCAGACCCGCCCGCTGCTCCGTCCCCGATGGCTGAGCCGGAGCCCGGTACGCGAGCGGCGGGGTGGGCGCCGCTTCCCGGCAGGCCGGGCCGGGCACCGCCGCCGCCAGGTGCTCCCCGGCCCGCCCCCTCTCCGCGTCCGCTCCGGCCCGGCCGCTGCCCCTGCCCCCGCCCCCTGTGTCCCCGGCGCGGGGCCTGTCCGAGCCCCCCGCCGCCGCCGAGCGGCAGCCGCTCCCCGGGGGGCCAGGGCGGGCCGCGCCCCCCGCGAGCCCCCGGGAGATTGTGGCGGTAGGATGCAATTGCCTGGGGGGGTGATGGCCTCAGGGCGAACACCAGCTTTAAAACATGCCCCCCCCCCGCCCCAAACCCCTCTGTAATGGCAACAAGGAGTTAAAAGACTTGCTTGTCCCTTTCTTCCCTGGGGGTGTGTTGCCGCTTGTTTCTCTTGTGTGTTGGGCAGAAGCCGCCCAAAGCAGCTGTGATAGCGTCAGGGTCCCCTCCCCACTCTGAACTCTGGGGCACGGATGTGGGGACCCGCATGAAAGACCCCTAAGCTTATTCTTACCAGCTTAGGTTAAAAACTTCCCCATGGTACAAATCCTTCCTTGCCCTTGGATGGGTACTGCTGCCACCCCCAAGTGAGTTAGACAAAGATTCAGGAAAAGGGCCACTTGAAGTTCCTGGTTCCCTAAAATATCCCCCAAGCCCCTTCACCCCCTTTCCTGGGGTGGCTTGAGAATAATATACCAACCAAATAGGTTAACAAGGTGAGCACAGACCAGCCCCTTTGGTTTGTAAGTGTCCTAAAAACCCCATCAGGTTCTTAACAACAGAACTTTATTATAAAAACAAAATAAAAGAAGCACCTCTAAAATCAGGATGGAAGGTAATTTTACAGGGTGATCAGATTCAAAACACAGAGGATTCCACTCTAGGCAAAACTTTAAAGTTGCCAGAAAAATCAGGAATAAACCTCCCTCTTAGCCTAGTTTCAGAGTAGCAGCTGTGTTAGTCTGTATCTGCAAAAGAAAAGGAGCATCCAATGCAGTGAGCTGTAGCTCACGAAAGCTTATGCTCAGATAAATTTGTTAGTCTCTAAGGCGCCACAAGTCCTCCTTTCCTCTTAGCCTAGGGAAAATTCACAAGCTAAAACAAAAGATAATCAAACTCATTTCTTTCCTATTACTTACAATTTGTAATCTTAAATGCTTAGTTCAGATATGGCTTTAGAAGATGTATTTTCCCTGCCCTGGTTCCTCGCTGACCCAGAGAGAATACAAAGAAACACAAAACAAAAACCTTCCCTCACAGATTTGAAAGTATCTTCTCCCCTTATTGGTCCTTTTGGTCAGGTGCCAACCAAGTTATTTGAGCTTCTTAACCTTTTTTTACAGGTAAAGGAGGGATTTTATGCTACCCTTAGTTGTATGTTTGACAGATACCCTCGTCCCTTGTGCTCTCCCCACTGCTCATCTGAGAGGCTGACTCTCTTGGTGGCTGTGTTTTTTAGCAGGTAGGATGGGTTGCCAATCAGAGAAAAGGCAAAGGAGACCCCCAGAGAAACAGCAGCAGGAGGTGACTGGGTCATCCAAGAACCTGCCCTTTTTGGGAAAATCCTTCTACCTGGACCTGCCGAATAACAAGAACATGGAGTTTCTGGTGGCGACAATAAAGCAGCTGGGTGGGGTGAGTATGGAGGCACCTTGCCTGTTGGAGAGCATGAAGCAGCTGCGCTCTAGCTCCAGAAGAGCCAAAGACTTGAATGGATGCTGCTATAGGGGTGATGCATTGACAAGGGGCAGAGTTGCTGAATGGACTTGGGTGGGGTGGTGGAATTCAGTGCCTCTAGTCCAAACCTTAACCTAAAATGGTAGTGGGAGTGGTGGGTAGGAATGCATTCCTGGAAAGACCCGGCCCTGTCACTTTACCCTTTGTGCTCCCATCTGCGGGGCTCAGGAAGTCTTGAATGCTCTTTTTAAGCCCAAAGATGGGGACAGTCCGTCACAAGCTGCTTGTAGGTCTATTCACGTGGAGCCAGGTTTTCGAAAGAGTCAGCTCCCAAGAGTGGTGCCTGTTCTTCAGGAGCTCAGCCCCTGGATGCATGTTGGGTGCTGGTTTCTTGTGAAAACTTGGCCATTAAATGGGAGCTGAGCTCTTGAAGACACCAAGGGCCAATTTTTCAAGAACAGTGCATTTGGCAGATGGGGGCACTGTGGTTAATGCGCTGTACAGAGGGGCTAGGGAAGGGTTCTGAGTACACGTGTAAACTGATTCTCGAGTGTCCCAGCTCACTAGGCTGACCAGTATAGTCCTTACAAGGTATCTTTCAGTTGCATGTAACTAATAGTCCAGCGTGACTTGGGAGGAGGCCTTAAGACTGGAAGACAGTAAGGGATGGAGCTGGAAGGGGAGAAATGTCTAGCTTAAAGACTAGGTCTCATGCAGCCCTGTTCCTGCATCTAGGCAACTGAAGATGGTGGTTTCTTTAAGATGTTCCAGACCTTGCTGTGGACTTGGTGGCTTTGCAGCTGACTCTGTTTTTGTCTTTGGTCCAGGTGATTGAAAGCTTCTTGAGTAAAGAAGTCAGCTATGTGGTTTCCAGCAGCAAAGAGGCCAAACTGGACAGTGGGCCTCGGAGACCGACTGAGAAACGGAGCAGCGCAGCTTCAGGGGATGCCAAGGCAAAGACTCTGCCCTCTGCTGTGCCCAAAGGGAGCCACGCGGGGCATCACCACAAGCCAGCAGACAGTGTAAGGACTGTGAGGGTCTAGGCAGTCTTAAGCCTTGGGGCAGTGGCTGGTGGGGAGCAGAGCCTGAGAATAGTAGCTGCAGAAGAGCTTGTCTGCCTCACTGAGAACACCTCTCTATTCAGCTGTCCCAGTCCTGGTGCTGTTCACACTCCGATAAATGAGCCCTGCCCTCTGGGCAGTGGCTTGAGATGCCAAATCTTTCTATAGCATTTTTAATCTCCAAACATTCTGCAAAGTGTCCACCGAGACTGGTGCAACTGCCTCTGGGGTGCAGCACCATCCAACAGCATACAGTGGCACTACGATGTGCCCTTCATTTACTAGCCTACAGTTCACAATCAAAACTGGAAATGTTAGGGTGGCAGACAAACTCCCCACGGTGCAGCAAATGGCCGGCACATCCAGACTATTGCTAATCAGTGGTGAAGGGATAAATACCGTAGGAATTTACACAGGTTTGTAGCAGGATATGGTGGCATAAAAACTGATACTTCCCTTCAGGGTCGCTACAGACTGGAGGTGTGGCAGGCCTCGCTGCCTCAGCTGGAGGTATAGATGTGCTGCACCTGCCTAAATGCTGGAAGAAATTGTTTATTTGGCTGATTAATCCTGCTGCTCAACAGAGATAATAGGGGCTTGTTTTTTGTATGGATTTGCTTCTAATTTCCTTTTGTGTGACTTGTCCTGGTATTGGCTGGTGGGATGGATGTGAATGGTGCCCCTCCCCTACTCCAGATAGCATGCAGGGACCAGCTCTGCATGTCACTGGGTTTTGCCCCAGGCTCAGAAATGTCGCTAGAGCAGAGGAACGATCATCAAGGTGCTGGTAGGATGAGACCCAGGGTCCCCTACCTAGAACTTCCAGCTTGCAAGGAAAGCATCCTGCCAATTCTGCTCAGAGTCAGCAAATCCCTGTCTGGGGCAGGGGGCTGGACTCAACAGGTCTAAGTTGAACTCTCTGTGCACCCTCAGAGGTGGGAGGACATGCTGGAGAGGGAGCAGGGGGAGAAGGTGGAGGCAGCAGGGGTAAGATATAGGTGGGCTGGGAAGCAGCCATGCCGCCAGAGAAGGGAGCTGGCAGGTCACGAGAAAGGGGCTCAGTGTTGCACTTCAAGGCCCATCTTCCCAGCCTGTAAAACAGTCAGACTCCATTGAACTGCTAACAGTAGAACATACAGCACCGGGTGGGGCGCTGGCCATGACTGCGGTGAGGGCTGCCCAGAGTAATAAAGAAATACAAGGTCAGATGGCTTGAGTCCTACCCCCAAACTAGAAGAAACCTTGCTGTCTCACTGCGGTCTGACAGGGCATCCTACTGTAACATGGCCTCTGCTGGGCATGCCTATGCAGAGGCCAAATGGCTTCCCTAGCAGATTCCCATGGCTTTCCTGCTGCACAGTTCACCTGACCTGTTCTGTAGTCTCCGATCCATCAGGCTGAAACCGGGCTGACCTGCAGGCAGGGGGCTCTAGGTGTCCAGGGCAGACTTTCAGTCCCATAGAGCAGAGCCTTAAAGTACAAAGGTCACTTAGAATCATAGAATATCAGGGTTGGAAGGGACCCCAGAAGGTCATCTAGTCCAACCCCCTCCTCGAAGCAGGACCAATTCCCAGTTAAATCATCCCAGCCAGGGCTTTGTCAAGCCTGACCTTAAAAACCTCTAAGGAAGGAGATTCTACCACCTCCCTAGGTAACGCATTCCAGTGTTTCACCACCCTCATAGTGAAAAAGTTTTTCCTAATATCCAACCTAAACCTCCCCCACTGCACTTGCTGCTGCCCAGGAGGAGCTTGTCCTTTTCCAGAGGACATCTGCAGTGAGGAGCCTGGGTGGAGAGGGGAAGCCTGGGGGCTCTGAGCGGAATCCTCTCCTGGGAAGGTTAAACCCTATTGCATCTCCCTGGAGGTCTGTAATCTGGGGTGGTAGTGAGGTTTGGGGGTGCCAGGGACACTGAGGATCTGTGCCCTCGCCCTTTAAAACTATCTGGGCAGTAGCGTACTGGTCCACCTGGCTGGCTGCTCAGGAGCTTTTGGTCTAAATGCTGTTTGGCTTGTGTCTTCTGCAGGCTCTGATCAGCAGGGGGAAGGAGCTGCTGCAGAAGGCCATGAGGAACCAGGTGAGCGGCACGGTGATGGGCTTCTCCTCTAGGCAGGTAGGTGCAAGGCATTCCTGAGCAGGGCAGCAATCCAGCCTGTGCTTGGGGAACGGTGCAGAGACTTGGCCCATCACTAGATTCCATGTGGGCCATTGCCTGGACAAGTCCTCCATTTGAAAATGCAAGACTGTAACGCTGCCTGGGGTTCCAAGCCTTTCAGCCCCTTATGGGGCCTGTTCCTTTCCCACGTGCTGCCCCTTGGGCTGGACACTCATACAGGTAGCTGTACTCCTGTTGCTCTAACGCAACGCATACGATTGCGTAACAGTGACTGTGCGTCGTCAGAAGGGGACTTTCTGTCAGTGTAGGTAACCCACCTCTCCAGACTAGTTCAATGGAAGACGACAGTGGGGTCTGGTAGGCCTAAGTACGTGATGTAGTAAGGTTGACCTGATGCTTTTAGGTGTAGACCAGGCCTATAAGAGCATCACAGCAGCATCAGAAGTAGCAATAACCTAGGGAGCTCTAAAGCCACGTGTGACATGGACTTGGTTAGCCACATAGCCTGGCTGCAGAGTTGTGAGAGGCTTTGCCTCTAGACCTTATGCTGAAAGGTTTCCGATCACTCGGTACATGGCGTTAATGCTTAACTAAAAGGTTCATGCTACAGCTGACATAGTCTAGTTCATGCTTCCAGCTCTGAGTCAGGATAAGAACATTTCTCCTCTTCCCTGCACCATGTGCCCTAGGACTTGGAAATGCCAATTTCATCTGCAAATCAACAGATCCCCTCTGGGTCAGGGAGCTGGCCCAGGATTGAGCTTTCTGAAATGGCAAAGGCAGAAGTGGCTACTCAAAAATCCCATCTCTACAGCAGGATAGCTCTTGTTTCTAGTCTTGAAAAGAGCAAGCTGGCAACTCTTATACCAAGATGATCTTAGCTACCACTGATTTCTGGTCAGTCAAGATAAGCAGTTTTCTAGCCTCTGAGCAGTGGGATTGCAGCCTTTTCACTAGGCTTCCCAACTCTAGAAGTTCTCAAAATGACATCTGCTAAAATCCTGCTGCTGACTGAGGATGGGGGGCAGGAAAGACCAATGTTAATGATTTGACAATGATGTGACACACTATAATCTCATACCCTGTCGAGGCCAGCAAACAGTCTGAGATGTCCACTCTGCCCTGGGCTGTACATCACTGAGTCTCTCCTCTTGTTTGTGCAGGATTCCAGCAGTGGCAGTAGTATCCTTGTCAATGCTCGCTCCTGGGGCGTTCGGATCTTGCATGTGGATGGTATCCTTCTACAGAAACTTTGTGTTGTGGAGATGGGACTCTGATCTTTAATATCTAGCTTCTGAATCTGTTAAATCAATGACCTGGGGGGTGAATGGCTGGTTATGGGGGGAGGAGCAAGAATTTGACAATGGGTTACACTGACTGAGGCTTTGCTGGCCTGGGGAAACAGGCTTTCAGAGGAGAGGAGGGTCTTCAAAAGTCTGTGTGTGGAGAATGGGGTGTGGGCTTGGTCAGACCCACTCTGTTCTTTTCCTAGTAGTCTGACTGTAACCTTCCTCTCCTGATCCAAGGGTTCTAAACACCGGCACAGAACCACCACTACCCCTTAGAATAACATCTGGTCTGTTTTCAGAGTAGCAGCCGTGTTAGTCTGTATCCGCAAAAAGAGAAGGAGGACTTGTGGCACCTTAGAGACTAACAAATTTATCTGAGCATAAGCTTTCGTTAGGTACAGCTCACTTCATTGGATGCATGCAGTGGAAAATACCTGGTCTATATGTCAAAGGCACGTCCTTGCTGGATTGATGGCCCTGCAGGCCTCTCTCTAAGCAGACATGTTTAATGTCGACCATGTCAGCGAGCCCTGCTGAAGTGCCTTGATCCTGGCATGTAGCAACCCCCACGAGAGCAGCTGGCTGAGATCCTCAGTGAGGGAGGGGAGCAGTGGGAATGCCTCTCACTGACAATGGGGCTGGGGCACTAGGTCTCTGCTGGACTTGAGCCAACAGCTGAGGCTCTGTACCCTGGGCTCATGCACACCCAGCACTGTCCAACGTGAGTTTAGAGTTTCTGGGCTAAAGTGGGCGGCAGCTCAGCTTCTGCCTGTTTGTCCAATTCCAAGGCATGCTGCACCTCCTCTGCATCTTTCTGTAAAGGGAAACGCTGCTATGTCTGCCTTGGCTAGGGCTAATGGGAGTTGGTCCAAGAACAGAGATTCTCTCACCCACCTGGTCTCTCAGGGCGAACACAGCAATCTGCCATCTAGGGCTGAAAGCTCTTAGCTCCCACTGTGACACTTAGAGCCAGATTGTAGCACACAACACGCAGCGCTCCCTCTCCCATCTGGCCACTAGCTCTTGTCCTTATTTCCTCCATGGAAGGAGGATGTGCAGTACAACTCTTTTCCCACAGATGGCAGAGGAGGGTGCTAAAGCACTTTCCCGGGTGTGGTGGGTAGCTCGATGGAGTTGTATTTCATCCTCTGTTCACTATGGGTGCTGAGGAGTAGCAGCTCCCTCTGTTTCTCTGGGCTTTAGCTCCTTGACTTCCCACCCCACATAGAAATGATGGCCTATGTGCAGCAGCTGCTGTTCCGCGTGTCAGGAGCAAGGAAGCAGAGTGAGAAGACGATGGTAACTGACCTAAACTTCCCCCCAGTCCAGGGCTTCCTGGTAACAAGTGGGTTTTGTCCTTCCCAACTAGCCCAGGATGCAGTCCTCTTACAGCAGAGTCACTTTAGGCCTTGTCTGACATACAAGGTCAATGAGCAAGGCCCCAGAGGGACTGGTTTTGTCCAGTGCCAATCAGTATTTTTATCAACCATTCCTAAATTCTAAGGCCAGAAGGGATCTTTGTGGTGATCTCGTCAGACCTCCTGTGTAAACAGGCCACAGAACTTCCCCCAAATAATCCCTAGAGCAGATCTTCTAGAAAACATCCGGTCTGGATTTAACAACTGTCAGGAATGGATTATCCACCACAACTCTGGGTAAACGGTTCCAATGGTTGATTAGTTTCACAGTTAAAAATTTGTGCCTTATTTCTAGTCTGAATTTGTTTAGATTCAACTTCCAGCCACTGGATGGTGTTGCCCCTTTCTCTGCTAGATTGAAGAGCCCGTTATTAAATATTTGTTCCCCGGGTAGGTATTTACACCCTATGCTCAAGTCACCCATTGACCTCTTTAAGATGAATAGATGGAGCTTCTTGAGTCGTTCGATGCAAGGCAAGTTTTCTAATCCTTTAATTAGTCTTGGGGCTTTTCTCTGAATCCTCCCCAATTTATCAACATCCTTCTTGAACTGCAGACACCAGAACTGGATGTAGTATTCCAGCCACGGTTGCACCAGGGCCAAATAGAGTTAAATAACCTCTCTGCTCCTAATCGAGATTCCCCTGTTTATGCATCTAAGGATTAGCTCTTTTGGCCACAGCGTCCCCCTGGAGCTCATGTTCAGCTAATTATCCACCATGACCCCCAAATCTTTAATCACATCTTCCCAGGACATTTTCCCACTGTAAATATGACCTACATTCTTTGTTCCTAGATGTATACATTTTATGTTTAGCCATATTAAAAACACACATTGTTTGCATGCAGCTTACCAAATGATCCAGATCATGCTGAATCAGTGACCTGCCCTCATCGTCACTTACCACCCCCAATTTTTGACATCTGCAAACTGTATCCGTGATGACTTATCATGACCTGGTAGAAAACATAAAAACTGTTAAATAGCTTAGGGCCAAGAACTGATCCCTGCAGGACCCCACTAGAAATGCAGCTGCTGGAGGATGATTCTGTTTAGTTAGCCAGTTTTTAATCAATTTAGTGTGTGCCATGTTACTTTGATTAAAAACCAGAATATAAAACTATCATACAGTACCAAGTCAAAGGCCTTACAGAAGTCTGTTACATCAACACTGTTACCTCTTTCGACCAATCTTATAAGCGCAACAAAACAAATCAAGTTAGTTTCCCTAAACGTTCTAGGTGATGCAAAATCTTTGGTAAAGTTACAGATGACCCAAAGATTGGGGCAGTAAGTAATGAGGAAAGGATACTGTTAATGATCTAAATAGTTAAATGATCACAATCCTATAAAATGCATTTTAATACAGCCGAATGTAAGGTAGTACATCTAGGAACCAAGAATCCAGGTTATACGTACAGGATGGAAGACTGGGAGAAAGTAGGGACTCAGAAGGGCAGAGTGTTTGTTGTAAATGTCCCTCAACATGAGAGCTCAGTGTAAAAGCATGACAAAAAGGACAAGTATGGAAAGGAATATCGGGTATAAGTAGGGAAGTGATGGTTTTGTGTTTCTTTTTTAGACCGGGTTAGATGCACACCTGTCACAGATGGTCTGGACTGACTTAATCTTACCTTAGCATGGGACTGGATGATCCCTCTAGATCCCTTCCAGACCTTCATTACTGTGATTGTATGGTATTGGTAAGACAGCTACTAGAACACTGCCTAGTTCTGGTGTCCAAACCTCAAAGATGAGGACATACTGGAGAGAGTTCAAAGGGGCCCCATGTGATCCAGAAGCTGGAAAAGGAGCCTCGTGATTTGAGGCTTAAACTCAATCTATTGGTTTTACTGACATTAAAGTTGAAGGGTGAGTTGCTCACTGCACCTGGGCACTGACACATGGGCAAGATCTTTGATCATGAGAGGGGCTATTCAACTCTGCCGCCAAAGGCGGAACAAGACCCAGTGACTGGAAGGTCAAGTTGGACAAATTCCACCTGGATGTAAGAGGCAGTTTGCCAGCACTGGGGGTGAGTGAACATTGGAACAGCCTCCCCGGGAGGTGGTAGACTCACCCTTGCTTGAAGTCTCTAAAGTGAGATTAGAATCTTTCTGCAACATGCTTTAATCCTGCTCTAGGAGCAATGCTGCAGCTGTTTAGTGCTTGCGGTGGCCCTTTCTGGCCAGGGACTCTGAATCTCTGAACCCCTGTTCATCCCCTTCCTTCATGGACTATGGTGGGGAACAGGAAGCTCTGCACTGCCCCCAGCATTGTCCTCTGCATGTTCCTAACACTTGCAGATCAGTAGGAAGACCTTGATTATTATCAAATCTCACATTTCAGGGCTTAAGCAGGTTGCCTGCTGAGATCAGAAAGGAGTCTGTTCCCCAGGGCACAATTGGCCAGAGGTATTCTGTGTGGGGTTTTTTTTTCTTTAACCTGCCTCTGAAGCAGCGATGAGACACTGGACAGGGTGGATCAGTGCTCTGAGATGGTGCAGAGAATTTCTTCTCCATTGCCTGGCTGATGTCTCCTGTTCATATGCTCAGGGTCTCACTGATCACTAGCTTTGGGGCTGGGAAGGAATTTTCCCCCAAGGTCAGACTGGCAGAGACCTTGCAGGGGTGAGGTGGGGGTTTCCACCTTCCTATGCGGTGTGGGTCACAAACCAGATCCTCTGAGCAGGTCACTGATCAATTCCCTGCCACTGCAGGGGCCTCGAGTGAGATGCCACTAATGCCTCTGTTCTGTGCCTGTGGCATGCAACTGTTTCATCTCCTGAGGGCTGAAATCTTTAGCCTAGGGAGTTATCAGGCTCAATACAGGTGTGTCCAGGGCTCAATACAGGTGTGTCCAGGGGTTGGGGGTGGTCTGTGATATATAGGTGGTCAGACTAGATGATCTGATGGTGCTGGCCTGAAACTCTGATGCGCTTGGTATAGTTAACCCAGTATAACCTAGCTTAGTGGGAATGTCGTTATACTGGTAGAAAAGTCCTTATTCTATTCAGGAAGAGGAGGCACCTTTAGCTCAGTATAACTGAGTCCGTGCTGATACTTTTACTGGTAAAACTAGATTCGCTTAAAAAAGCTCACCCAAGCTGAAATACGTCTAGCAAGCCAACTTCAGGTGCAGTCCAGGCCTAGTGCTAGGCTGGCAAGGCTGGATGACCAGCTGGGGTCTCAACCTACAACAGGCCCAGATCCCAACCAACTTACAGGGGGAAACTCCAGCTTTCTCCACCCAACTTGCAAGGGAGGTAAAATCACAATGTGGTATACAGTCAGTCTGCCAGCAGGCTTGTGCTAGGGTTGGGGACGGGTGAGGCTGGCCTTCCTTTAGGAAGGGCCAGTTGTATGATCTTCTTTCCAGCAGTCTGGTCTAGGCAGTGCTGAGCTATGCAAACCAAGTCCGATCTGCCAAACACCAGGGGCACAGCAGCCGTGGACTGCCTTAAGGATGAGCATGCCCTGTGCTGGCATCTCCCCCTCACTGCTCTGGAATCAGTGGGCTGCTAGTCTTGTCTATGGCTGGCTCCCATCCTAAATGCTATCTGTTTTTTCTGTCTAGGTGAAGTGTTTCTCAGTGGGGCCAGGAGTCCTTAAAGGTCAGTACAGAAGCTTTGCTCTCAGCTGGTGTCGAGCTGGTTGGGAGACTTTGTGAAAACGCCTCACTGTGATATTTCAACAAAACGACTTGTTTTTGCAAAAACTTCTGTTCCCTCAAAGCCGTTTACTGTCCAAACTCAGACAGAAACCTCTTGCCAGGCTCTCCTTGTCGTGCTTTAAAGCTTGTGCAGCATTTTGAAAGCGTAGCTAGGATGCTTCCTGTGTGGCTGGCTTTCTACTGTCGCTTTCCAGCGGGATCTTGTCTAAAATCCTGTTAATCATTTGTCCACTTACCTGGTCTCCCCTGTGCTATGAGAGACTCTCCGGCAGGGCTTCTAGAATTGAGAGTCATGGTAGGAACTGCGGTACTGGTGCTTCGGTCTCTGAATCCGTGTTGGCTGTGAAATGAAGCCCTATGGAGGGGAGGATGTGTCCCCCACATCCCACTCACTCCTGCTAGCAGAAGGCTGCGCTATGCCGCGGTGGTGCCGATGTGGGACTGACCGTGCCTTAACGTGCAGTCTGGTCAGGGAGCATTCAGAGAAGCCTTTGCTGCCTTCAAAGCATTCAGCCTGGAGTCAAGTCTAACTCCTAAACCGCGAAGGCAGCTTTTTGTTTTTTGTTTGTTTGTTAAAAGCTGACCTCCACAGCTGGGGCGGACAGTAGCCCTGTGCCTCTCTTATAGAATCATAGAATCATAGAATATCAGGGTTGGAAGGGACCCCTGAAGGTCATCTAGTCCAACCCCCTGCTCGAAGCAGGACCAATTCCCAGTTAAATCATCCCAGCCAGGGCTTTGTCAAGCCTGACCTTAAAAACTTCCAAGGAAGGAGATTCCACCACCTCCCTAGGCAACGCATTCCAGTGTTTCACCACCCTCTTAGTGAAAAAGTTTTTCCTAATATCCAATCTAAACCTCCCCCACTGCAACTTGAGACCATTACTCCTCGTTCTGTCATCTGCTACCATTGAGAACAGTCTAGAGCCATCCTCTTTGGAACCCCCTTTCAGGTAGTTGAAAGCAGCTATCAAATCCCCCCTCATTCTTCTCTTCTGCAGGCTAAACAATCCCAGCTCCCTCAGCCTCTCCTCATAAGTCATGTGTTCTAGACCCCTAATCATTTTTGTTGCCCTTCGCTGGACTCTCTCCAATTTATCCACATCCTTCTTGTAGTGTGGGGCCCAAAACTGGACACAATACTCCAGATGAGGCCTCACCAATGTCGAATAGAGGGGGACGATCACGTCCCTCGATCTGCTCGCTATGCCCCTACTTATACATCCCAAAATGCCATTGGCCTTCTTGGCAACAAGGGCACACTGCTGACTCATATCCAGCTTCTCGTCCACTGTCACCCCTAGGTCCTTTTCCGCAGAACTGCTGCCTAGCCATTCGGTCCCTAGTCTGTAGCGGTGCATTGGATTCTTCCGTCCTAAGTGCAGGACCCTGCACTTATCCTTATTGAACCTCATCAGATTTCTTTTGGCCCAATCCTCCAATTTGTCTAGGTCCTTCTGTATCCTATCCCTCCCCTCCAGCGTATCTACCACTCCTCCCAGTTTAGTATCGTCCGCAAATTTGCTGAGAGTGCAATCCACACCATCCTCCAGATCATTTATGAAGATATTGAACAAAACCGGCCCCAGGACCGACCCCTGGGGCACTCCACTTGACACCGGCTGCCAACTAGACATGGAGCCATTGATCACTACCCGTTGAGCCCGACAATCTAGCCAGCTTTCTACCCACCTTATAGTGCATTCATCCAGCCCATACTTCCTTAACTTGCTGACAAGAATACTGTGGGAGACCGTGTCAAAAGCTTTGCTAAAGTCAAGAAACAATACATCCACTGCTTTCCCTTCATCCACAGAACCAGTAATCTCATGATAAAAGGCGATTAGATTAGTCAGGCATGACCTTCCCTTGGTGAATCCATGCTGGCTGTTCCTGATCACTTTCCTCTCATGCAAGTACTTCAGGATTGATTCTTTGAGGACCTGCTCCATGATTTTTCCAGGGACTGAGGTGAGGCTGACTGGCCTGTAGTTCCCAGGATCCTCCTTCTTCCCTTTTTTAAAGATTGGCACTACATTAGCCTTTTTCCAGTCATCCGGGACTTCCCCGGTTCGCCACGAGTTTTCAAAGATAATGGCCAATGGCTCTGCAATCACAGCCGCCAATTCCTTCAGCACTCTCGGATGCAACTCGTCCGGCCCCATGGACTTGTGCACGTCCAGCTTTTCTAAATAGTCCCTAACCACCTCTTTCTCCACAGAGGGCTGGCCATCTCTTCCCCATTTTGTGATGCCCAGCGCAGCAGTCTGGGAGCTGACCTTGTTAGTGAAAACAGAGGCAAAAAAAGCATTGAGTACATTAGCTTTTTGCACATCCTCTGTCACTAGGTTGCCTCCCTCATTCAGTAAGGGGCCCACACTTTCCTTGGCTTTCTTCTTGTTGCCAGCATACCTGAAGAAACCCTTCTTGTTACTCTTGACATCTCTCGCTAGCTGCAGCTCCAGGTGCGATTTGGCCCTCCTGATTTCATTCCTACATGCCCGAGCTATATTTTTATACTCTTCCCTGGTCATATGTCCAACCTTCCACTTCTTGTAAGCTTCTTTTTTATGTTTAAGATCCGCTAGGATTTCACCATTAAGCCAAGCTGGTCGCCTGCCATATTTACTATTCTTTCGACTCATTGGGATGGTTTGTCCCTGTAACCTCAACAGGGATTCCTTGAAATACAGCCAGCTCTCCTGGACTCCTTTCCCCTTCAAGTTAGTCCCCCAGGGGATCCTGGCCATCCGTTCCCTGAGGGAGTCGAAGTCTGCTTTCCTGAAGTCCAGGGTCCGTATCCTGCTGCTTACCTTTCTTCCCTGCGTCAGGATCCTGAACTCAACCAACTCATGGTCACTGCCATGAGTGGTCTCTTGCCCCTATATAATGGGACAGAGATGGCTGGAGATCTCTAGGAAACCTTGCTTCCTGCTGACATGAGACTTCGGTCTCGTCTGGCCTGGAAGAACCTCCAGTGACTGAGAGCTAGTGTAAAGATTGTGACCGGAGAGTGAAAGCGGAACCGTTGGGGGTGGGGTTTGTCACCGATCAAAACTCTCCGGCCAGGCCACTCATGCGGGCACCAAATGGTGCTTCCAGTCTCATTTTAGGTCCCTAAATATACAGTTTGACTTCCAAAAATGCTGAGCACCTAGCAACTGCATGGGAACAGTCTCAGCCTTGTGCTTGAACAGCTACTTCCCTTCAGTGACTTAACATCCTGGAGAAAAATCTTGGCTCAAACCTGCTCAGAGGCCTCTTGGGTGCCTCAGCCCCAGCAGGGGTGGTCAGACTTGGTGTTCTTGATCTCCCAAGGCTGGGCAGGGGGCTACCCACCTCTCAGGCCTGGGCCCATCATAAAGAAGCAAAGACTCCAGTCTCCCTTGTGGCTGTGGTGAGTTTGACACTCTCTACAAAAGCACTTGGAGCTGCTCCTGTGCTTTCCTCAGTCGGCCAAATCCTCCTCCTCAAGTGCAGCACCGAGCACCTTGGCACAGCTTGGGACACACCAGGCTACTTGCCTTGTGCTACCCACATAGCAGGAAGGCACAGCCCTAAGATCCTGCCTATGGGAATAATCAACCTGATGCCCCAGAAGAGGCTGTCTGAATCCTGACACTCTGCTGAGGCAGAGTTCAGCTACCACTCCCCCAGCGCACGCTGGTACCTGCTGTCCGCCTGGCATGGAGTGCATTCTGACAACAGCCGCGCTTTGGCTCTGGGCCTGACCACAACTTGGGCCCTTATTGTTAGAACTAACTATCTTGTTGCTCGCTCATCTGCAGCAGCTTTTAACTCTTCGCTGTCTCTCAGCTGTCCATTAAATCTTCTCTAGACTTAACAGTCCCCACCAAGGTTCTGAACACAGATTGTATGTTTTGCCTTCTAAATGACTATCTGCCCTGAAAGTTGTCCATTGAAATATCTGCATCCTTAGCATTAGGCTTCAGAGTCCACTGGTGGAGATAAGTGGAAAATTGATGCTGCTCCGGGCTATTGTTTCAGGCTGCCTGCAGACTCTGGCAGATAGATCTTGATTCTTTTTTCAGGATTTCTTCGCATCCAGAAGTGTTATAAATATTGGGGGGGGAAAAAAACAAACTTTAGATTTTGGAGTCCAGTTCTGTGTAGCCAGGGATTGGATGATGGGGATAGGGTGTGCATTGCAGGGGCGGGGGGGGAGGGAATGCCTGCCCAGGCCAGCTGCTAACTGCAGAATTCTCCTTCTAGTGGGAAAACTGAAGCCCCCGTTTCTGAAGATTGAGGACCGGAGCAGGTGAATGAGCCTTTTCAATCTGATCCTTCTTTTAACTTTGTGGGCAAACTTTGCTCTCCTGGCTGAAGAGCTGCGAGGAGTCCCTTGGCAGATGCTCCCTCCCCTCTTACCCATAGAACCCTCCAAGCCCCTCCATTGACAAGAGAGTTGTTGATGCACTTCCGGTGCTGGGGAAGAAGGGTAAATGCAGTGCGGAAATGTAGCCTTGGTTACCTGTGTGCACTGTGAAGTGACAGTACTGGACAGAGGCTCCATTTCCAGCTCAACCAGATTCCCTGTGTGACCTTGGCCAAGTCACTTCATCTCTCTGGGCCCCATTTCTTGTGTGTTCGTCCCCCAGTGTGTTTAGAGATAAACTCCATGGGCAGGGCCTGTCTGTGTACAGCAGCCACCACAATGGGCCCTGATCTCTGGGCCTCTTTGTGCTGCTCAAGTAACTTGCAGAATTGCAGCCTACCAAGCCACAGGGAACAGAGATTCTTGCCACTTGTTGAGCTGCGTTTGTCCCTGTAGCAACAGATGTGACTAGCCCTGGGAAGTAGCAAATGTTACAGGACTGTGATGTTTATGATGCACTTTTCTTACTAGAAAGCAGTTGTTTCTAGGGTGTAGCTCATTGCGCAGCTAAGTAATACAATCCTTTAGAGCAATGGTTTTCAAACTTTTTTTTTTCTGGCGACCCAGTTGAAGAAAATTGATGCCTGCAACCCAACGGAGCTGGGGATGAGGGGTTTGGAGTGTGGGGCGGGCAGAGGGTTGCGGTGAGAGCTGCAGGGTGGGGCCCAGAATGAGGGGTTCAGGGTTTGGGGGGGCTCAGGCCTGGGGCAGGGGGTTGGGGTGCAGGAGGGGGTCAGGGCTTTGGGGTGGGGCCAGGGATGAGGGATTTGGGGTGCAGGGGGGCTCAGGGCTGGGGCAGGGGATTGGGGCATGGGCTTGCCTCTGGCAGCTTCCGGTCAGCGGCGCAGCGGGGGTGCAGAGGCAGGCTTCCCACCTGTCTTGGCACTGTGGACCGTGCTGCGCCCTGGAAGCGGCCAGCAGCAGGTCTGGTTCCTAGGCGGAGCCACACAAGAGGCTCTGTGCAGCGCTCACCCGCGGGCACTGCACCCATGGCTCCCATTGGCTGGGATTGCGGAGACTATGCTTGGGGCAGGAGCAGTACGCAGAGCCCCGTGCGGGGGGGCCCCCCAGGCCTAGGAGCCAGATCTGCTGCTGGCCGCTTCTGGGTACAGTGTGGTGTCAGAACAGGTAGGGACTAGCCAGGCAGCACCGCCGATGGGACTCTTAACGGCCCAATCAGGGGTGCTCACCAGAGCTGCCAGTGCCTTCCATTCCACGACCCGGTACTGGGTTGCAACCCACAGTTTGAAAATCACTGCTTTAGAGAGGCGTGGGAAACGGCAGCGTCCAGAACTCGAGTGCCTTAAGTACTCTTTGAGGTCCACGTCTGAAGGGGCACTAACAAGCCGCTACAGGACCAAGTGTTAGGTCTGGGAGTAATATGTAACAAAGCACAAAGAGCAGAAGGGTGAATTCTAAAGTATCAGCAGGTTTCGGGTAAAACCTTCCGTGCAGTGCAAGAAACTCCACCCCTGCACTGGGTGAGAGCGTAAGAAGCAGAGTGAAATGGATTGATAGCAAGTGTGAGCTCCTTGGGCCAGGAGCCATCTTGGTTCTATGTTTATGCAGGGCCTAGTGCAGTGGGGCTGGGTCCATGACAGGCTCATAGGTGCCATTACAACACTGATAATAGTCAGCACCAGTTTCTAATGTCCCTGGCTTGGAGTGTAATGCAATCTAAGCTCAGGCGTGAGAGGAGAACTAGGTCTCTCAATGCTATCAGCTTAATCTCAGGTGCTGGTAACAGGCATTTCTAGCTGAGACTGTGTCCCTCAAAGATTTTCACAAACTGCTGATTGCGTCCTGTACTCTAGGCCCAGTGCAGTTCCGCACATGGGATGGGAGGGTGCAAGGAGAAGGCTGCCTTGGGATTCACCGTTCCAAAGGCCTTGTCCTACACTTGGAAAAATCAAGTACGTAACTGCCCAGTGGCACACATCCACCAGTGGTAGCAACAGCTGGAGCTATGGGATGCAGGATGCCCACGGAATTACCAGCATCTTTCAGGGCTAGGCAGCAAACGCCTGCCCTATGGCCTCCACCGGTGGTGGTGCCCTGTCTGTGAAGCTGCTGTCTGCCCCTGAACAGGAGGCAAGTCTGGCTTACATGAGTTTAAGTGCTGTCCACATTGCAGTCAATGGGGCCCTCCATGGATGCAAAGGTTGGACTTGTCCAGCGGTATGGAAGTGAGGGAGCTGGGGAAATGGGGACAGAGGCTGGAGCTGCAACAGGGAGTCAACACAGGTCTCCAGAGCTGAACCCTCGACCTGCAGCTCAGCCCACCTTCTCTGAGCAAGCAGAGAGCAGGGGGACTTGAGGGCTCTGTAGGAAGCTGCCTGCCCCAGCAGTCTCCCAAGGAAGAGTCTCTGGGCCAAATCAAGGCCTGGTGTAAACATGCTGAATCCTGAAACTACCCCAGGGGTCCACTCTCATCTCAATCTAACAAGGGAAACAGGAACATAAGAACAGCCCCATACTGGGTCAGACCAAAGGTCCATCTAGGCCAGCATCCTGTGTTCTGACAGTGGCCAGTGCCAGGTGTCCCAGAGGGAATGAACAGGACAGGGAATCATCAAGTGATCCATCCCCTGTCACCCATTCCCAGCTCCTCGCAAACAGGCTGGCGACACCATCCGTGCCCAGCCTGGCTAATAGCCATTGATGGACCAATCCTCCACGAATTTATCTAGTTCTTTTTTGAACCCTGTTTATAGTCTTGGCCTTCACAATATCCTCTAGCAAGGATTCCACAGGTTGACTCTACGTTGTGTGAAGAAGTACTTCCTTTTGTTTTTAAACCTGCTGCCTATTCATGTCATTTAAATGGGGACGTGGAAGCCCCAAGCAGGGGTCGGGGGCGCAGAAACTGAGCCTCTGTGCTTGGAGGAAGGCTCAGGGAGGAGGTGTGGGGGAGCCTGTGGTAGCCCAGGTAAGTGAGAACTGGGCCAAAATGGGTCACAGCCATGCCTGACGTCTGACACTGATGGTTCTTGCAGGAAATTCCGGCCCTTCCATCACCAATTCAAGAGCTTCCCTGACCTGAACTTCCTGGCACCGAACAGATCCAGCCCATTTGAGCCTCTGAAAACCCCCTCAAGCTCCTGCAGAGTCAGGTAGGTGGTGCAAGCTGCCAGGGAGTGTGGCTGTTACAGCCCCACTGCTGCCTTGGTGCCATTGGTATCCCAGACTCCCTGCGGACACCAGAGACTCCTAGCTCCTTTGCATGGGGCCAAATAGACTCTCTCCTGAGCTCCTTTGTTCCGCGGCTCAGCCTGATCAGAGCTAATCTGAGCTGTGACCTTTTTCTAGGTCGGAAAACTGCCAACTGGATGGGGAGGGCCCCTGGCTGGCAGGTGGCTTGTGCCTGAGCCTGTGTTTCACAAAGACTCCTCTGGGGAAGGGAGTAAGTGAGTCTGTGTGACCCAGCTGCAGCCCTCGTGACTCCTGAGCACTCTGGGGCTTGCTGCTGCTGCTGCTCCTCCGCCAGCTTTCTGGGAGCGGGGGGTCCACAGGACTGTCCTTGGTCCACATCTCTTCTCCTTCTGCACTTACCTCTGGCTAATCTCCTCCACAAACCAGCTCAGCAACTCTCTCTGTGCTGACAACACGTGGACTTTCCTCTCTGCTCCAGACCTATCTCCTGTCAGCCCCTCTCTCTCTCCTATATCCTCATGGATGTGTAGCCATCAGCTCAAGCTCAACATGGCTAAAACTGAGCTCTTAATCCACCTCCTTCCCCGCCCACTACCTCCTTTCTCATTGGGCTGAGCAATGCCATGGTACAAGGCACTGGTGAGACCTCATCTGGAACATTGGTCGCCCATGTTCATGAAAGGTAAATTCTGACCAGAACAGGTGCAGAGAAGAGCCGCTAGGATGACTAGTGGAATGGAGAGCCGACCTTATGACTTGTTCAGCTTAGCGAGAAGGCTCAGGTGGGGCATGATTGGTCTCTGATTATGGCGGGGGTGAGGAGCTGTTGAAGCTGAAGGACATTGTTGGCCCAAGAAGAGACAGGGATAAACTAGCCATGAACACATTCAGGCTGGAAATGCGGTTTCTAATCAGCAGAGAGGTGAGATTCTGGAACAACCTCTTCTGCAGGAGCTACTGGGGTAAGCACATATTTAGTTTTAAGAGAGCTGGACCCATTTGACTGACGCAGCGGCCCTTGGGCCACTTCCAGTGCGTGTTCCTATAAACCCATGCTTCAGGGACCCAGCTGGTCCCCTGCAGGGGTCAGGGTCACATTGCAGGATGCAATGTTCTCACTGTCTACCCTGGAACCTGTTGCTTTGCTGGTGTAGCTCCCAACCTGGACTGCTGACAGCCAGTGCATGCCCCAAGTGTCTGTGCTGGACAGTGCTGGGTCAGCAGCCTGTCAACAGCACTGTGTGGATTCCATCAGCCGGGGTTACTACCTGCAGGGTGACCCCAACTCTCAGTCCCAAATGTCGCCAAACCATGTGCTCTGCTACGTCCAACCCTCGCCTGGACCATTCAGAGACATAATTTGGTTCGTTTGTTCCTTTCAGGATATATGCACACCACAGCTTATTAACTGGGCACAAATTCACCCTTCTCTTTAAATATTTTTTTGTGATAAAAATGAAATATACTTGATTTCACTTAATTTTGTTAATAAGTTTAAAGAATGAAGGTAGAGTTACAAGTAAAACACAATAAAATATGCTTCTAAAGGCCTAAAACTTAATCTAGCAAGATATAGGCTTTCAAGATGGTTTCTCTCACCGGTCATCCTTCCCAGCCATGGCTGACGTTCACAAAGGTACAAGGTGCTGGCTTCCCTTGTCCGCTTAGGCAAAGATCTTTCACCTAAGACAACTTCTTACCTATATTCAGTTCCAGCGACTTCACGCGCAACCCCCCCACTTCGTTGAAGGACTCTTCTTTCTCAGCTTGCAAGGGTTCTAGCCTCTTGTCTGTGTAGTGATGGATGCCAAAGATGGCTTCAGTCCTTGCTTAGATCTTCTGAAGGTCAATGACCTTGTTTCAAGAAGCAGGATGTTCTCATGCTATTCTTCCCTTCCTGTGGGCTTCCCATCCCCTTTGAGTTCAATGAAAAGCAGCTTCCATTGTTTGATTCCTCTAGGCTTCATGTACATAGGAGAGAGGTAGAAAGCTGTGCCATCCCCTCCTGTCTGGGCAGGCGGTACAGCCTGGTATCAGTGAGTGTCCAGAATTCCTCACTGAGTGTTAATACAGCCAGTTCAGTGATATTAATCCCCTTAGCTGTCAGAAAAGGCCTCACTCAAAACTCTTGTAGTACAGTAATATCGTACATCAGCAGCTGATTCAGCTGCTTATCACTGGAGGTTCAGCCCCTGTCTTTATAGCCCAGGGAGCCTTTGCAGTGGATTCCTCTGGAAAAGCGAAACCCAAGACAAGTGTCTGTCTCCTTCTGGGTACAGATGCCATGCTGCCCTCTTTTTCCCCTCCCCTTGTTAGTGTGAGGTTTGCCTCTGCCCCTTGTCAGCTTGGTGGGGGTGTGTAAACAGGGAACTCTCATCCCTTTGTTTGGGACAGACCTGGTTCACACACATTCTGATGATGATACCATGACTCTCCATACCCATCACATGCAGACCTTGCGCAAGAATGTTAATGAGCAGCGAGTTATTGGTACCTCACAAGGCTTTTTTTGTGCAAAGATTATTACAGTGGTGTGTAGGATGTGAATACAGGCTGCTTTCAGTCCCAGTCAGGAATTCTGGGTTTACCTCCCTCCTCTGAAGCCTCAGGATGGTCGTGGCTGGGCTGGGCTACTGCATGGGAGCGCCAGGGCTCTGAGGTGGCCCTGGGCATTTTCTCTCTCAGGTGCTTGGCTGATGGGTCTAGCTCACAAGCTCAGGGTCTAACCGAGCACCGAATGTGGGGTGGGGCAGGAATTCCGCCCCGGGGCAGGAATTCCGCCCCAGGTCAGGTTAGTGGTGAGCTTGGGGGTTTCGCCTTCCCCTGCAGCATGGGGGGCGGGTCACTGGCCAGGATTATCTGGGTGTATCGCACATCATTCCCCTCCCATTTCAAGGGCCTCGGGCCCTGGTGCCCCTCGGCCTGTGGCACAGTATAGTCCAGTGTTCTGAGGCTGTGACCCTTTGGGCTCATTTCAGTTGCGTTCAGTGTGCGGGTGCTGGGTGGGGCTGGTGCCCAGGAGGTCAGACTCGGTGAGCTGGGGGTCCCTGCTGCCTTCAACTCTGACTTGCTCAGTATGGACAGCCCCACTGTCCTGTCTGTCACTGAGGCCTGTAACCCAGGCATCATCTTCAACTCTGACCTCCCTCTAGGTCCTTGCACCCAGACTGTGTCAATTGTACCAGTTCTTTGTGCAGAACATCCCTAAGGTCTGGCCTCTCCTATCCATCCACAGACCTAGAGCTCCTATCCAGGCCCATCTCACCTCTCAGTTACAGCAGCCTCCTTCTGTCTGGCCTGGACACGTGCATCTCTCATATCCAAAACACTGCTACAGACATCGTTCTCCTCGTCCACTGTCTTGACCATGTCCTCCCCCACCCTTGTTGTGTCCTTCCACGGACTCCTCCTTCTCTGTTGCCTTAAACATGAGCTGCTTGTCTTCACTCTGCAGGCCCTTTGTGGCCTATCCCCACCCTACCTCTCACCTCTCCTTGGCTATGAAGAAGTCAACTCCAACCTCTGATCAGCCCAGTGATGCTAGCCTTCTTCTCCCCTTTGTGCTTTCTTCTCTGCTGCCCCTCACGCTTGGGATGAGCTCCTTGTAGATCTCCCACAGCTGCCTCACTGCCCGCCTTCAGATCCCACCTTAAATCTCCTTTGCTGCAGTGCCTGCATGGACCCGACAACAGTCAGGCCGCTAGTGTGCAGAGCCCACAGCCTGTCACGCTGAGCAGCATTCTCACCGCATTCTCGTGCTCCCCGTCTCGTCTCGTCCCTAAGATTGTCTGCCCCTGGGGGCAGAGGCCATCTTGTTTGTACCACACCTAGCCCAACCGATGCCTAGGCATGGGGATAATATGGATATCTAGCCTGTACTGTGTCCCCTTGCAGAGCCCCCGAGGGCTGTCTGACGCACAGCGAGAGAGAGAGGAGCCCCCGGTCCAGCCCAGCCACCGTGCCCAAGAGGAGGAAGGGGTTTTGTGAATGTTGCCAGGAGACCTTCGGGGAGCTGCAGATGGTAAGGGCTCCGCTGGCCTAGCACTGCAGGAGCTGCTTTGGTCTCCCCTGCTCGTGGTTCAAGGCAGGCAGAGCCTCTGCAGATATGCCCAACGCAGGCGTGCCCAGTGGGGAAGCAGACAATCTTACAGGTGTGCCTTGGCTCCGTCTGCCGCTCCTCTGACCTGTCTCAGCAGAACAGCCCAAGTCCATTGGGAGCTGGGAGTGTGCAGTCCCGCAGGGCAGTTGTGCCCCTGGCCCAGGGGGAACCTAGGGTGCCAGCACTGTTGCCCATCCCAGCAGCTGGGAGCCAAGCTGCAGATTGCACTGCTCTTGCCCCATACTTGTCCTACCTTGGCCCTGGGATGTTCCCAGCACCATAGCCATGGGCAGGGGTAGAGCTGCATTCCCTCTGTGCCCATATCCGTTCCCCTTGGCCCCACATCCTGTCCCTGAGGGCCTCTAGCCTTCCCCAGCAGTTGCCATGCAGCTACCTGCAGGGCAAGCAGCTACTGCTGCTCCCTGGAACTCTCCCCAGCATGGGGCTGTGGCTCAGCTGCACCCTGCTCTCCTGGGCCTGCTGCTGCGAGAAGAAGCTGCTGGCCCCACGCTCCCCTTGCTCTGTTCCAGCACCTCCAGAGCCCCCGGCACAGGCAGTTCGCGCTGGACGCCTCTCAGTATGCGGCTGTGGATCACGTCATCGCTCAGCTCACCAACGACTTTGCAGAGATCCCAGCCTGGTCCTCTCCCCCCAGGTAACACACAAACAGCTTGCTGCCCTGGGGCTTGAGGGTCTGGCTTGGGCAGCCTGGATCATGGTGGGTTAAAATCCACAGCCAGTCAGCTGCTCAGTGACAGGCAGGCAGTTCTGGTGGAGGGGCCCTGCTTCCTTTGGCAGAGCAGGGTTAGGGGACAAGTTCCCTTCGGTGTCCAGGGTAGACAGGCTGGCTCCTTCCCCTGCTGCACCCTCAAAGACACGAGCCACTCTGGGCTCCTGTTGCCCTGGGGCTGTTCTCTTGGTTCCTGTGGGGAATTTCCCAGACCCCTCTCATGCCTTTACCCAAGAGTGGCTCATCTCCTGTGACGCAGGACCCCTCACTGCCCAAAATACACATCTGCTCCTCAGTCCCCCTCCTGTTTCTCTGTGCTGGGGTGTGTCCCTTTGGGGCTGGGTCAGGCTGTCCTGCTCAGCCAGCAGGTGACCCTGGTGAAGTTGACCTGGTGAAGGTGACCCTGATGACTCCTGGGCTGGAGTTCTGCACAGCTGCATTTCAAGCCACTGCTCCTCCCAGGCGATCTCCCAATTTACTCGGCCTCACCTTCTGAGCAGAGGGGCTTAAATACCCCATCCCTGCACAGATCGTGCTGGCTCCCTGCTAGAGTGCTGCACTGCCCTGGCTTCTGTTCCATGCAAGGGGCTCCCATATTAAATGAGAAGCTTTCTCTCCCAGGGTGCCCTGCTCTCCTGCAGCTGACAACGAACTCTGTGGCTCTCGAGCAAAGGCTGTGGAAGGCCTGGGCGCACCAGCTGCAGAGCTGGGATGGAAGCACCAGCTGGCCAGGAAGGACAAAGCAGAGCTGTCTCTCAATGCATTGTCTGTGCTGGGTGGGGAATGCTCCACAGGCCCAGAGGAGACGCCAAAGGAGAAGGTC
This sequence comes from Eretmochelys imbricata, assembly GCF_965152235.1. Lineage (NCBI taxonomy): Eukaryota > Metazoa > Chordata > Testudines > Cheloniidae > Eretmochelys > Eretmochelys imbricata. Next base: position 2,714,827 of record NC_135598.1, on the reverse strand, counting down.
AGCGAGCTCCCTCCTCCAGAATTGCCCGCTGGGCACCCCCTCCTGGGGCTATGGGCTGAGGAGACACTGCGAGCCAGGCCATCTGCTAGCACAGGGCCAGCTGGGAGGGCCCATGCTTGGTGTCAGAACACAGACCAGTCTGCTGTTGACAACACTGCAGTGGGGGCTACTGCCTTGGCCACTGCTCCTGATCTCAGCCAGTGGACCCGGGCCAGCGATGGATTGACTGGAGAGGCAGCTGCTTGCTCCCCTGAACTTGTTCCCCAGGATGCACTCGAGTCCCTGAGTCACCCTCTGGGAGCATCACCCTGCTCCAGGAAACGCAAACTCTCCGACAGCCCTTGCATGCGGCTGGAAAAGAGGCCGAGGATAATACAGCTGAGCAGCGACCCCCTGCGTCTGGAGAAGCAGACAGGCTCGGTTTGCTGCAGCTCAGTTCATCGGGGTGTGGGGCTGGCTGTGGGAGGGGTTGCTGGCACTGCTCCATCTGGTGCTACTGGAGCAGAGCTCTTGCTGCTTTCCAGCAGGCTCTGCAGCTTCCCTGCCTCAGCGACGCCTCAGGACAGAGCCCATGTGCTCCCAGAACCTGTTCCCATGGCTATAGCCAACACTGAGGCTACCCTGGCGAGCACAGCCACTCAGCAGGGCTGGGAGAGCGGGACTCCGGGCCTGCAAGAGGGGCAGTCTACAGAGCAGGCCCCAGAGCCTCCCTGCTGTGTGGCCGAGACTGGCCTCGAGCTGCAATCACCTACCTGGGACAAGGCCAGCTGTTCTGCAGTCCATCCGGCCCTCCCACACCTGCCAATCCCCCCAGCCAGGCGCTTGTGCTGCCCTGCAGTAGCTGAAGGTGCGCTGCCCAAGCCACCCAACAGCACAGACCTTGGCGAAAGCCTGGCCGCCCATCCCAGCACCCTCCAGCCTGCCCCTTGCAGAACCCACACTGGCCCAAATCTGGGGCCACCATCTTCTTCTTCAGAGTCGGACTGGGACGTCCAGCTGCTCTGCTCACTGGACGCTCTGCAGGGCACCAGGAACCGGCCAGTAGACCTGGAGGTGCTCCGGAGGACCTGCATCAATGTCCAAGACAGCGGCTATGAGTCCCATCTCTACTCGGTCCTGAAGCAGAAGTCTGAGCTGGACTTAGGCAGAGATGACCAGAGCTGTCGGAATTGTCGTGCAGAAACAGAAGGAGCCCCTTTCGCTGTGTTTGAGGCCTGCCTGGGCAGCTGGACCAGCTAGCCACTAGCTGCGCAGACCCTGTCAAGAACTAGGGCTCACCCCCAAGCACGGTTGCTAAGGGAGCCCCACAGAGATGGCTGTGGGAAACCACCTTCCCCGCAGCCATCAGAAGGCACAAGGCTGGCCGGAGACGGTCTGCGGGCACTGGAATAAGGACTGGCTGCAAATGGAGGGTGGGGCTGAGCCTGGAGGCTTTAGGCAAGACTGATCTGGTCGGTTCACTTGCTTGTGGAGCTCAGCCACAGGAAGAGCTCTCCCCAGCCTGGCCATGCTAGCCCTGGCTTCCCATGGGGACAGACCACTGGGCCTGGCCTGGCCTTGACCAGCAATGGCCTGGCTCTCCTCTCCCCTCAATGGAGCGACCAGGAAGCAGACTCCCTTGCCTAGACTAGACTGCACCGTGTGTCCAACTGCTCGATAGTGGCTTTTTAATGGCCTGCCGCATTTCATTAGTGCTGCTCATACACGCACCTCCTGTGCTCCTCCATCACCCTCTGCAGCCTGACCCTGGAGGAGGGAGACGTGAGCACTTAGTACCAGGAAAACAACGTTCCCTTAACCAGTGGCCTGGCCTGACCTCACCTGTCAAGTGTGCAGCTAGCTGATGCCAGAGCCAGTGGAGGCGGGAAGCCCCTAGTCTGATCTGCAGACGGAGCAGGGTTTTCTCCCGTCTTCCCGTGCAGCAGGCAGGTAGGCAGTCAATGCTGCCATTCCCTCGCCCAGAAAGAGCTGCTGTCTTCTGGAAGTGACTGCTCTGAGCTCCCCACAGTATCTTTCTGTTCTCAGATTCTCTGCTCTTTCTGCATCTCCCTGGCTCCTTCCTACTTGTGGTGCAGTTAATGGGGGAAATGAGCTGCTGTCTGGATCGATTCCTCTTCCTGTTTTAGCTTCTGCTCTGTTCCATGGGGCCATAGCTCCCCTGTCTCTCGTCTCCACTGGCCATTGCAGATAATTGGTGTTTAAAACTTCCTGCTTGTTTTAAAAACACATTTTAAACCAAAATAAACTGAATGAGTGTAATGATCCAGTGTGAGACTCCACTTCATCATGCGGCTGCCTGGGGTTAACCTGGCTGCTGATCCTTCCCCTGTGTGAGGCCTGGGAGAAGACCCCCAAAGGCTGATAGCTGGGACCCTGTGGCCTCACTGGATGGGGGCACTGCTCTAGGGTGGGGGCGCTGCCGGTCTGGGTGGGTCCAAACATCCTGGCGCTTGGTCTTCTCCAAGGAGGTAGGCTGAGGTACATCCAGCCCCCGAGGGTTTCCACAGCCCTCCTCCGCTCCCCCCAATCTTCACCTGCAGGAAGGGGCTGTGCTTTTGGGAGCCCTTCTCAGCACAGCTGCTTCTGTGCACAGCCCTGGCAGCACTTCTGTACTAGGGACAGTCCCTCCCCGCAGGCATCTGCGCAGAGGGTGAAGGTTGGCTGCAGTCAGCTGCACGGAGACGGCTGGCCTGACTAATTAGTCCTGGCCTGTTTTGAAAGGCTTTAGCTGCCCAGGAGCTAGGAGTGAACCCATCAGCACAGCCACCAGCTCTGCCTACCGGAGCAGGAGGCAATTCCTCTGCTACCGTGATCCACGGCTCTGCCAAGGAGGCCTTGGCATGATGCTGTCTGCTTGGATACTGCAGTCTCCTGGCGGGGGGTCCGTGCAGCTCCTAGGGCTGGCTCGCTCTGCGAGGCCCAGTCAAGTCAGCCCCAGCCCCTGCTTGTGCGGGAGATACTGAGGGTACAGGGTGTCTTTCCCCCCTGCATGGGGAGCAGCAGTGCCGGGTGTGCCTTGCTGCTCCCAATCTCAGGTTGGGTGACTGTCCCGCTCGGCTGGGAGCAAGTGGTGTGGACAGTCCTGGAGACATGGGGGCAGGGCCCGGCCCTTGCTCTCAGGAGCACAGCTGTGTCAGCTGAGCCAGTGCACGCCAGCTCCTGGGCAGCCGCTCTTCCCTCGGGCTTAGGAAGGAGGGTGTTGAGGGCAGCTCTGCCCTAGGGACACCCACCCCTTTTACCAGGCACAGGTCTCTGAAGTGCAGCCCAGACCCCAGCACGAAGCCCAGTCATGCTCTCTTGGGTCCGCTGCTCAGCTAGGGGCTGAGAGTCATGTTCTGTCTGCTCAGGTGCTCCTGATGGCAAAGGGTGTGCTGCGAAGGCTGAGGGTGGTAGAGCTCCACCCCTGCCGCTCCCAGGCCCAGGAGAGGTGCTGAGAACCTGTAGGGCAGCTCCAGCTGGCCCTCAAACCCTGAGTCCCTGGTAGCTCTTGGCCCTTTGACCCCTCCCCCTAGCTGAGATAAACAGTCCTGCTAGGCCCCTCCGTCCCCTGCTCATCACTGCAATGCTGCATGCACATGGCCCCCAGCACATGTGGACCCCTGAAAGGGCGTATCCATCCCCCCTCATGCTGACACCCCTTGCACTGTGTGAGACCAGCTGTGTCCCCCACCTCCCTGCTCAGAGTCCAGGAGCCCTGCCCCTGCCATCCCAGTCATCTCTAGGTGCAAGCTTGTTCCCAGAGCCTCGATGCTGCAGCCCCCATGCCAGCTGGCTCATGCGGGCAAGGCAGCTGGAGCATCAGATGCTCTCCTAGAGGGAATTGGTGGCTGCTCTGAAGGCAGCGGCAGTAGCCGAGGCCATGCCAGCTCCCTGTTAGGTGCAGGCCTGGCTACTCATTTGTATCTCAAAGGGATCCCTCCTGCCCTGTGTCCCGTTAATTGTTGCATGCAGGGTCTCTAGCTTTGCCCATGAGATGGAGCCTCATTACTAAGTCTGAGGAGAGGGTAGACCTCTGTGAGTGGGGGTCGGGCTAGACTGCACTGCCCACTTAAAGGCCCCTACCTGATCCCCCATGCAGCAGGGGGAGCTGCTGAGGCTGCCGGGGCAGGGGCCTGAGGGTTGCCCGCATGGGAGTTTTTAAAGCACTGACTGATGCACTCCCTGCCAGGGACGCAGAATTCTATGCATTCTAGGGAGCTGTGGGGCTGGTGCACAGGCAAGGATTTGAGAGTCCCGCGTTGCATATCCAGTTCTACTGACAGGCATTTGGCAACAAATTTTCCGAAGTGCAGACCTGCTAAACTGCATAGGCCCAACCCCTGACTTGCAAAGGCATTGACCTGTCTGCATGCACACACCTGTACGCACTCTCACATGCATTACATATGTATACACCTGTATGCGCACAGTAGAGGCTGAGTGGGTGTAATTTAGCACACACACTAAAGGTGGCCCTTAAATCCTCAGTATCTCTGGTTCTCCCTCAGGAAAATCCAGCTGATGGGCCCTGCCCCTGGAGGGCTGCGGTGAGGCTTGACTAGTTACTGTTGTGTGGTGGTGGTGATAAAAGGAATCTGCCTGGTTTAGCTCTTGACAGAGCCCTGCACTGGAAGCCAGCACAGCTGGGCTCTATTCCCAACTCTTCCCCCTGCCCTGCTGGGTAAGTTTTGGCCCTGCTCTATGCCTCCGTTTTCCCAGCTGTAAAATGGGGATAGTGACACTGACCATGCCAGCTGGTAGAGATTGGGAGGTGGGGGGAGGCTCTGGTTTGAACTGCTCAATTCACTGGTTCAACCACCCCAGGGAAGCTAGGCAGGTTTCCTGCTGGATTTGGGCCTCGGAGCTGCTGCCTCGTTCCCAGCCAGTCTGGCAGCGGTGCTGCAGCCTGGGAAAGCAGGCAGAGTCTTACCACGCAGCGCTGGGGGCTGGGAGAAATACACTCGGTGAATGGACTCTGGGAACAACGCCACAAACTATTCCATGCTGCAACCTCCGTGTGGGGACATGCGCTGGTGTTCCTGGGGGCCTGCGAAGCTGGGTGGGGCCTGAGGGGGCTGACCCGGGTGTGGGACCAGCATGTTCTCTGTGTGGCTCCCAAGCCCGTGCCTGCACCATTGCACAGGTGCTACACACAACTGCTGCAGGGACACTGGGGGCTCATTCCTGTGGGAGGCTAGAATACCTCCCCTCAGCTCACAGCCCCCCACCCCAGCCCCTTAGCACAGTGGGTAAGTGACCCCAGCAGGGGGAAGCAGCAGCCGGGGGGCCCAGCCAGTGGGTGGGGTGGCGGCTGCTGGGCTGGGGGAGCGCAGAAGAGGCACACAGGAGTTGCTAGGCCACATCCCATCAGGTGTGGTGTCCTGGGCCCTGCCATGCTGCAGGAGGTCACGGGCCCCCCACACTGCTGCATCCCAGGGTGGGAGCAAGCACCCCCCAATGTGTCGGGCCTGCTGGAGGATTCCTTCCTGAGCCCCCCGTGCCCCCTCAGCTTACCGCAGCCTGGCCCTGCTCACCTTTGTCTGCTGGAGCCAGAGGCTGTGTTGCAGCAGCTGGAGTGGGAGGTGCAGTTCTAGCAATAAGGGGGAGCTGGGGGAGGCAGCAGGCCCTATGGAGCCCCCCACGGGGATTCAAATGGCTGTAGCGCTAATGGAGAGGGCCCCTGCTGTGCACCCCTCCAGGACAGTAGCCAGCCTCTGAGGGGGGCTTGGCCCAGCACTGCTGCTGTGGGCTTTGGACCCCTGGTTCTGCAGCACCTGGCCCTGCCCCGCCCAGGATGGGACGCTGGGATAGCTGGGCCTTTTGTCTGCCCTGTGGGGCTCCGTTGCCAGGGGCCAGGCAGGAGAGAGCAATGAAGCCGCCCTCCCCTGCAGACAGAGCGAGCAGAGCAGGGTGCGGCTGCAGCAAAGCATCATCTCCCAGAGGGGCTAGTGCAGCCATGATGTAACCTCTGAGCGGGGGGCTGGCATCAGGCTCAGTGGGGCTGACCCAGCATGTGGGGTTGCTGGGCCTGGTGCTGGGGGCCTTGACCAGCAGCTGGCCCCTGAGAATCCCCTTCTCCTGCTGGCCCCACTCCACCCCACCTGGACAGTGTCTTCCCAGGCAGGGCTACTGGGGCTGCAGCCAGTTGCGATGGGGAAGGTGACAGTTTCCACGTTCAGTGAGCCTCCGCTCCGGCCCAGCCTGCAGCCAGGATGGTCCGTGTCCAAAGGGCAGATGCAAGGCAGCTGCTGCTGCTCTTTGCGAGGCTTTGAACTGTCCCACGTGTGCTGCACGCTCCGGAGATGCTGGGGGAGGGGCACGCCGGGAGAGACTGGCACAGAACAGGGCTTTTATCAGCAAGCTGGCTGGCGGTAGCCAGGGCTGGGGCACTCGCCCTCATCCCTCCGTGCCCCTGTTCTGCTACTCTCCAACCCCACAAAGGCCCTTTGCCACCATCCCCGTTCCCTACTCTCCCCCACAGGAGTCTGGCGCTGGAGCGCAGCGCCCCACAGCGTTATGGCAGCAGCCGGCCCTCCTCCTGCGTGGCCAGTTGGGTAAAGGAACCCAGCACATCCTTGCAAAGCACCATGCAGACGCTGACAAGGCACCTTGGGAGATTCGTAAGGAAGAGCTAAGGATCGCGACACCCACCCCTGCAATGCAGCCGTGTCTGGGGTGGAACGCAGCAGCTGGTTAACGGTGCACAGTAACACTGCTCGCCAGTCGGGAAGTGAAGGAGGATGCTGTATCCAGCTGACGCTGCCATAAGGAGGAGTGTAGTTACCTGAGCTGGCGTGTGGCCAAACTCTCAGGGTCCTGAATGACCATGTGGGCTCAGCTCAGCACCTGTTTTTCATGCCCTTGGAAAGCTGGCACTGCCAGCAGCACAGCATCCCCTAGCTCCATGCTGTGGCTTTGGCTCCACGCTCATCCAGCGGGAACAGCGCCAGCTATCGAGTCATGGCCCCCACCTGCTTCCTGGGTGTTCCCTGGGCGTCTCCCAACCAACAGGACCTGGCACAACCCTCCTCTTCTTTCATCTGGTTAGATTTCGTGTTGTAAAAACCACCTGTCCAGGACCTGGGAGTGTCCTGGGAAGACGGAGACTAACCATCGCCGCCTGCAGCATCCTGCAGAATAGTAGCATCAGCTACTCAATGGCCAAGCCAAACGCCAGAAAGCTTTGTGGCCCCACGTGCCCTGGAATGCACCCTCGTTGCCCCTCCAACACCAATATGCCAGGGACCTTTCCAGCATGCCCAGCCAGCTAGCCAGGGAGCCTGTTCACCCAGGGCAGCATCACAGCTCCTGGGGGTCGTGTCCCATTCACCCCTCCTCAAGGGCTCCTGGACTCCAGTGGGTATTTGGGGGTAGAATTTTCTGGGTTTATTTTTGATGCTGAAAACGAGCCACGGTGTTTGTAGTTAAACAACTCCTAGTGCTTCACTGGGACAGCAGCCTGCCTCCGCAGGCGGGAGCCTGGCTCAGCCGCTTGCCTGCCCTGGGACTGCCGCGCAGGTCCCGCTGCAGAGAGGAGGGATCCCAGACGCACTGGAAAAGATTGGCTCAGACTTTTTAAGAACGCTTTGATGAAGCCTGAGTGGCTGGAAAGCGGGGTGTTGCTTGCCGTTCCCCGTTCTTTCCGGCTGCGCTCTTCCCAGGCCTTCCCTTCTCTGTTCTGTTCTTTGCTCACCCCTGAGTTTTGTTACAAAATATTTGTCAGTAAAATAGCAATAACTGTTGTAAAAAGACCTTGGATTAAAATAATAAGGAAGAGCCTTGAATCCATGCTATTCATATTTTAAAAAGTCCTGTGTGATCTACCTCTCTGCGGTACTTCTCTGCCTCCAGCACCAGCGTACCTCAGCATTGTTCAGGTGTTTGTCCTCACTCAGCCCTGGGAGGCAGGGCTGTGCTGTTAACCACATTGTACAGATGGGAAACTGAGGCACAGAGCAACTAGGCGACTGCCCAAGGTCACACAGGACTATACCAATAAGCTAAATGCTCTCCTACCAGTGATACACCACCATCACGCCAGTCCACCACCCCAGCCCTTCAGTCAAGGCTGAGCTGTCTCCCGGCTCTCCAGCAAAAATAAGGAGGACACAACATTTCCAGGATTACAAGCTCACAACCCCCAAAAAACTCATTGTAAAGAAGCCCCCATGGAGGCCCGTGCAAGGTACCAGCACCTGGTGTTGAAGAGGGACGTGCACACTTGGATGGGGGCAGAGGGACTGACAGGGCTTGGGTTTGGGATGTTCAAAGGACCCCAGGGGATTTAGGCACCCAACACGTGTTGCATCCCAATGGAATTCCTAACACCCCACGACTCCTTCAGACTGCCCAGCCTGGCCCTCCTACTCCCACTAATGGTGGCACCAGCCTCAACAGCTCAACAATCCCGAGGCGGACCCCAAAATCGTGAGATTGTTTTGTAAAAGAGACTCTTGTGGGTTTGATCGGTCTTGGCTGGGGAACTCCACACCCGTGCCCCTGCCCCAGTGGGCATCCTGCCAGCAGCCCCAGAGCACCGGGGGTTCTGGCCCATGGCAGCGCAGATCTGCCACCTTCTTCCCAACCTCATTAATCATTTCTGCTGCCCCAGCCCCACAGCCCCCCATCTGCCCCCACAGCCCCACGTCTGCCCTCCACCTTACACCTGTCCCACACAGCTTCACAGCTCCCCCACAGCCCTGTCTGTCCCACCGCCCCACGTCTGCCCCCCCAGCTGTAGGTGCTCTTCACCTCACCCATCCCCCCTGGATGCAGCAGGGGCAGGGCAGAGGCACTGTCCTGTCCCCACTGCTCACAGGAGGGGTTGGGGAGGAAGGGGCAGAGCAGCTGGGGTCTTTCTGCTCCCCCCTCCCCTACCCCAAAGCTCCACTCCTGGGGGAGGGGGATCTGCCTGCCCCATGCAGTCACCCTGATTGGCTGCTCTCCCCCCAGAGGCAGGCCAGTGGGGAAGCAGCCAGGTGGACAGGGGTCCCTGGCAGAGGTGGAGCGTCTCCGGTCCTTGCGCTTGGGTCACTGCACTGAGGCCAATGGGGCGGGGGCCTGAGCCAAAGCTCACTGCAGTCTGTGACGGGAGCCCTATTCTGGACCGGGCCCTTGGCGCTGGTGTCCCCGACCCAGCCTGGGCCTGCTGCCAGCCCACTGGCTCGGAGAGCAGCAAGAACCCTGCAGCCAGGCAGCCCTGGGCCGCTGCCCCGCTTATTAGCAAGTTAGTGACCCAGTCTATGGCTCTGTGCATGGCTGCTGGATTCCTCCTCCAGGGCCCCTCTGGGCTCAGGCTACCTGCTGCAGTGACCCCCGCCTGCCCTCCCCTCTGCCACACAGGCAGAGCCAGCTTCCACCCTGCGGGGCTGGGGCCAGCTCCCCTGTGTGCAGCCATCCCTGTCCCTCCCCAGTAGGCCTGGGGTGCGCCACAATAACAGCACAGAGTGGCTGTGGCATGGCCAGGAGCCCGCTCCCCCAGCACTCCCTGGGGCGGCCTGAGCCATGGCTGAGCAGTGTCCTAGCACTGGGCACTTGGGCGGGACGCTGGTTCGCTGGAGCGGGAGCTCAGTGGTTTGAGCTGCAGGCCAGTTACGCCCCCTCTCCCTGGAGCGCTAGGCTCAGATCCCAGCAGAGTGGGGCTAGGAGCCCTAGGAGCACTTTGTGGCTCTAGCTAGAGCAGTCCTACATGGGGATGCAGCTCCCCGAGCGAGACAAGCCATGGCCCAGGGGCTTCTGCCAGAACAGCTCTGTTGGTCAGAGATTGCACCTCGTCAGAACCCTCCGACAGAGTCTGCCGTGCAGCCCTGGCCGGGACATGCAGGGGGTCTTCAAAATCCCTAGCCTACATCATGCAGGCTGAGCTGTGGGCAGCAGGTGTGTAGGGTCGGGGGTGTCCTTGGTTGAGACCTGGGCCCTGCGCAGCTGCTAATGATTCCCTTGGCGCTTTTCCTAAGAGCAGGGCTTTGCTCTGTTGTCCCTTGGCCAGCATGTCCAGTGGGCTGCTGCTCTCCAGCCCAGAGGTGGCTGTTTTCAGCAGGGTTGAATGTTTCAAGTGGGCACAGGGCTTTGGGCTGGGCGCAGAGCAGTATTGTTAGAGATGTGCCTGGAGATGGCATGTTAGAGGCATGAGTACAGCTCCCCACACAAACCAGGGTGCTGGCAGCAGAGGTCCCTCTCAAACAGCTGGCACAGAACCCAGCGTGGGGGAGACCCGTCTCTGTTTGGGGAGGGGGAAAGCCCCTGGCAGAGGTGGTCTGGGTGCGTGAGACTGTTCTTCCCGCCCTGCAGAGCAGCAGGGAAGGTGGAGGCTGCCTCGTAGCAGCTGTGGTTGCCTGCACTGGTGCATTGTGCATGTAGGTTGGAGCAGGTGCTTGTGAGAGCTCAGAGGATGCTGGCAGGCAGGGAGGGAGGGATCTGAGCAGCTCACGTGTCTCCTCTGCCTTTTTCCTCCTCTCGCCCTGCTAATGTTGGGCTTTTCTCTCTGTCACTGCAGGCTCAGGATGGAGAACTAGCAGCCTCTGGGCACTGCAGCCTAGAACCCCCTGCCCCAGTTGCTGCTCCTCTCCCACACTCTCCATTTGTGCTGGTTTTCAAAGGTCCATTTTCTCCCTCTCTCCTCATCTGGCAAAAGAAAGCAAAGGAAGAGCGCGCCCACCTCTCAATGCGAAGCCACAAGAAGAAGAAAGGGCACGAAGGTCTCTCTCCAGAGCAGCGTGAGCCCAGCCGGGGCAGATCCCAGCACACGCCGAGCCTGGGGGGATTATGAGGCAAACATGAGCCTCCTGCAGAAGTGGGTGTTAGCAGCTTTCATCTCCCTCGTTCCTCAGTCAGGTAAGTGCTGCCCAAGGCAGCCTCTCAACTTTGGGCTCCCCCTTCCCTCCAGGGATGTGTTTTGGTCCTGGCGCATGCAGGCTGGGGCTGCAGGTCAGGAGCTGACCTCCAGCACGCCCCCGGACCCACTCCCCGCATGCCTTTCCTGCTGGCAGTGAGCAGGGCCCGGCTGCCATCCCCCACCCCTTTTCTGTCCCTGCTCGGTTTTTCCCCAGCAGTGACGGGAGATCTCTTCTGCTGCATCCACATGCTTTTCTGCAGTGCCTCCCCAACACCAAGGTGTGGGAGCAGGGAGTTCTTGAAGGACCTGTTTGGGGGCACAGGGGGGATTCCCCCAGGCTTGGCAGGCTCTGATTCCCTCGCTAGCTGAGCCCGGCCAGTCCACTCACCCCACTCTGCCGGCTAACGCCCAGCCGCCCCTTGGTGAACTCTAATTCCGCTGCAGCGTCTGCTCTCCTTTGCACTCAGCAGGTCGCGCCAAGGCGGAGACGCAGCCTGGTGCTTTGCAGGGGAGGTTTCCCAGCCCCAGATGGGACACAAGGCCGGTCGCTTCAGAACTCACCCACCCCAGCAGGTTAGTGGGGCAGAGCGCGGGAGGAGAAGTCCAGAAGCATCAGCTGGACACCAGGGTCAGGAATGAGCCTCCAGGAGGAGGCAGCCCTGTAAGTGAATCTGTACAAGCATCCCCCTTCCACTCTGTCAGCGCCTTGCACCCAGGGCTGCAAGTGCTCCCCGGGCCCCCGGGCAGGGGCGGAGGAGAGGCATTCCCAGCTGGGGGCTGGGCTGGGGAGCCAGAGGGCCCAGGGCCTGCGCGCTGGGGTGGGTGGATGGCAAAGACCTCTTCAGAGAGGGGGCAAAAGCTGCTTCATGGCTCAGCTGCTAGAAATGCCCCAGGGAAGAGATGGTTGGTGTAGCCAGATTCGGTGTAGCAGCGCCTTGCACCATCACAGCTCAGGGCCTGCGCCATGTCCTTGGTGCTGCACCCCTCCTTGAGCATGTCCTGGGGATTGGGGGGACAGGGAGGCACCCTGCCCCTGCTGTACCCATCCTGGGCTGCCCCAGAGCTCTCAGGGTGCTGGGGCTGCCTGGCACCTCCCACCAGCTGCTGAACCCCTAGCGTAGCCCATTACAGTCTGGGGCCTGCAGGTCTGGGGCGGGTGGGGAGATTACATGGGAGCCCGCGGGCAGGGCTCATGCATAATGAATGGGAGACTCACTCGGGCACAGGAGGAGAAAGCACGTTTGCTGTAACCAGGAGCCAGTTATCAACTCTCACAGGCTAATTCCCTGGCCTTGCCGTGTGGGTGGACGCTGCCATGGGGCCACGCTGAAACCCCACCTGCCTGCATTGCATGGGAGATGGGATCCAGCCCTATGCAGAGACCAGCAGCCTGGGCCCATTTCACTCTGTTCCAGCAAACAGACAGCCTTGAACCCTTTCCTGTGGCTGCATCCAACCCTGCACCAAGACAGAGCCCCCCATGGGTCGCTCTGGCTGGAGCACACGGTGCCTAGGCAAGGGGGGCGAGTTGTATGGGCCCGTGATGCCTGAGCTCCAGCAAATTCAGAGGCTGGGGGGTGTGTATGTGTCGGGGGAGGACTTGGACATGTTCTGGGCACCACCAAAAATTATACAAACCTGCCACCCCTGTTAGGGGCCCCCGCCACGCTCTGGGCCCTGCCCTGGGGGCACACAGGCTGCTGGGTAGGATGTGCCTTGGCCTGCAGCACTTACCACACCCATACTGAGCCTCCTCCTGGGGCTGACTGATCCGTTGAAGGGGGAACAGACCTGACAGGCAGGGATCCTGCTCCCTGTGGTGCTCTGGGAGAGCCCCTGGGACCGTCGCAATCCACTGGCTGATGGGTCCTGGCCAGTCATGGGCAGTTACTGCTCGGGCATATTCAGTCCATACAGACTCTGGGCCCAGGAGGCTGCAGCCTGTGATGGAGTGATCCAGTGAGCCCAGCTCTGAATGCAGGCATCCAAACTCCAGAACCCCACCAGGCCTCCCCCCAGCCCCACGTGTTCATCCCACACCACCCACGGCGTGCCCAGAGGTTCCCCCTGCCCGCTGTCGATACAGCCCCACTACACCAGCCTGCTCAAAACAGACCCAGACAGCCCTTGGCTCTGGATCTCGGCCAGGAATCTGGGGGGCTCCCAGGGTAGAGGGCTTATGGGAGTAGGCTCCAAAATGGCTTTTCAATCTCCCAGCACAGGACTCTCGGTGTCCCCTACTGGCTGATTCACTGAAGAATAATAACCTATTTTTGTGAGCAGCTAATGGAGCTGTTCCTTTAATGTGGGGGTGGAGTCTATGGTGCAGGGTTGGAGGCCCCAGGTTCAAACCTTGCTGACGACCCCACAGGGGTTTCGTTAGAGCAGCTTCCCTGGCATTTAGGAAGCCAAGCAGGTTCTTTCTCTCTGACCCTCCCCGTGGGTAGCAAAGAGCTGCCGAGGTGCCAGGCAAAGTGCTCTGGAATCAGCCACAGGCTGAAAAAGGCCAGGCGTGGCCATGCCAGCTGGGGCTGCTTCTCTCTGCCTCAGCGAGGATCCCTGCTTCCCCTCCCTCCCCCGGGGCGGGGACGGGCTCTGATGGCAGCAGGCCTTGGAGCATGAGGGTATCATCCAGCTGGCACCTCTCAGTGGCTGCAGGCCCCTGGGGAAGGGGCGTTGCAGATTCCAGGTGCCACTAAATCACCAGGCAGGCTCAAGCCCTGAGACTGGGCCTACACCACCCCCAGCTGCATGCTGCCTACAATCTAGTCTGTGGCTGCTGCTCTCCCATGGTGCAGGGGCTGGATCTGGTGCCACCAATGTCTGTGGAAAGACTCCCCGTGGCCCCAGACCCCTGTTGGGAAGCTGCAGATCTGGAGCAGCCCTTCTTCTCTGCAGAGCATGGAGCAGGGCCTGGTGAGGGTCCCTGCTGTGCGATGGTGCAGACGCTGCGTCCGAAGGACCCCCACGCTGCACAGCCACAGACCTGCCAAAAGCTGGTTTCCAGGAGCCCAGACAACGCCCACCCCACCCTGACTCACTCCGCTGGCTCAGGGCAGCCTTTCACTTCATGCTAGTGTTTTTACATCGCTTGGTGGCCCCCTTTTCCTTATGCTTACTCTGACCCCTCTCCTGCCCTCCCTCAGCCCTGCTGGTGCCAGCCCCTGACCCGGGTGCAGTTACACCACACAGGTGCCTGACCCTGCTGCTTTATACGCTAGCCAGGGCTGTTTGGCCCAAAGGTCAGACTCACTAATGCCAGCAAAATCAAGGGAGCCAGCTGGGAATGGGACCGAGGCCAGTGTTATTGGCAATATCCTGCACTCCTCGAGCACCCCATCCCAGCTGCTCCCTTGATTTTGCTGGCATTAGTGAGTCAATCCTTGAAACCCCCTCGGGCGGTGCGACAGGTCACGCTCCCCATTAGCCGTCTGAGCAGACAGCGGTCGCACAGCTCAGTGGTGTCATGCCAAGCCTAGCACCAAAATACCCTGACTCCCTGCCCCATCCACATCACCTGACCAGCCACTCTTGCCGTGACCTTTTCCAACTCAGCTGGTTTATTCTTGCCGGGTTGCTGAGGAGCACAGGGCTAGCCGGACTGGTTGTTAGCGTGGGGCTGCTGGGGACTTTGCAGCTTCCCACACTGATTAGCTACTGGAAAGTAGCTCATGACTGCTGGGCTGCCCTCAATAAGTATTGTGGGGTTGCTCGGGCACTGGCCTGGCTGGTTCGGTGTCGTGGGGCTGCTCGGGCGCTGGGGGCCGGCCTGGCTGGTTCGGTGTTGTGGGGCTGCGCATAAATTTCTATTTTGCTGGCACCGTGTTTCAGACAAAGAAGTGACCTATACAGGTCTAATCTGGGATCATCCCAATGTGACAAGACGAGGCACATGCTAGATACGTAGACTTTTGTAAGGCATTTGCTTGAGACCGCATGGCATTTTCATTAAATATTTAGAATGATCTAAAATGAGCAGGGCGCACATTAAATAGATTAAAAAACTGGCTAACTGATAGGTCTCGAAATGTAACTGTAAATGGGGAATTGTCACCAAACAGGTTGGCTTCCAGTAGGGTCCTGCAGGGATTGGTTCTTGGCCCTGTGCTCCTTTCCATTACATTTGCAGATGACACAAAAATTGGGGGAGTGGTAAATAATGCACAGGACTGGTCAGTGATCCAGAGGAAGCTGGATCGCTTGGTAAGCTGGGCACAAGCAAACGATATGCGTTTTAATACGGCTAAATGTAAATATGTACCTGTAGGAAGAAGGACTAACTGCCATACTGGGGGACTCTGGCCTGGGAAGCAGCGACTCTGAACAAGATTTGGGTTTGGCACTGGATAATCAGCTGAATATGAGCTCCCTGCCACACGTTGGCCGAGAGGGCTAATGCCATCCTGGGATGTATAAACGGGAATCTCAGGGAGAGCAGAGAGGTTTATTTTTACCTGCGTATTTGATGCAATCGCTGCTGGAATCTGGTGCCCAGTTCCGGTGCCCACAATTCAAGGATGATGTTGAAAAATTGCTGAGGGTTCAGAGAAGAGCCACAAGAATGATTGACTGGAAAACCTGCCTTCTAGCGATAGACTCGAGGAGCTCAATCTATTTAGCTTAACAAAGAGAAGGTTAAGGGGAGACTTGGTCACAGCCTGTAAGTAGCTACATGGGGAACAAAGGGGCTTTTCAGTCAAGCAGTGACAGGCGTAACACCATCCAACAGCTGGAGGCTGAAGCTGGCCAGATCCAGACTGGAAAGAAGTTGTATATTTTTAAGAGTAAGGGTAATTAACCACTGGAACAATTTCCCAAGGGCCAGGCTGGGTTCTCAGTCACTGACAGGTTTTAAACTCAAGATGGGCTGGTTTTCTAGCTCTGCTCTAGGGATTACTGTGGGGCAGGTCTCTGGCCTGTACTATACAGGGGTCAGACTGGATGATCACATGCTCCTTCTGGCCGTGGGACCTAGGAATAGCCAACATTACTGGGAGCTGCTTACATCAAGGTCCTTAGACTCGATAGCCAGGGTCAGACCCTCTATTGACCCAGACTGCCCTGCCCCGCATCCATCAGCAGGTCCCAAACCACCCCCAAGTCCTGCCCAGGCTGAGTGTAACAGCTGGCCTGGGTTCTCGGGGGCTGTCACTTCCTTGCTTGTTCCAAAGCCTGCAGGGAGCTGTTCCCAGGACATCACAGGTGCTGCTCTCACAGCAGCAAGGTTGTGTTACTGTAACAAGAATCAGAGGGGCAGCCGTGTTAGTTTGTCTCAGCAAAAAGAACGCAGAGTCCTTGGGGCACCTTAGACACTAACAAATGTATTTATGCTCAAATAAATTTGTTAGTCTCTAAGGTGCCACAAGTACTCCTCGTTCTTGTAACAAGAATGTTACACACCATAGGTAATCTGCTCCTGGGAGAGGATGTGTGATGGGTTGGACAGAGCAGAGGACTGTGAGTCAGGACTCCCAGGTTCAATTCCCAGCTCTGCTACTGAGTCACTGTGTGATTTTGGGCAAGTACTTTGGCTCTGTGCCTCAGTTTACCCATCTGCAAAGTGGGGAGAATATTGAGCTACTCCACAGGAGGGTTCACTGTTGCACTCCCACCTATCTCTGTCCTTGAGCCTGGGCATGAGGCATGGTGGGCATGAAGGGCCTAGAGATGCCACAGAGCAAGAGCCACCCTGTGGCTCCCAGTCCTGGCAGCAGGGCCCTGTGGGGTCGGGGAGAATGTTTGTTCATGGGGAGGAGGCTGGGAATGGAAGGGGCTCACGGCTTCTTTGGGTCTCATGTTCAGAGCTTTGTCTTGTCAGTGTCCATTAGAAGTCAAGAGTCGTGCTTCTGGAGGGGGAGACTGAAGGGCTGATGGCCCTTGGCCTGTGTCCCAGGTCATAGAATCACAGAATATCGGGGTTGGAAGGGACCTCAGGAGGTCATCTAGTCCAACCCCCTGCTCAAAACAGGATCAATCCCCAACTAAATCATCCCAGCCAGGGCTTTGTCAAGCCTGACCTTAAAAACCTCAAAGGAAGGAGATTCCACCACCTCCCTAGGTAACCCATTCCAGTGTTTCACCACCCTCCTAGTGAAAAACTTTTTCCTAATATCCAACCTAAACCTCCCCCACTGCAACTTGAGACCATTACTCCTCATTCTGTCATCTGCTACCACTGAGAATAGTCTAGATCCATCCTCTTTGGAACCCCCTTTCAGGTAGTTGAAAGCAGCTATCAAATCCCCCCTCATTCTTCTCTTCCGCAAACTAAACAATCCCAGTTCCCTCAGCCTCTCCTCATAAGTCATGTGTTCCAGTCCCCTAATCATTTTTGTTGCCCTCCGCTGGACGTTTTCCAATTTTTCCACATCCTTCTTGTAGTGTGGGGCCCAAAACTGGACACAGTACTCCAGATGAGGCATCACCAATGTCAAATAGAGGGAAACAATCACGTCCCTTGATCTGCTGGCAATGCCCCTACTTATACAGCCCAAAATGCTGTTAGCCTTCTTGGCAACAAGGGCACACTGTTGGTGACTCAACAAGGTCCCAGAGTGCCGTGCACAGGCGCTATTCACCTAGGCAGAGGGCACTCCGGTGTCGCTCAACCTGCTCCCGGGGGAGAGCTGCTTCCACCTTGTGCCCCTTCAAACAAGTACTAGGAGGAATCAGGTCCCAAGAGCTGGAAGAGGTTGGCCAGAGTTCCTAGGGGATTTCCTGGGGGAGGGAAGAGGGGTGAACTGTACCAGGGATCACACCAGTTAGCTGCTGGGGAGGAGAAGGAGCACAGAAACAGAACAGCGCCTCATTCATTCATGCAGCAGCCAGCCCTTTACTCACTGGGCCAGCCTCCGCCAGCCATCTGCATACTAACCCCCTGATCCTTGGCCTCCGGCCTCACCAAGCTGCTCCCCCAAGCTGCAGGCAGATCATATGCTTGGCTCCCGCTCCTGACCCTGCCTGAGATAGCCCCATTGCTCTCAGTCAGCACACGGAGGGTTCCGGTTACCGAATCATCCAGGGATGGAATCGGACTCTCCGATTCCTCTCATTAATTGGCTGCTGACCTGGAATCTCTGCCTCTGACAGCGAAACACCTGACCCTGCATCCCTAAATCCAGCACACAGCCCTGCCTCCTCCGTTCTGCTTGATTGGTGTGGCTAGCGCAGCTCTTCACTACTCTCATGGGGGCCTGGGCACTGCCAGGGGGCCAGAGGAATTGCAGACGCAGCTGGACCAGTGTCTCCCACTGGCCAGCACCAGAGGCTGCAGAGGAAGGTTTGACCCTTTCCCAGAGTTCTGTATCAGGGCAGTCACCCGAGGGCTCAGCACAGAGCGAGGTGAGTAGGGCAGGGTTTGGCTCTGGGGCCGAACTGAAAAATAACAATAAACTAAGTTGTATAAAATGTGTTTCGTTTGAACTGAAGCTCAGGGGTTTCATTTTTTCTCACTGACACAAACAAAACATTTAAAAAAATTCATTCCAGGTCAATTGAAACATTGTGTTTGACCTGCAAATAATTTGTGATTTTTTTTGTTTTGGGTCATTTTCAGGTTTTTTATAAAAAACGCTTTTAAAAAAAATTAGCTAAATTTCAGAAAGAAACACAATTTCAAAGCAAACCCCCAAATGAACTGGTTCAACTTTGGGGATTTCCCCCCCATTTTATTTTTTGGGGCCAAAAAATTTGCTGAATTTGACCTGCGTTCCACCTGTCTTTGTAAATAGCTCGGGGGTCCCGCCCCGTCCGATGGCATTTTGGGGTGAACATTTGCTGAAAACATTTTGCTCGGCTCTACTCATCACCCCCAACCCCAGAGTGCTGGGCTGTGGAAAACCCGGCCCCAGGGTTTGGGCTGAAGTTAGGGAAGCTGGGGGAGTCTTTCCAGTCTTCAGCAGGCGCTGGCTCAGGTCCTACCATGCCTCTGGGGGAAATAAGCCCAGGCTGTCACTGATTGGTTTCTGCCAGGAGCATGAGATACGCCAGTACAGCCAGCCAGTGCATGGGCAGGTGCCATGCTTATCACTCACGTCTGGGGCTGGCCCTTTCCTGGAGCCTGGTGAGCTGTTTTCCTCACTGAGATCTTGGAGCTGGGAGTTCCACAGATCAACAATTTCCTTCTAGGGGAATTAACTGGTTTTAATAGGTTTTGCCCAGAGGTCATACACTGCTCAGTTCTTGAGGTACCATGGACCCATGGAACCCCCCAGAAAGAATAATAGAACTGGAAGGGACCTGGAGAGGTCATCTAGTCCAGTCCCCTGCACTCATGGCAGGACTAAGTATTAGCTAGACCAGAGGTGGGCAAACTACGGCCCGCGGGACCCTCCTGCCCTTCCCCTGAGCTCCTGGCCGGAGAGGCTAGCCCCGGCCCCTCCCCCGCTGTTCCCCCCCTCTCCCGCAGCCTCAGCGTGCCGCTGTTGCAGAGCTGTGTCCTGAGCCAGTGCTCCGGGCAGCGTGGTAAGGAGGCGGGGGGTTGGATAGAGGGCAGAGGAGTTTGAGGGTGTGGTCAGGGGTGTGGATAGGGGTCGGGGCGGTCCGAGGACGGGGAACAGGGGCGTTGGATGGGGCGGCAGGGGATAGTCAGGGGTGTGGGGTCAGGGGACGGAGCAGTGGATGGGGCAGGAGTCCCGGGGGAGCCATCAGGGGGCGAGAAGTGTGGGGGGGGGTCGGATAGGAGCCAGGGGCCAGGCCACCCCTGGCTGTTTGGGGAGACACAGCCTCCCCTAATCAGCCCTCCATACAATTTTGGAAACCCGATGTGACCCTCAAGCCAAAAAGTTTGCCCACCCCTGATTTAGACCATTCCTGACAGGTGTTTGTCTAACCTGCTCTTAAAAATCTCCAATGATGGGGTTCCACAACCTCCCTAGGCAATTTATTCCAGTGCTTCACCACCCTGACAGGTAGGAAGTTTTTCCTAATGTCCAACCTAAACCTCCCTTGCTGCAATTTAAGCCCATTGCTTATTGTCCTGTCCTCAGAGGTTAAGAAGAACAATTCTTCTCCCTCCTCCTTGTAACAACCTGTTACATACTTGAAAACTGTTCTCATGTCCCCTCTCAGTCTTCTCTTCTCCAGACTAAACAAATCCAATTTTTTCAATCTTCCCTCATAGGTCATGTTTGCTAGACCTTTAATCATTTTTGATGTTCTTCTCTGGACTCTCTCCAGTTTGTCCACATCCTTCCTGAAATGTGGCACCCACAACTGGACATAAACTCCAGTTGAGGCCTAATCAGCGCAGAGCGGAAGAATTACTTCTCGTGCCTTGCTTACAACACTCCTGCCAATACATCCCAGAATGATGTTTGCTTTCTTTGGAACAGCATGACACTGTTGACTCATATTTAGCTTGTGATCCACTATGACCCCCAGATCCCTTTCCGCAGTACTCCTTCCTAGGCAGTCATTTCCCATTGTGTTTGTGTGCAACTGATTGTTCTTTCCTAAGTGGAGTACTTTGCATTTGTCCGTATTGAATTTCATCCTATTTACTTCAGACCATTTCTCCAGTTTGTCCAGCTCGTTTTGATTTTTAATCCTGTCTTCCAAAGCACTTGCAGCCCCTCCCATCTTGGTATCATCCGCAAACTTTATAAGTGTACTCTCTATGCCATTATCTAAATCATTGATGAGACTGCTTAATCAAGAGATAGCTTTCAGAGGAAGAGGGCCACCCAACCACCCTCCACAACCGCTCAGGCATCATCTAAACAGCAGTTTTGATGGGCTGGTCGAGGGTTCGAGTCCTTCCACTCCTCTGGATTTACAGATGCATCTTTAGCCCCCCCTCACTCCCTTTGGGGACTGCCTTGCCCATTTCCACCAGGCTGGGGAATGGATCACCATGGAGCAGTGGGTCTCAGAGGTCATAATGTCAGGCTATACCATCCATTTTCTGTCACTTCCCTCCCTCTCTCTTCTGACTAGGAACAATAGAACTGATCCCTTCCCCTCACAGAGGCGGGGGTTCTCCTCAATATATTTCCTTCTGGCAAAGACAGACGGAGGTTGGAGACCGATCTTAGATCTAAGACAGCTGAACATGTTCGTAAAGCCTCAAAAGTTCCTAATGGTGACTCTGGCGACTATATTTCCTTCACTGGAGGAAGGAAATTGTTTTTTGGCCCTCAATCTAGAAGATTCCTACTTCCATATAACGATACACCCTTCACATCAGAAATACCTATGCTTCACCATAGGCCAAGACCATTTCCAGTACCAAGTGCTCCCCTGCAGCCTATCGTCAGCCCCAGTGGTATTTTCAAAGGTCCTAGTGGTAGCGGCAGCTTACCTTTGGGAGGAAGCCATGCTGGTCTTCCCATCCCTCAATGACTGGCTACCCAAGGGCCGTTCCTTCGAGACAGTGCCATCTTCCACCCACATGGCCCTTGCTCTGTTCCGGTAGTTGGGCCTGCAGCTGAACATAAAGAAATCCATGCTGGTACCAGTACAACGGCTGCAGTTTATGGGGCTGCCCCCAACCAGAGCAAACCTCCCTTTAGACAGAGCTGTGACCTCATCAGGCCTGGTAGGTTCAATTCAGGGAAGCCATGGGACCACAATAAGGAACTGTCTTCAACTCTCAGGCCATATGGCAGCTTGCGCCTTTGTGACCAATCATGCAAGGCTTTGTCTCTGCTGCTTCCAGGGTTGTCTCAGAAGAATCTACTCTCCGAGCAAGGACTCCTTGGACAGGCAGGTGACTGTCCCCTTGCATGTAAAGAACTTCCTACATTGGTGGAAGGTGCAACTCAACGTCTGTGCGGGCGTCTTTCTGTCACCCAGTCCATAAGTCACTAACAACTGACATATCATGGTCACCATGGAGAGCCACCTGGACACTCTCATGATTCAGGGCACCTGGATGGCCTGCGAAGCTAGGTTCCAATTCAACCCATTGGAGCTCAGGGCAACCAGGAACACTTGTCTCAATTCCTGCCCTTCATCCTGGCAAGGCAAACTGGGTCATGAAAGGCAACATGTCCTGCATCTTCTACATCAACCAGCAGGGAGGAGGAAGATCCCCCTCCTTGTGCCCTGCAGCCCTAAAGCTCTGGAGCTGGTGGATAGCCCACCATATACAGAGCTCAGCAGCCTACCTCCCAGGCATGCAGAACACCACAGCCATTGCCCTCAGCTGACACTTCTCCCACGAGTACGCATGGGAGCCAGACACGCAGGTTCTCCACAGTATATTCCAGAGATGGGAATGGCCAGAAATCCATCTTTTCACCACCTCCAGGAACAGGAAGTGCCCTAGCTTCTGTTCAAGGGGGGGCCTAGGTCACCCCTCCCCTCACCCTTCCTTCTGCCGTGGAAGAAGAGTCTGTTCTATGCCTTTCCCCAACACCCATAATTCGAAGGGTGCCAAACAGGTCAGGCAGGACAAGGCCAAAGTAATTCTCATAGCACCTCCCTGGCCAGGGCAAGCTTGGTACCCTGACCTGCTTCAGCTCTGTGTCCAACGGCCAGTTCAGTTCCGTTCCTGACCATCCCTCGTCTCCTGTCTCAGGATGCGCGTCGCACGTGTCATCCAACCCAAGTAGTACTTCACCTCAGAGCCCGGCTCCTGGATGGTTCTCAGGGAAGAGGCTTCCTGCTCTATGGATGGGAAGTTGGTGCTATTAAACAGTAGGAAAACATCAACCTGCATTACTTACTTGCAGAATTGGTTCCCCTTTCCCTCATCCTAGATTACCTGCTGGAGCTGAAGACATCTGGGTTATTGATCAGCTCAGTCAAGGTACACCTGGCCGCCATATCAGCCTTTCATTCCCTGGTCAAGGGATTCTCCATTTTTGCTCAGTCCCCTTTCATGTCAAGTGTGAGCCTGCTTTCCTTTCAGTTCTTACAACAGGGTGGCACTCGCCTCTCGCGAGCGCTCCCCTGGCTGATGGTTCTTTTGGTGGGTCTTCAGTGACACAGCCCTCCCGCCAAGTCACACACACCGTCCCCCCTTCTAGGTATACAGTCTTTACTTCTTTCTGTTGGCCCTGATATGGGGCCGTAGCACCAAGGCTCCCTTCCTGGAGACACTGCTTTCCTTAACAGCCCAACAGGGGCCCATCTCAATACCCTTTCAGCAGCCCTTGCTTGGGCTCAGTCTTCAACCAGCCCAGCAAGGCCCATTATGGTACCCTCGCTTGGTCTGGCTAGGTTCTGGGCTCTGCCTGCCCACACTGATCTGTCCATCATCCTGCTGCTCTCCCACCCAGCTAGGCACCCAGTGCTCCCTCTTCCAGCTCCAGGCAGCAACTGACTGCTCTCTGCCTCTGCTGCTTCCTTTTATATGGCCCTTCTGGCTCCTGATCGGTCACTCCAGTAGCTCCTCTGATTGGCTGCTCCCCTGCAGCCACTCTAGGCTGCCTGGAAGACTTCTCTTCTACTCTTTTCTGGGGCAGGGTGAGTCAGGGCCGCGAGACCTCCAGCAGGGGGCCTCCGGACCTACTCCACCTCGTCACAGACTGTGTAAACTCTTCCCTCACATTATATACTGCACTCCGTGTTGGGATCTTAACCTGGTTCTCAACCACCTTGTGAGACCTCCAATCAAACCAATGGTAACCTGCTCCCTACTGTTTATTTATGAAGACGGACTTCTTAGTTGTCATAACTTTGGCCCATAGGGTTGGGGAGATTGGAGTCTTGATGGCAGATCCCCTCCTTTACGATGCTCTTCAACAAGGTCTCCTTACATCCACATCCTAAATTCCCATCAAAGGTTACAAAGGAAGACAATAAAGTCAAATACTGACCTAAGACCTTGTGC
Source organism: Eretmochelys imbricata (assembly GCF_965152235.1). Lineage (NCBI taxonomy): Eukaryota > Metazoa > Chordata > Testudines > Cheloniidae > Eretmochelys > Eretmochelys imbricata. Next base: position 2,691,236 of record NC_135598.1, on the reverse strand, counting down.
ACCTACTGCCCTGTCACCTCTGCGAATGTCACAAGAATGCATGAAATTGCCTTTTCATAGCATTACAAGCAGAGACTTGGCATGCCCATCAAATGTCACAGAGCTTCTTCAATGCCAAGACTTTATTTTTGGGATGTACTTTCTTTTGAATGGCTGTGAATTTAGTATGTGCAGCTGACCCAGAGAGAAAAGTGTACACAAATTTCTCCAGGACGGGGAAAAAAATTCAGTGCATGTTTGTTTCCTTTGCACACATCGACAAAAAGGGATAAGGAGGTTTTAGTACCGTTATATAAGGCACTGGTGAGACCTCACCTGGAGTACTGTGTGCAGTTCTGGTCTCCCATGTTTAAGAAGGATGAATTCAAACTGGAACAGGTACAGAGAAGGGCTACTAGGATGATCCGAGGAATGGAAAACTTGTCTTATGAAAGGAGACTCAGGGAGCTTGGCTTGTTTAGCCTAACTAAAAGAAGGCTGAGGGGAGATATGATTGCTCTCTATAAATATATCAGAGGGATAAATACCAGAGAGGGAGAGGAATTATTTAAACTCAGTACCAATGTGGACACAAGAACAAATGGATATAAACTGGCCACTAGGAAATTTAGATTAGAAATTAGACGAAGGTTTCTAACCATCAGAGGAGTGAAGTTTTGGAATAGCCTTCCGAGGGAAGTAGTGGGGGCAAAAGATCTATCTTGCTTTAAGATTAAACTCGATAAGTTTATGGAGGAGATGGTATGATGGGATAACATGGTTTTGGTAATTAAATATTCATGGTAAATAGGCCCAATGGCCTGTGATGGGTTTTAGATGGGGTAAGATCCAAGTTACCTGGGAAAGAATTTTCTGTAGTATCTGGCTGATGAATCTTGCCCATATGCTCAGGGTTTAGCTGATCGCCATATTTGGGGTCGGGAAGGAATTTTCCTCCAGGGCAGATTGGAAGAGGCCCTGGAGGTTTTTCGCCTTCCTCTGTAGCATGGGGCACGGGTCACTTGCTGGAGGATTCTCTGCTCCTTGAGGTCTTTAAACTACAATTTGAGGACTTCAATAGCACAGATATAGGTGTGAGGTTTTTTTTTTTGTAGGAGTGGTGGGTGAAATTCTGTGGCCTGCGTTGTGCAGGAGGTCAGACTAGATGATCATAATGGTCCCTTCTGACCTAAATATCTATGAATCTATGAATCTATGAATGCATGAAATTGCCTTTTCATAGCATTACAAGCAGAGACTTGGCATGCCCATCAAATGTCACAGAGCTTCTTCAATGCCAAGACTTTATTTTTGGGATGTACTTTCTTTTGAATGGCTGTGAATTTAGTATGTGCAGCTGACCCAGAGAGAAAAGTGTACACAAATTTCTCCAGGACGGGGAAAAAAATTCAGTGCATGTTTGTTTCCTTTGCACACATCGACAAAAACTAAATTGTACCTGTGCTTGAAACAGTGAACATACAATGCTTGAGGTACCACTTCCTGCAAGAGAGCTTGCACACCGTGAAGATTTCCACTCATAACATTGGCACTATGAGAACTCTGGGCACTACAGTTCTGCATATCAGTACCACACCGTGGCGATATGGTCTTCATGTACTGAAGGAGAGGCTTTGCAGAAAGTGACTTGGCGGGATGGAAACCAACATCCTTCACTGCTGGACAACACTGGCTGTTGTCCCATTGACTGCAGCAGACCATCCCAGTGGCTGGAAACAGGCAGATTCCAGGATCCTCCTGGCCCCACATGCTCCTCCTGCGACCCCCTCAGAACCCAGCACCCATAGCCTGCTGTCTGGGGCTGACGTGCTGGGTGCCCTGGAGCAAGCCTCTTCCCCTCTGTGCTGGTGGCCCATCTGCACTGTGGGGCCTCACTGCTCTGCAGGGGGAGGGGAGGGAGTGGTGAGCTTCACTCCTTGGTGTTTATAAAGTGCTTTGGGGTCAGGTAGGAAGGGCTGCCCTAGCCCGGGACTCTGGAGAGCCGGGCTCAGGTCCCAGCTCTGCTACAGGCTCCCTGGCAAACATGGAGATGCTTTGGAAATTCCCATCCAGCTCTGTGCCTCAGTTTCCTCACCTGTATCATGGGGACAATGGTCCTTCCACTTCCCCACCCTTTGTTTGCCTTGTCTAGTTGGACTGAGAGCTCTTAGGGGCAGGGCTGTCCCTCACTCTGTGTGGACACTGAATTGTGGGCATAAGGCTCCAGGGCCAAGCCTCCACTGCAATGAATGAGGGCAGTTCCCTCCTCTCTGAGCTGTGGTTTCAGGCTGTCTGCAGACTCAGGCACTATTGCTCAGCTCACATTTGGGCCTTTTCTTCACAACCATAAGAACTAGAATTTGTTTCTAGGAACATGGGACTCGCCAGACTGGACGAGTCCAGGGTCCGTCTAGCACAGGTGACTGTCTCCAGCCGTGTCCAGCACCAGCTGCTCCAGGAAGAGGTGCAAGAATCTTCTTTCCAGTGAACAGCTGCAGAATAACTTCCTGATCAATTAGTGTTTAATGGCCTGAAGCAGGAGGGGTCAATATCCCTTATAAGAAAATGGGATCAGCTCTACTACAACTTCAGACTTCCTCATTAACCATAGCCACACCAAGTCCTGCTAAGCTCTCAGCCTCAATCAGATCTTGTGGCAGCGAGTTCCTCAGGCTAATTGTGTGTTGTTCATTGACTGTCCCTATTTTATTAGCAGACAGGGTGAAATGTGGCACCTGATCCCCCTGCTCTGTCCCACACATTGTTTGGTGTCCTTCTATCATGGCCCCTCTTCTTTGTCTGCTTTCAAAACCAAACAGTCCTGACTGTTTCTGTCTCTCCAGACCTCCCACTCTGAACCCCATCAATCTGATTTGCCCATTCGGAGTGGGGGAGGGACCAGCACTGAGCAGTGTGGGGGGTGAGACCCACTGAGGGTGACAGTACAGTGTTTCAGGGGATGGTAAATGGGTGCTGAGACCTGGAGCTAGGCGGGGATTCTGTGGGGCATTGCATGCGGCAGAGCGCGGCTTGCAGCGTGGGGGCCTGGGCATTTGCTCGCTTTTTATGGCGGGCTGGAAGAAAACTGGTGTGTCCCCAGGCAGATGGGCTGGTGTTTTCCTGCTGTCTGACCTGGGATGGGTTTGGCTCAGTCCAGGGTGTGCAGCAGCCTGGCCCCGGTGGCCGCGTCATGGGCTAGCCATGCTCGGCTGGCCTTGCGGGGGTCTCTGGCGGCTCCCCAAGCAGGAGTCACCATTTTTGCAGGACTAGGGTTGGCAACTTTCTAATCACACGAAACCGAACACCCCGTCCCATCCCTTCCCCAAGGCCCTGCCCCTTCCCCAAGGTCCCGCCCCCGCTCACTCCACCCCCCCCCCCATCGCTCGCTCTCCCCCACCCTCACTCACTTTCACCGGGCTGGGGCAGGGGGTTGGGTGTGGGGCTCTGGTGTGGTGCCAAAAATGAGGGGCTCAGGGTACGGGCTGGGGCAGGGGTTTGGGATGCAGAGCGGGGGAGGGATCCTGCTGAGGGTGTAGGCTCTAGGGTGGGGCCAGGGATGGGGAGTTTGGGGTGCACTAGGGGGCTGGGGCAGGGAGTTGAGATGTTGGGGGGGGTTCAGGCTCTGGGAGGGAGTTTGGGTGCAGGAGGGGACTCCGAGCTGGGGCAGGGAGTTGGGATGCGGGAGGGGGTTGGGGTGTGGGGTCCCAGAGGCACTTACGACAGCTCCTGGGAAGTGGCCGCCAGGTCCCTGCAGCCCCAGGCCCATGGGTGGCCAGGGAGGCTCCGCACACTGCCCTCGTTCCCTCAGGCGCCACCCTCGCAGCTCCCATTGGTCGTGGTTCCCAGCCAATGGGAGCTGCGGAGCCGGCATTCGGAGCAAGGGCAGCACGTGGAGCCTCCCTGGCTGCCCACGCATCTAGGGACCACTAGGACCTGGCAGCCGTTTCTGGGAACCGCGCGGAGCTAAGGCTGGCAGGGAGCCTGCCTTAGCCCTGGGCCCCCGCTGCACCGCTGACCGGACTTTTAACAGAGCTGCCAGGGTCCCTTTTCGACTGGATGTTCAAAAAACGGATGCCTGGCATCCCTAAGCAGGACCCACAGGAAAGGGCGCAATGTTTTGTACTCCCTCTCCAGCTGCAGCACTTCCACCGCAGTGAGAGCTCCCCCTGCTGGGTCTGCAGTGACCCCAGCCTGCACGTGTGAGCCTACTGGGGCGTGGCTCTTGCCGCCGTGGCTCGCTGTGCAGAGAGAAGCTGTTAGCGTCTAAACGTGTTGACCCAGACAGCGCCTTGTGTCAGCACAGACACCACTCATCTCCCCCTGAGAGGGCAGTGGCATGCCCCCTCCAGCCCCTCTCTGCAGATGGGGGGCTGCAGTACTGGGGATAGGGAGGTTATAGTGTTGGGGTGATGCAGTGGCGGGGCAGTGTGGTGCCAGGAGTTTGCAGTGATTGGGGGGTTGCTGTGCATGGGGCATGAATTGTGGGGCATGCAGTGCCGGGGGTGCAGTGTCAGACGTGTGCGTTGTGGGGTGCGCAATGCCAGGAGAGTGCTTTGTTGGGGGTTTCAGTGCCGGGGAGTATAATGCCAGGTGCATCATTGCCAGGGGATGCAGTGCAAGGGGGTGGATTGCCAGGAGGGTACTTGGTTGGGGTTGCAGTGACAAGGGGTAGAGTGCCAGGGACGTGCATTGTGGGGAGGTTCAGTGCCAGGGGCATGCAGTGCCAGGGGGTGCATTGCAGGACTTGCAGTGCCAGGAGGGTGCTTTGTTGGGGGTTGCAGTGCCAGAGCGTGCAGTGCCAGGGAGTGCATTGTGGCGGTTGCAGTGCCAGGAAGGTGCTTTTTGGGGGGGGTTGCAGTTCTAGGGGGTACAGTGCCAGGGCTGTGCATTGCAAGGAGTGCAGTGCCAGGGGGTGCATTGAAAGGCATGTAGTGCCAGGAGGGTACTTAGTTGGAGGTTGCGATGACAGGGGGTAAAGTGCCAGGGTCATGCATTGCTGGGGACGCAGCGCCAGGGGCGTGCATTGCTGGGGACGCAGCGCCAGGGGCGTGCATTGCTGGGGACGCAGCGCCAGGGGCGTGCATTGATGGGGATGCAGCGCCAGGGGCGTGCATTGCTGGGGGACCCAGTGCCAGGGGCATGCATTGCTGGGGGACGCAGCGCCAGGGGCGTGCATTGCTGGGGACGCAGCGCCAGGGGCGTGCATTGCTGGGGACCCAGTGCCAGGGGCGTGCATTGCTGGGGGACCCAGTGCCAGGGGCGTGCATTGCTGGGGACGCAGCGCCAGGGGCGTGTATTGCTGGGGGACCCAGTGCCAGGGGCGTGCATTGCTGGGGACGCAGCGCCAGGGGCGTGCATTGCTGGGGACCCAGTGTCAGGGCTGTGCATTGCTGGGGACGCAGCGCCAGGGGCGTGTATTGCTGGGGGACCCAGTGCCAGGGGCATGCATTGCTGGGGGACCCAGTGCCAGGGGCATGCATTGCTGGGGGACGCAGCGCCAGGGGCGTGCATTGCTGGGGACGCAGTGCCAGGGGCGTGCATTGCTGGGGACGCAGTGCCAGGGGCGTGCATTGCTGGGGACGCAGCGCCAGGGGCGTGCATTGCTGGGGACCCAGTGTCAGGGCTGTGCATTGCTGGGGACGCAGCGCCAGGGGCGTGTATTGCTGGGGGACCCAGTGCCAGGGGCATGCATTGCTGGGGGACGCAGCGCCAGGGGCGTGCATTGCTGGGGACGCAGCGCCAGGGGCGTGCATTGCTGGGGACGCAGTGCCAGGGGCGTGCATTGCTGGGGACCCAGTGCCAGGGGCGTGCATTGCTGGGGGACCCAGTGCCAGTGGCGTGCATTGCTGGGGGACCCAGTGCCAGGGGCGTGCATTGCTGGGGACGCAGCGCCAGGGGCGTGTATTGCTGGGGGACCCAGTGCCAGGGGCGTGCATTGCTGGGGACGCAGCGCCAGGGGCGTGCATTGCTGGGGACCCAGTGTCAGGGCTGTGCATTGCTGGGGACCCAGTGCCAGGGGCGTGTATTGCTGGGGGACCCAGTGTCAGGGCTGTGCATTGCTGGGGACGCAGCGCCAGGGGCGTGCATTGCTGGGGACGCAGCGCCGGGGCATGTATTGCTGGGGGACCCAGTGCCAGGGCTGTGCATTGCTGGACAGGGTGTGTTTTAACTCTGCTTCTCTCCGGTTCTTGCAGTTTGTGCACCTGGCCCAGGTGAGCTTCCTCATTCATGCCTTTGGCTCGGCCTTCACCTTGGACCTGGAGCTGAACCAGTAAGTTCTTCCCTGGGGCTGTGGGTGGCCTGGCTCAGTGCCCCGAGGGCTGGCCCCCATGAGTCAGGACTGAGGCCCAGGGCAGGCTGGGGTGGAAGCAGGCGAAGCATGGCCTGTTGCTGCCTGAGAGACAGCTCCACCAGCAGGGGATCCACCCCGCAGTGCGTGAGTTGGTGGGGCTCAGCCCAGGTGCCCGCAATCAGGGATCCACAGCATAAAGGGCACAATGGGCCCCACTACTGATTGCAGCAGAGGAGCCGTGGGCTCCGTGGTGTGGGGGATGGCCGAGGCCATGTGTGTGGGGGAGGCTCTGAGCACGTGTGCAGGAGACGCTCTGGGGCAGCGGGGTGGGGTGGGGGGGTCCGCGTGCCCTGGCACTGTGCTGGGCTGGCTCCAAGCTCTGGCATCGGGTGAAAGCTGCCCCCTTAATATTTCATGGAGCCCTCTGGAGCCACCCAGCTCTGACACTGAAGCCCCAGGCCCAGGTGCGCTCCAGAGCTGGGGTGTAATGGGAGCCGGAGCGATCAGCCCGAGCGGCTGGCGATTGGGTTTCCGTGCCGGGGAGTGAACCTGCAGCGCTCCTGGGGGGTCCCCGACAGCCAGCCCCACTCTGACCTCACTCCAGTGCTCCTCCCCGTGACCCAGCTGAGCCCCCAGCCCATTGCAAGGGCCCCCAGGGAAGAGCGGGTGCAACGTGGACAGTGTGTACTCTGTGTGTGTGGTGAGAGCGCAGCTGTGGACAGTGTGTGTGTGTGGCAAGAGCGCAGCTGTGGACAGTGTGTGTGTGTGTGTGTGTGTGTGTAATGAGAGCACAACTGTGGACAGTGTGTGTGTGTGTGTGTGTGTGTGTGTGTATAATGAGAGCGCAGCTGTGGACAGTGTGTGTGTGTGTAATGAGAGCACAGCTGTGGACAGTGTGTGTGTGTGTGTGTGTGTGTGTGTAATGAGAGCACAGCTGTGGACAGTGTGTGTGTGTGTGTGTAATGAGAGCGCAGCTGTGGACAGTGTGTGTGTGTGTGTGTGTGTAATGAGAGCGCAGCTGTGGACAGTGTGTGTGTGTGTGTAATGAGAGCACAGCTGTGGACAGTGTGTGTGTGTGTGTGTAATGAGAGCGCAGCTGTGGACAGTGTGTGTGTGTGTGTAATGAGAGCACAGCTGTGGACAGTGTGTGTGTGTGTGTGTGTGTAATGAGAGCGCAGCTGTGGACAGTGTGTGTGTGTGTGTAATGAGAGTGCAGCTGTGAACAGTGTGCAGTGTGTGTGTGTGTGTGTGTAATGAGAGCACAACTGTGGACAGTGTGTGTGTGTGTGTGTGTGTGTGTCATGAGAGCGCAGCTGTGGACAGTGTGTGTGTGTGTGTGTGTGTGTGTGTGTGTCATGAGAGCGCAGCTGTGGACAGTGTGTGTGTGTGTGTGTGTGTGTGTGTGTGTCATGAGAGCGCAGCTGTGGACAGTGTGTGTGTGTGTGTGTGTGTGTGTGTGTCATGAGAGCAAAGCTGTGGACAGTGTGTGTGTGTGTGTGTGTGTCATGAGAGCGCAGCTGTGGACAGTGTGTGTGTGTGTGTGTGTGTGTGTGTGTGTCATGAGAGCAAAGCTGTGGACAGTGTGTGTGTGTGTGTGTGTGTCATGAGAGCGCAGCTGTGGACAGTGTGTGTGTGTGTGTGTCATGAGAGCGCAGCTGTGGACAGTGTGTGTGTGTGTGTGTGTGTGTGTGTCATGAGAGCGCAGCTGTGGACAGTGTGTGTGTGTGTGTGTGTGTGTGTGTGATGAGAGCGCAGCTGTGGACTGTGTGTGTGTGTGTGTGTCATGAGAGCGCAGCTGTGGACAGTGTGTGTGTGTGTGTGTGTGTGTGTGTCATGAGAGCAAAGCTGTGGACAGTGTGTGTGTGTGTGTGTGTGTCATGAGAGCGCAGCTGTGGACAGTGTGTGTGTGTGTCATGAGAGCGCAGCTGTGGACAGTGTGTGTGTGTGTGTGTGTGTGTCATGAGAGCGCAGCTGTGGACAGTGTGTGTGTGTGTCATGAGAGCGCAGCTGTGGACAGTGTGTGTGTGTGTGTGTGTGTGTGTGTCATGAGAGCAAAGCTGTGGACAGTGTGTGTGTGTGTGTGTGTGTGTCATGAGAGCGCAGCTGTGGACAGTGTGTGTGTGTGTGTGTCATGAGAGCAAAGCTGTGGACAGTGTGTGTGTGTGTGTGTGTAATGAGAGTGCAGCTGTGGACAGTGTGTGTGTGTGTGTGTGTGTGTGTCATGAGAGTGCAGCTGTGGACAGTGTGTGTGTGTGTGTGTGTGTGATGAGAGCACAGCTGTGGACAGTGTGTGTGTGTGTGTGTGTAATGAGAGCACAGCTGTGGACAGTGTGTGTGTGTGTGTGTGTGTGATGAGAGCGCAGCTGTGGACAGTGTGTGTGTGTGTGTGTGTGTAATGAGAGCGCAGCTGTGGACAGTGTGTGTGTGTGTGTGTGTGATGAGAGCACAGCTGTGGACAGTGTGTG